>NW_028327173.1:154416699-154719729 GCF_987537825.1 Furipterus horrens
AGCTGTATAATTGTTTCTACATCATAAGACCAAAAGAAAAGTCATTTTTAAAAAGATATTTAACTCAAAGTTAATGCTAACTTGGAGTAGATGGCAAATACAATGGCTATTGTGAAGTTAAAACATGCAAGAAAACATGAACTATGCCATATTTTAGTCCTCAAAATATAACACCTGCCACTGACTTTGTTACTTCCACTTCTGTTCTGCTCACGTAACACTCAGTACATGTAGAAAGTTAAATTGACTTGTTTATTCAATCAGGGAGCATCTCCACTCACTAGAATGTAAGTTCCATCAGGGCTCAAACCTGGTCTCTCTTATTCACTTATATATCCCCAGGGCCTGGAACAGTTCCTATCACATAATTGGTTCACAATACATATTCGTTGACTAAATGAGTAAGTGAATAAATAAATAAGTTTGGGCAGGGAGGGGAGTGGATAAGAAAGTGGAATATGTGGCTCTCTTTTGCCCGCAAAATTTGCCTCTATGCCCCTCGCCATTAAGAACATCTTTCTCATGGGAGGGGGGTAAAGGGGAAAAGAAGGGGAAGGGTCTAATCAAGAAACAAGTAAAAAGGACTCACTGGCATGGACAACAAGGTGGGGACTGACTGGGAGCAGGGGGGTGGACGGGGCAGTGGAGAGCAACAGGGGGAAACACTGGGACAACTGTAATAGAATAACAATTTTAAAATGACAAAAAAAGAATGTCTCTCTTACTTCTGTGCCCTGATTCCATTATGCCCAAATAACTTCTGATTTCAATCTGCCTATGTGCGTGTTTCTATATAGGGATCTCAATTTTGGTTCAATTTTTTTTTTTACTGTAAATTACTGGGTTGGCATTTCATTTTTTAAAATTAGTTCACATCTCAAAGAAGTTTGAGGAACAGAATCTCCACCAGGATGAACACCTATGGTAAAAAAAAAAAAAAAAAAAAAAAATCAAAGAATGGTACATGAGGGCCTTGGGTTCCAGATCTAACTGTCCTCTGGACTTCTCTGTGGCCTTAAAAAAGTCACTTACCTGCATTTGAGTTGCCCTGTGGAGGACTGAACTTGATAACTACTGAGTTCCTTCCATCTTTCAAAGTAAGGATTCTATAAAAGTGATCAGAGTAGGCCTTTCCCTGTATTTTGACCTGACAGAGATGTTAACTGGTGTCTTGTGTCACTGTCTAAAAGCAAAAGAGTATGGCTCACCTGGGTCATGGGTCAGCACTTCTCCTAGGGCCAGTTATCATTGCCAGGAAAAGCCAAATGGTGTTCTCAGTACAAATGTAAAATGACGGTGGAGGCATTCCCCAGGGAGACAATGGAGGTCACACGGCAACACTCTTCACACTTAAAATTGTACAAGTGCATGGATGTGGGGAGGTGGAAGGCAGTACAAGAGGGAAGGAAACGCACAGCAGAGGCAGAAGATGTCTAGATGATGGGAAGGCAGGTGCCGAGACCATGGTTTTGGAGAGTCACTCATTTTCCTTAGGACCTAGCAGACACTTAAGCTTGGCAGAGAGAATGTGCCCATGAACTTTTAGTAGATACCTGAAACTACTTCCATTATGCACCATGTCACTGTGGGGGAGGGCAAGAGCTGAGTGTCCCGTAAATGTATCTTTCTTAGAGGTTTTAGTTATCTGTTTGCCAAGGCTGCTCCAAGCCTGCTCTCTTTGTAACCCTTCCAATGTTCCTTATTGGTCTTTCTAGAGATCTTAATTGTCTGTTTGTAATAGTTATTGGGCTAGCTCTCAAATTTACACCTTCAGATGAGACTTCTTACCTGAGTGCTAGTCTTATGTGACTGCTTACCCACAAATAAGTACCACTTAGATATTATTGCTTTAAATGTAACGCGTCAACAGCGAACAGCACAAGTCTCCCCGATTCACTCGGTTTCTATCACTGACATCACTAATCTTGTTCTGACGCTTAAGTTTGAAGGTATTTTTTTACTCCTCACAACCCCCTTCATCCATAGCCATCTACAACTTCCATAAGCAACAATCACAAACTCACCAATCTGCCCACTGCTCAATAAATGTTGTCTATTCTTTTATTTGTATTATGACCTGAAAAGATCTGACCTATCACCCAAACCTGTTGAGGCTTCGCACAGACTCGTTCATTTGCTTTCTTGCACCTCCCCTTTCATTCATGTTTTTACCCTTCTTGCCTAAACTTCCAGAGCATCTTTCTCACTGGCCTTCCAATCTCTAATTTTTCCCTGCTTCAATCCATTTCATACAAATCTACAGGTTGATCTTTTTAAAAAAAAAAAAATCTTTTTTATTTATTTTTAGAGAGAGGGGAAGGGAGGGAGAAAGAGAGGGAGAGAAACATCGATTGGTTGCCTCTCACATGACTCCAACTGGGGACCTGGCCCACAACCCAGGCATGTGCCCTGACTGGGAATCAAACCAGGACCCTCCGGTTCACAGGCCAGCGCTCAATTCGATGAGCCACACAGCCAGGGCAGGTTGATCTTTCTGAAATCACTTGTATCAAGTCACAGTCTGCCTACAAACTTATGAGGGATCTTGTTTGCCAATCAGTGTTTAAAAACTCCTCATTCGGCATTTAAGAGTTTCAGTCAACTGCTCCCTCCTTCCCAAGCTACCACCATCTATCCATGTCTTCATTTATCCATGTCTTTATTTGACTCGTATTTGTCCGAGCACCAACTATGAACCAGCCACTCTCTCTATGCCCCACTACCCTCCAGCATTCCTCCTTCTCTTCAGTTAAGCCCAGCTTATGTGATGCTCCTCTGCAGCCACCACAGTAATACCTGCCTGTTGGGCTGTGCTTATATCCTTGCCCAGACTGGAATCTCTCCCTTCCTGCCAATCCATTGCTGTTCTCTCGTCCAAGATGCACCTTCTAAGGTTTCCAGTGTGAATGAATGCCAGACCACAACCTTTCCCTTTTTCTGAATTTCTACATATCTATTGCTAAATAAATTTCTCTTATTATTTCACATGCATTCATTGCTCTCCCCAATTGAAATGTGAGCTGCAAAGGTCAGGGACCAAATCTTTTTTTCTTCTTTTACCAGGAACTGGAATGGGCAGGACCAGATGCAGAGCCAGGAAGAACCTGGATTTTGCACACAGTTCACAGACAAGGCCCACTTGCTGCATTGTAGGCAATAAAGGCAAAAATAGGCACCAAAGACCTCAGACTAGCTCCTCATACAAGGCTACAGACTTGGCCATGTTTTGAGAAGTGTTTATTAAATGCCGAATTAAATTTTTTAAGTAATTCAAGTTCCTTAAACACCATGTATTATTCCTCTTGCATAGAAATCTCTACAGAAATACAGTGGCCATTATTACCTACTGGGTCTCAATCACTAATCAGATTTGAAATTCTTGACTCTTCCTGGCCAGAATGCTAGGTCCAGGGTGGCCAAGAAGGTCTCGTCTCTGCTGTCCCTATCAGAAGTTGCCCCCACACCGGGCAAGTTAGCACCAGTTCATGCCTTTGAACCAACGTCTGACGTAAGTACAAGCCAGGTATTTGCAGAACCTGAAAGCCTAGCTCCCCTCCTTCCCTTGGTCGGGTTGCACAATGCCTTGACCAAACCTAGACAACAGCCAGGTGATGTGCGGATCCTACAGAAAGCTGAGAAGATGGCCCTTTCCCCGGGAGTTCTTAGGAGTGCAGAGACGGAAACAGAAATGAGCTTACCTTCACGTAGTAGTTCATTCCCATCCCCAACAGGTGCTGCAGAAAGTGCCTGTCGGGCCTGCTCCCCGGGGTCGGCTCCCCAGGGCCCGGAAGGGGGCAGGCATCGGGAGTCAGGGCCGTTGCCCTTTGCCTCACCACGTCCTGCTGCGGCGGAGGTGCAGACCCGGACCTATTTAAGCTGGTTTTGGGGGAAGCTTGGCTGCTGGGAGATGGATCCTGGCTTTCCTGGAGCTTCAGCCGGGGTACCTCTTTGGTACCCAAGCAAAAGTTTTTCAGACTCAGCAAGGCGGCTGGGTTGGCTAGCTTCACGCTGGCCATACGCGGGATCAAGGTGCACAGTGGGGTGGGGCTCTCCTGGGACGCCAAGGCGGCATCTTCAGCCGGCAAGTGAGGTGCCAGGGCGGGGTAGGGAGGCTGCGCCGAGCCCTTGTTACCGACGGAGCCTCCGGGGCTGCCTTCGTCCAAGGACGTGATGGACTCGTTCCGAAAGCGGCTGTACTTGGCCCTGTGCAGCATCCCGGGGTGCCCGAACAGTCCTACATACAGCACGAGTCCGGCCAGGCTGTCCTGACCGCGTTCTCGCATAGCCTTGGCAGTGCCGAAACAGGATACTGTGGCATAAATCGCCTCGTCGTCTGCTGGATAAACGGTCCCGAGAACAAACGCCTCCACGCCCCGCGGCCACCTCTCCAGCGCTGCTCCCCAGCCCTTCGGGGTGACAGCGGAGAAGGAAAACGCCACCGCAGCTTTCAGTCCCTCCCTGGCCCAGGCGGCAGCACCCGGTGTTCTCGCCTCGGATTCCTTGCTGGGAAAGCCTGTGTCCAGGCTCACGGCGGCGGGGTCGGTCAAGGCCAACTCTTAGGCACAGAACCCGGCCGAGCACGGGCCACCCGGTTCGGCTGCGTCGCCAGCGGTGCGGGATCTTGCAGAAATAAGTAGTGCCCCCCACCTCCAGCCACCCCTCTGCGCACAGGAACTTTCAAACTTGCTCCCTCCGGTTCCCACAGGGCGGGGCAATGACTGGCCTATTAACCCTTTATTTGTTCCAGCGGCTGTTCATTTAAAAAAGGGAAAGAAAGAAAAGGTGTCTATGAGCCAAGGCACCTTCTGCCTGAGTTCGTTGATTCTGATGGCTGCCCTCTCTTGAAAGATCTCGTCTGGCATCCCTTTCGGGACACAAGCCAGGAGTACGAGTGACCGGAGCTGCTCGGCATTATTTCAAGGACTTGCGATAGCTCTGTGTTCCTCAGATCCCCTCCCAGCCTGCCCGCCCTTGCTCAGAGCTCCCCTCCCTCCTGCACAGCCTCGGTGCTTCTGTCTGGAGCGGGAGCCAGTCGGCAGCAGAAGGCCGAGCTGTGCGGGGTGATACGCAGAGTGTTGAAATTTTTATGAATGAACTTCGCTGAATGAATTTCTCTCTGTGTGTGCAAGCTAATGCATCTGTGAATGAAGCTGAGAATAGCTGTAATTGATTGATGGGCTCAGGGGTGCTTGGTTTTTATCCAATCAGGCAGCAGCTTGGTGACTCATGCACCATAAATATACTAAGCTAGTAGCCAGGAGAAATGAAGCTGGCGGGAGAGGAGGGAGAGGTTTTGTTTTGTGATAACTGACAGAGGGTTAAAAGGAAAGGCGATCGTTTACTATAAATCACCAGTCAGTTGAGCCGCAGCAGGTTAAAAGGTCTATTTTCTTCTTTGCTGAGATGGCCAGGAAAGCCAGGCAGAAGAGCTAAAAATCAGATCCGTTGTTCCATGGATATTAGGACATATGGTACATAATTCCTGTGGGAAGCCAGTGATGCATTTTTCTTAGAAACATAGTTCTTTTATTGATTGCTGGTTTCATCTCCCATCTGGTGGAACTTCCTGTACCTATCACATGCATTCCGAAGACGGGATGACGCCTGCAAGGGGCTCAGCACACAGGAAGCCAGGAAGGACGCCAGGAGAGGGAAAGGCAGGTCTTTTCAGGAACGGAGAAGAGGAAACTGCTGAAGCGCTGGGAGGATGTGGAAATCACTCAGCGGTAGCAACAAGAAAATCTCTGCTGAAGGTTACATTTCTTGGTGGGTCCAGGCTCTTGCTTCTGAATTTCTTCATTGAAAAATTGAAACGAATTGGCCACCACAAGGATCAGGGATGCCGACTTCATTGTTTTACGGCCCATAAGGCTGCCATCGGCTCATGAGTATTCATGACTTTCGTGCCCTGAGCTCCTTTGGGACCCAAACACAAGTTCTGGATTAAATGGTGGCTTGTGACCAGTCAAAAAGGCAACCTCACTGGCTTCCTGCTCCCCCACCGAAGGAATAATACCTTTGCACATCTCATCTGCCAAAGCTGTTAGGATGTGTTTCTCCTTGGGAAGGCCCTTTTGCGTCTTCAGAAATCTTCCCTTCAATCCTTGCTGACCTCCTCTCCCTGCCCCAACACCTCCTCAGGGCAAAACCGAGAGGTGTGGCTAAATCAGCTGTAAGTTGTGTCCCTTGGGCCTAAACAGACAGGCTCTGGGGAGAATTGTGAAGTAATCTTCCCCTTTTTCACTTTCCCCTTCTCTCTCCTCCCCTTCTAGGGACTCACCCTTGCTATCACAGGCCCCATGCTCAGCTGCTTGAGAAAGTTACTTTACCGTTCTCTGCCAGAATGCCCTCCTGTGTTAGCAGTAGCTATCTACTGGACATGTTATGAGAGTTCACGAGCTCATTCTAATTTCTGTAAAGCACTTGGCACCAGGCTCCATTTAGCACCTGGCTCATAAGTACATGTCAGGCAGTATAAAGAAAGGCCATTTGAACTAGGGCCACCTGCCCCTGAAGCTAGTACTCTTACCCCCTACAGCCTACCACCTGTACCAGTCTGGGTTATTAAGAGAGAATTTTGCACAAACTGGAAACCAAGAAAATGAGTACTGTCCAAAAACAAACAAACAACAACAACAAAAGTGTTCACAACAATCGTGTGAGCCTGAAACAGCAGAAGCCCACCTGGCTGTTGTGGATGCTTGCTGAGGTCTTTATGACTGGAGGGGAGGGTGTGCAAGGAAGCCAGGTACCCAGGTGTGCACCTCATCAGCCAGACTCCAAGGGTGCAGACCAGCCCACACTCCTCAGGCGGAGTGAGTCCTAGCAGAGTTGGAGCGGAGGAGAACCAGGTGGGACCAGATAAGGTAAGAAAGCAGCCATGGCCACCATGGGCTGCTGCTGTCACGGGGAACCCTGGAGGTCTTGGCTCTCCGGGGAAGCTCTGCCAGGGCCTTTTGTGAGAGCGAAAGAAACCAGACTGCAACCGGGGAGTTCGGGAAGAGCCTCCAGGCCAAGCCAGCCCAGCAGGGCAGCTCTCAGCACAAAGGCAGGGGCTAAAATCCTGCCCAACAGTCCAAGGCTCATTAATTGAGTGGCTTTTTATTCCAGGTAAGTGGGTGGGCAAAGCAGAAGGTTCTCTTTCTCCAGGACATTAGAATATCTTTTTTCAAATAGTAATAATGAAAATAATAATAAGAACTACTATTTATGGAGTGCAAGACAGTTTACCTGTGTTCAAAAAAATTTCAACCAAGTAAACCTGAAGATCTAATTGATTTTATTAAACAATTTGGACAGCATCCCAACTAGCAACTAGAAGGGTGTTCCAATGGGTTGTACAAAGTGGAGGGTCTTTATGGGAAGTAGGGTGGGTGCAAGGGAACTATTATCCAGGAGGAAAAGAAAGGATTGTTCGGGGGCAGGGACATATTTCCTTGAAGAAAATAGAAGGGGAAGGGTTTTTATTATGTAGATTGCCTCTCCTTTTTATGGGGGATGGAGAGGCCAGTGTGGCAGATTTCCTTATTGGGGCTTGACCAGAAATTTCCTTACTGGTTGATTAAGATTCTGTTTCTGGGAGAGGTTGAAACTGCAATTAGATCAGGTATTGAATCTAGGTTTGGTCTCATGGGATTTTAACACAAGTGATGTCATTTGGAGCCTGTGGGGTTTCTTTTCTTTAACACCTGTGTTCTCATTTAATCATTATAATAACTTCAGGAGGTTGGGACTATTTTCATCATGGCCTTACACATGTGGAAAGAGCCTCAGAGCAAGTTCAGTGACTTGGCCAAGGTCCGCTGATGGCTGAACAATGATGCTGGGATCCCTCCAGCAGCTCTGCCTGGCTATAACCACTGTGCTCTGCTGCTTCACAGAGCAACGAAGAGCTGAAGTCGATCCCAGGACTGTCATCTCCACACTGCAGAGGAGACCACAGTTGCGGCTCCAAGTTTTCAGTAAGCCACCTTGATTTACTGGCTTGTCTAAGCCCCACAGCCAGTCACTGGTGTGTCTAGGGTAGAGCCAAGGCTGACTCACTCCAACCACATGTCCCTGCCCCCTGTGACACCAGCCAGCATGTGCAAGAACCTAACTCACACTGGGTGCTCACTAAGTGATAGTGCTTGCTCCCTCCCCGAATCCTTGGAGATTATATCTATACCACTCACTTTACCCTAAACACCTCACAGGATTGCCAGGAGTAAAAGGATGAATAATAGATAAGAAAAGCCATTATTGTCATTAAACCAGCAGAGTACCATTAACCCCTCTCATCACTTCCCTGGAAAGCAAGGTTCTGCTTAGACCACTGTGGTATGCCTCCTTTGCTTTGAGACATCCCCACTCCAAGGGCAACTGCTATGAATCAAAATGCCAGCATTTTAAGGACCAGCCAGCTGTGGCTGGGCTTCTTGGGAGGAACAGGCAGGTTCAAGGAAGAGCTGGATCAGGCTGGACCATCACACAATAGTATTAGCCAGGTCCTGCCAGGATTTCTTAAAGAGGAGTTGCGGAGAAGGGGACCTGGGCAGAAATGCCTGCCCAGCTTTGGAAGATAACCTGAAGTGGGATTTTGGGTGGAGGAAGGGTGTGCTAGGGAGTTAGGGAGGTGGGAACAGAACCAAACAGAAATAACTCTGGGGGATGTAGGCCAATTGCTGCTCTGGAACAAAAGGGAGCGGGTGGCATCAGAGTGCCATAGCACAGGGACTGTATCTCCAGACACCAAATACCATTTCTGTCACAAAGCAGAGCTACTCCTGAAGAATTGTCACTGAGGATGAGTCCAACAGCCCATCAGTGAAAAATATAAACATTGTGGAAGCTCTATTTCAGGGGGAAAAAAATCTACAAGACAATATTTATATGAAGCCTTTATCCGAGACCAAAATGCCATTTTGAGGATGGAGAAGTGAGAAGTGTGGAAGGGTTGAGTCTGAGAACCAGACCTTAGACCACCACATGGAGACAGGTCCATTTCCCCCTGAGTTGC
Organism: Furipterus horrens; assembly: GCF_987537825.1. Taxonomy (NCBI): domain Eukaryota; kingdom Metazoa; phylum Chordata; class Mammalia; order Chiroptera; family Furipteridae; genus Furipterus; species Furipterus horrens. Next base: position 154,425,698 of record NW_028327173.1, read on the forward strand.
CATTAAAGTAATGCCTTCCTTTTGCCTCCAGACTGAAATGTTGGCAGCTTTTTCAGTCTTCAATCTTGGTAGGTATACAGCTCTCTGATGGTTGCCGTTGACCCTTACTGGCTCTCCTGGAATCAGGACCAGCTAGAAACAGATGTTTTTCCATCTGTTGAAAATGAGATAATGTTCCTGGAAGTCTATGTAAAGAGCTAGACATCATGCAGATAAAGAGTAGATGAGCTACTTAGGGTCAGGATCAGTTGCAAATAACATAAAAATCCAAAAGAACAGTGGCTTAAACAAAAATTTTACTTCCCTAGAAGTGGGAAGTCAGGCATAGTATCTGCTCTTGGCCATCCTTAAAGTATTTCTCTTTTCCTCATAGTCCAAAAGGGCTGCTGGATCTCCAGCCATTTAATCTGCACTCCAGGGAGCAAAATGGATGAAAGGACACAGGAGGACATGCCTACTCTCTTCAAAGAAGCATCCTAGAAACCCAGTAGAATGTTCCCAGTGGCATTGCATTAGCCAGAACTCAGTCACATGGCTGCACCAAGCTATAGGAGAAAACAAAGTCTTCATCTGAGAATGAAGCCTTTTGTCTGAGTGTATGGCTGCCACACACAAAACCAGAGTCTGTTACTGGGGAAGGAGCAGGGAATGGACACTGTGGTAGACAACAGCGTCTCTGCCATCATGTTATTTTCAGAAAAACATCTATCTAAATGGACTGTAACACCAGCATATGATATTGAATCTCAGCCTTTCGGCAAAGATCAAGTGTAGTAAAGCTAGCATAGGATAAAAACGTTCTTTGTCAGTGTGGCCCATTCTCCTCTTTTTTATATATATACACACACATGTATGTGTACACATGAAGCTTAAAAATGAGTCATGGAGCCCTGACTGGTGTGGCTCAGTGGATTGAGTGCTGGCCTGTGAACAGAGTCAGAGCGCACGCCTGGCTTGCAGGCCAGGTCCCCGGTTGGAGGCATGTGATAGGCAACCAATTGATGCATCTCTCATGTATCAATGTTTCTCTCTCTCTCTTTCTCCCTCCCTTTCCCTCTCTCTAAAAATAAGTAAATAAATAAAAATTTTAAATGACCCATGAAAAAACAGGTGCTGTCAGAAGAGAAGCTTTCCTCTACTTGGGACTGGTGGAGTAACCAGTCTTCCAGGGCCAGAATCAGGCAGAGACAGGAAGTGCATCCAGGCCACTGCAGATGGCAGTCTAAGTGGTTCGTAGGCTCTGGGCTGTCATTCAAGAAGGAATGAGTGGGTGTTGGACCGGGGGTCAGAGTACAGTCATCAGGAGGTGTCTGACTCAGGAGCAGGATTCTAATTGTGGACTGGCAAGAGAAAAAGGCAAAGACAGGGCCCTGGACAGATTTAAACTCCAGCACTATGAGTTGGCTAATCCAAACTTCATTTCCGATCCTCTTTTCCTTTGCCCACCTCTACCAGGAAAAACTAAATGCTTAATTTCTCAGGCTTCCTTGCAACTGTAGGGAAAAGTAAAATATGAGAGGAAAGAAAAAAATGGAGGAAAGAACCATTACACAAACAAAGAGTTTTGAAAACTCTCACACTGTCTGGATTTCAAAAGATGCTAAAATGAAGAGCCACTGTCAGGAGTAGGTGCTCTACAGGCAGAGCCAAAGGTGGGAACACCTGAAAGATCAAAAGGTCAGAGTATAAAATCACTCAAAAGGCGCTTGGATGCAGCATGTGCCTCACAAATACCCTCAGTCACACGACAGAGCTGAAGGTCTGTTCTCTCAGCCGTGGCAGCAAAGGCCAAAAATAGAGATGGCGTTATCTCTCAAAGGTTTGTGAGTGAGACTCTTGTCTAATGAAGTAAATCCCCATGACATCAATGAGAGACACACCAGGGTCTTGAGAATGTCATGCCAGCAGACACACAGCCCAGGAGACAGGGCCACAGGGCCAGAGGATTATTTCAAGACCTTGAAACCTAGTGGAATTTGCTAAGCTGTATTTAGAAATTACTTGAGATGAATGCCTCTTTCTTGCTTTCAATTTTCTTCCTGGTTGAACTGGAATACCTAAATGGGTTATCCTGTGCTGGTCCCACCATTATATTTTGCGAGCAGATAGTTTTTGTTTCTTCAGTTCACAGGTCCCCAGGTCCCCAGAATGGCACCTTCCCAGAACCTCATCCATACCTGATATAGAGGATGGATTTGGGACTTTTGAGCTGACGAGATTTTGGGCTCCAAGTTGATGCTATCATAGGTTGAGATTTGCGGGACCTTGGAATGAGGTGAATATATTTTTGCATGTGGGACAGATGTGAAATTTGGTGGGCTGAGGATGGATTTACCTATAGGAAGTTAAAATATTAAATTGGTGTTGTTTAAGCGGCTGAGTGTGTGGTTTTGTTTTTGTTCATTTGTTTGTTTTCAGCAGCAATAGAAACTAATACAGATATTTGTACTGTGAGACTAGGGGAAAAGAACTTTTGCACCCTGAGATAAATAAGCATCAACAACAACCAAAATAAATAAGTAAATATATAAACAGGAAGAAAGGTTTGCCCCCATCTAATCCTAGCCCCTCAAATTAAATGATATCTGAACCCTTTCTTGTAACTGGAGGACTCCCTAACTGGACAGCTTAGGCCTTGTTGTGGAGTGAAGCTACATGACGGCCTTTGCAAACGTGATCCTCAGGGGAGAACATTACTGTCCTTCCTCCGTGCAGAGACTGCCTGCAAACTTGGCGATCTTGGTGACTTTGTGTTTCTCCCTTTAAATAACTACTATATTTTATATTTTGCATGCCAATCTTTCTAAAGCATGGGTTCCCTATAGAACCTCCTTATACGATAAACAATTTTTCCATTTAAAATGTGTCTCTGAAGCTTCCTTTCATACTACCTGCGTCATTTTTGGCAATTGACTTCGCCTCTCAGTGCCCCAGTTTCCCTTCAACTGCTCAAAAATGATAATAATGTGACCTTAATGTGGCATCACAGTAAGGACTAAATGAGTGTGTGGCACATAGTAGGCCATCATATGAGATAGTCATTATTATCATATTAGAGCAGGGACCCAACGAAGGAGCAGAACCAAACAAGAGCAAGGCTAAGTGGATATTGAGCCCATACATTCTAATCTAGAACTCTTAAAAATTTTCCTAAATTGTGTTTTTAAAAGAGTCTTTGTCTTTTAGAGATACATAGGGTATTACTGAGTGAAGCATTGATGTGGTTATTGAAATTTACTTTAAAATAATCTGGCAGGGGAGAAGGAGGGGCAGGGGATGGGACACAAATGAAGCGAGATTGGGCTGTATGTTGATAATGGTTGAAGCTGGATAATGGATACATGGGAATTAACGACACCCTACTTTAGCAGAGCCTGGAATAACATAGCTCCTACTGATGAAGCATGGAGGTCCCAGCAGAAAGCAGGGCTGGGGAAGGGCACAAAATAGGGGAGACAAACTATCCCATTCACTCCACTCTTGTGGAGCTTGTCAGGAGAGGGCAGGACATGAGGGGTGTGAAGTGTGGGGTCCTTGTCAGGACTGTAGGGTTAACTCTAGGAGGGATTTCCAGTCTGAGGTTCCACTCCTGAAACATGTATATCAGAAACTTGCTTTGTCTTCCTGAGCCTCCATTTCTACAAAGTAAAATGGGTGTGAGAAATGCATATTCTTTGCCAAAGTCTTGGGCAGTAGTAGGCCATTCGTGGCTCTAAAAAATCATGGGTTGTTCACTGCTCCTTGGGCTGTTCACGACAGTAGCATGCTGTAATTGAAGAGGACGCCTTCAGGTGAGCCATACCACTGTTCTCCAGACAGTGAAGTAGTGGAGAGCTTTCCAAATGTATGTTTTTCTCTAGTAATCATACACATGTCCATAAATTCTATTAATAACCAATGCACTGCTAAACCTCCATTTTTGTGCTAGCCCAAACTCAAAGTTGCAGACTTAAACTTCTTTACCACAGTCTTCAAACTCAGCAGGCCAAAATGACAGCTTTCTCTCCTGATCATCAGCAGTGTCTTCCAGGCAACCCGCTGTCATCCCAGATGCCTTCCTCTGTTTTGCCGCACATCCTATCACCAAATCTGTCCGTTTTCTCTTTGAACTGTCTTTTGACATTATGCTTAATTTTCCATTCACATAACTTGACATATAGGTCAAGCCCTGGTCATTTCTCACGGAGACTCTCCCTCCACTCATCCAATACACTCTTGCCCAGATTATCTTTCTAATTGAAAAATAAGATCACATCAGTTCCTGGGTTAAAACCTTTCATGAGTACTATGATTTGCAGGATCAAATTCCAATCCTTCACCATGGCTAACCCAAACTAGCTTTTCAACTTCTTCTCCAATCACTATTCCTTATAAATCCTATTTTTAGCAAGCCATGCTACTGACTACTATTAAAGAACAAAGAAACTACATGAAAAAAAAAATGACAGTTGTATTCTGGTACAACTGTGTCTTGAGAATTTTGGTTAATCCCTCCACCTTTTGCACCCTCTCCTTCATCTTCCTCAGATTCCAAATAGTACATCTTTCAACTTCACAAAGCCTATTCTCAGATTGTTCATGCACACTGAAGCAAATGACTGATAACATCTTGAAGTGGTGTTTGTAGTGATCACCTTTAAATAGATTTTATTCAACTCATCAAAGAGGGAATGAACCAGCAGTATGGTAAAGCTGGTTCAAATGGGATTTGTACAGTCTACCAGGAAAGACATTATAAAGTAATTTTTCCAAGTTAGGAACAAAACCATAACCTTTGGGGTTATCATTTCTACTGGACAAAAGTTATTTGTCTCTAATCCAGACAAGTTTTATAAGGTAACATATAACTTCAGAGTCTGAGTCCTTAATTAACAATAAGAAGTAAAATCAAAGACACTACCTTTCCCTGGACCATTAAATAATTCTTGTTTGAGCCTGTTAAATAATGCCTCAGTATAAAATTGAAAGGACATATTGTCTAACAAGGAAAGAAGCAGAAGGACCTAGTCAAGGAACAGGCATAAATGACCCATGGACATGGACAACAGGATGGAGATTAACTGTGGGAGCAGGGGGCAGGTGGGGCAGGGGAGAGCAACAGAAGAAAATTGGGACAACGGTAATAGAACAACAATTTTTTTAAGAAGGACATACTGTCTCTCTTCTTACCTCATCTCCAAATTTTGAATGATTTTTTTCAAACACATCAATGGAGGAGATAAAACTGGAGGAATTTCAGGAATCAATTAGTAGACATGTGAGTGTAGATTAGAATTCTAATATATGTTCCTCCCTTTAAAATCACCTGTAACAATAGCTCTGCTGAAAAAGCAAACTGAAATTAGGGAGGAACCTCTCTGAAAGGCTAATAATACTCCCTCATGAGTTCAATGATTTTTATATCAAAGATAAAATTTGAGCCACTGGGTTCACTCTGGTGACCCAAGTTTAGCAAGGCTTTAAAAAGCAACTATTTCCTAGAAGAACCACCAAGGCAACCTGGTTACACAGACACAATCTGGAATAGGGGAAACCACTGGTTCTGGAGAAGACAGACTTGAGCTTGAATCCTAATTCAACCACTTATCAGCTCATGGTCTCTGAACTTGTTTCCACACATTCGAGCGGATGACCCTAAGGATCAAAAACAATAGAAAAACTGGTTTCCAAATGTTGGTTCCCATGCCAGTACTTATCTATAAAAAAGTTTTTAGCCTGTTTATGTAGAAATAGTAATAATTTTAATAGTTCATAGGGGGAGAGATGGACCTCATAATGAGAGTTTTTATAAAGTTTAATTTAAATACTGTATTTTCAAAAACAAACTCATAGACGCCGACAACAAACAGATTGGTTATCAGAGGGGCAGGGAGTGGGGGAAAGTAAAATGGGTAAAGGGGGTAAAATATATAATGACAAATGGAAACTAGAGTTTTGGTGGTGAATGTGCAATAACAGTAAAGTATACAGATATAGAATTAGAACGTTGTATACCTGGAATTTATACAATGTTATTAACCAAAGTTACCTCAATTTAAAAACACCTGTTTTATATTTTGAAATTGTCTTTTCTATTCTGTGTGTATAGCAACATGTTTATTTTGTTATAAAATAATGCTAATCACAAACAGTAGTTTCTTTTAAATGTATTTACAGTAAAAGTTGGCAGCTCTGTGTTTATCTCCAATTGTTCTTTGATATTGCCCTGGGAGCCATTGTAAGAGAGTATGTGAATCTACTTTGTGAACTACAAGTAGGAGCAAAAGTAGGCTGTTATTACTGTAGTCTCTGAAAGTGCCACTGCTTGAATGGTGATGAAAATGTTATCTGGCTGGTTCTAAAGGTTCCCAAAGAGTCCATGCTAAAGCAGCCCTCTCCTGGAGGTCCCCAGGCCTCCCACAGAGAAAGAACTCCTGGTCCAGGGGCAGCAGAGTGCCTGAGGGTTAAACCCTGGTCCTCTCTTGAAGGAGGGTAATTTCACCCCTGAAAACTTTTACTCTCAGTGGGGAAAGAGAACCCAGCATGGTAGGACTCTCCCTCTTTAGGGGCTAGGGAAGCAGCCTGGCCTAAGTAAGAGTCAGGGATGAGAGAGAAGAATCCAGGTGGCTGCAGGAAAGTGGGGACAACTGAGAAAAGGAGGGCCTGGTGCTTGTATTTGGAAAACTGTGTGGGGTTCAATGAGCTCTAAATCGCCAGGCCATGTGACACAGGAATGTGCACAAAGGAGCTGGGACAGCCCAGGACTTCTGTCAAGGTAAATGGTGCTAGAATAATCCTTGCTTGTCTCTTTAGCTGACCACACATTTTTAAATCTCCCTTTTCACTTTACATAGAAGTATTTCATTGAAAGAAGTAAAGTAAGCCAGATGAAAATTAAATCCACCCATTTTCTAATTTAGCGCCAATCCTGTTAACATTTTAATATATAAATTTAGGGTGATATTCTTTCCTATGTATAAACAATTTTCAAACAAAAATAACATAACATTGTGCATACGGCTTTTTACTTATTTTTTCTCACTTAACAGAAAAACACCACATTTTTTTCTGTTACTAAAGGTATGATATTATTTTAATTGCTATGTATACCATTGTGCAAATGTACCATAATTTAACGGGGTTGGGGGGAACATTTAGGTTTCTACACACACACACACACACACACACACACACACACACACACACACACACACACTACAGGACTGTGCTAGTAGCCCTTGTAGCTAAATCCTCCCACATAAAATGTGACTTGCAGACTCTAGTTAATGAATATATGAGTATCCACTATACAATTCTTTCAACTTTTCTGGATGTTTGAACTTAAGACTAGAGTGAAAAAAAATTAATATCCTGGTATGTAGAATGAGTTCTTAGAAGTAGCATTGCAGCATCAAAGTGGATGTCTGTTTTCAGTCAGACGATCAGTTCCCGGGTGAACTCTGGCACGCGCGGGCTCCTCCTAGGCCTACCCGACGGTTCCTGGAGCCTGTGCGCCTGGCCCGGGGAGCCCGGCGGTCGCAAGAGCGCTCTGTCCCCGCTTTCGCACGGCCTCCCTGAAAAGGACCAGAGGAGTGCCAGGCTGCCAGGCGCGCAGCATCAAAGTTGCAGGCGCCCTGAGAAGAAAAGGGCCAGTGTGCGTTCGCGAAACTCCAAAGCCCTTCTCCAGGCACAGCGACTCACGCGGGTGGGGGTGAGGGCGCTGAAGCTGCGCTTTAACAGTGTGGGTAGTCAGGCTGTGGGTGCCCCGCCAGGACAAAAGGGCTTCAGTGCTGGAGAGGGGACCGCCCGGGGGCCTGGTGGGAGCATAAAGGGAAGCTGTGTCCCTGCAGCACTCAAGTTCACCTTTGTCTTCTGAATCCAAGTCAAAGGAAGGTTACAGAAGGGCCTGCAGGCTCTCCTTCCTCATCTGGGGTCTGGTCGAAAGGATTGGCCAACTCCTTTCTTCAAGATGCTGGGAATTCAAATGAAAATAGAATTGTGCTTGCCTGCTAGCTGGGACAGCGGTCAGTGTTTGTATCAATAGCTGCGTCCTCTGGCCAGGGCCAAGGAAGAGGGGGGGAAGTTAGTACCAATTACTGGAAGGGATGGCCAGGAAGGAAACCCAGGCAAACATGTTACACAGCAATAAAACTTGGCCCTTGTTAGGGGGTGGGGGTGGGGACGCAGGTGGGACAGGAATGCCAGGTGATTGCATTTCTTTCCACCAGACCCTACCCAGCAATCAGTAGTACAGAAACTGTCACTGTCTCTTCCAAAGAGAGATGCCACGCTATGTCCTGGCCTGAGAGCTGCCACCCATGGATCAGCAGGGAAGGTTGATGGTGGAAGAAGGTTAAAGGCTGCCTGTCTTACTCCTGACCTTTGCTGAGTCTTCTCCTGGAGTTGGCACAAGATCAGCCATCTGTTAGCACTTAAAGAGAAAAAATGCTCTTGGCTGAATTACCTAAATAATTCTGGTGGCTTGAGGCAGACGGAGCAGCAGCTGTAATGCAGAGCAATTCACAAGGCTCCCCCACTGCATCCACACTTCCCAGTTGTACAAATTTTGTAATCCTCCTTTTTGCTCTGAGAGGTGAAATACTTAAAAAACAAACAAACAAAGCAGCTAACACAAAAACTTTGAATCCCAGACCTGAGTTTCATTCCTAGCTTTGCCACTTACTATCTATGACTTCAGACAACTAACAACCTCAATCAATTGCCTCATCTGTAAAATGGGCACACATCTGCCTCACAGAGTTGCTGTTAGAATTAAAAGATATGTGAATGTATCCAGCATAGTACAAAGCTTCCAAATTAAGTTTTCTGTTTGTTTTTAAAAACTTCATTGCTCCTAACATCATTCCAAATGGAATTGAGGCTGTTTGCACATGTAGAGTACTACACCATAAATAAGAAATGAATACTTCCAAGTTTTGTTCTGTATAATTCTGAGTTCTCTTCATCTTTACAACAAGAATGTATTTCTGCAGTAACTTGTGGAATAAATACAGGGGTGGGCAAAAGTAGGTTTAACATTGTGAGTACACAAAACAGTATATTCTTGTTTTATTTATTCATTCATTGTATTATTTCCATACAAACAACTGTAAAGCTACTTTTTTTGCCCCGTCCACTGAAGATCCAAGTGCAGATGACAAGAAGGAAATTCAGGTGACAGCAATGACAGTATATAAAGTGACAGAAGGGCAAGCCAACTTGATAGAAGTAGGATGTCAATTTAATTCTGAGCTCCCAAGCAGCCAAGACAAAGAGGGAAAGATGATCATTTTTAATAATTTGTGGTGTTCACTGATGGAAACAAACATGTTTCTCAGGATCACAAGCTATTTCTTTAGAAATTTCTTTCGCCCTGGCCAGGTAGCTCAGTTGGTTAAAGTGTCATCCTGATACACCAAAGTTGCGGATTCAATCTCCAGACACAGCACATAAAAGAATCAACCAATGAATACATACACACATAAATCAAACAACAAATCAGTTTCTCTAGCTCTCTCTGCTCCTTCCTCTCTAGAAAAAAAAAAATATCTTTAGAAAGTTTTTGTGAAAATAAATACTGCACTTTTGTGAACATCAGCCACATTTTTCTTTAAGAGAGTGAGTTTCATAGGGCTGCTTTTTATAATGCTCCTCAATGATGGCCTAATGTCAGTGTGAAACCCAGCGAGGGCCCTTCTCCAGGCTGCTCGCCTAAACACCTTCACCACAAACAACTGCAATAGTGCTGTTTGTTTGATTAGCACTTTACACTGGCACATCCCTTACACATACACTAGTTCATTTACTCTCCAACAATCCTGTGGCTTGATCCAGGCCCACTGCTAGAAGAAGGCAGAACTGAGACTCCAAATCAGATGTTTCTACACATGTACTCTGGCTCCACCAATACCGAGTAATTAATTCATGGGCAACTGTAGGAGAATCAGAGAATAAAAGAGACCTATTGCCTTATAATAATACCTAATGGGCCAGAGCAGCGCTGATGAGAAGTGGAATAACAGGACAGCAAAATGAGTCATGCTAACTTGAAGGTGAAAGATTTGAGCTGAGAAGGTGAGTGACAAGGGACAGAAGAACTTCAGCAGTAATGGGGAGAATGCAGGAAGATAATCACTTGGATAAATCACCTAGATGCAATGTCTTAAGGTGGAGGTGGAGGGTAGAGATTTAGGTCATGGCAGCTGCAACAGTCTGCTAGGGCTCCCATAACAAAATCCCACAGATGAGGTGGCTTAAACAATAGACTTCTATTTTCTTAGAAGTCCAAGATCAAGATGCTGGTAGTGTTGGTTCCTGGTGAGGCCTCTCTTCCTGGCTTGCAGGCGGCTGCTTCCTCACTGTATCTTCACGTGGCCTTTCTCTTGTGCGTGCATGGAGAGGTATGTCTTTTCCTCTTCTCACGAGGACACCAGTCCTATCTGATTAGCACTCTACCTTTATGTCCTCGTTAAACCTTTATTACCTCCTAATGCTCCATCTCCAAATACAATCACATTGGTGGTTAGGGCTTCAATATATGAATTTAGGGGGAGCACAGTTCAGTCCATAACAGGAGCCAAAGGTGGGATGGGGGAGTGTCCCTGGAAGAGAGAAAAGGAGAACTCTGCCAATGAGAACCTTATTCCCTCAGGCCTCATGGGCTGTGGGACACAGGCTAGTTCCACCTGGTAAAGAATGTAGAGCTAAGAGGCTCTTTGGTAAGGACAGAACCTGTGCAGGGTCCGACAAGGGATTAACATGTGGCATCACAGCGTTTTAGTGCAAGAACCCTACAGACCCAACTTCTGCCTCGGCTGTATATGAGCTCTGTGACCTTGAGCAAGTCACTTATATGTTTACAGACTCAGTTTCCTTATCTAAAATGAGGCTACTAATACTGACCCAGTCTACCTCAGAAGGGAAAAAAATCAAGGTAGAGCAAGAGTGTGGGGGGGCAGCAGAGAGGAGCCATTCCCAACACCCCACCCCCAACACCCGCACCCCAGCTGCACATCAGCATTGTCATCTGCTATGAAATGAGATGAAACAACAACAGGGATGACGACGCAGCGGGAGCTACCCGCTCTGGTATTCTGTCACTGCGCACCCATTTCACAGCCTCCGTGTGAGAGGCGCTGCTCAGGGCCATGGTTCATCACAGCGGCAGCAATGGGAGGCCCACTGAGGGGCCGCCCTGTGAATGCAGGCCTGAGAAGGGCCTGGCCGCCCACTTCGTTCATTGAGCTGCCTGATTACTTCCTCCTCTGTACCTCTTCCCTCCAGCCTTTCCCCCAAACCCAGACAGATGTTGTGGAGGCAAGAGCAGACAGAGATGGAGCCCCATACCGTCCCGCGTTGGGTTTGTACCAGGTCTAGCACATCCCCCTCTTTTCACTATCACAACGTGAGTGCACATGGAGGTGGTCTGTCCCTGCACGCACAGGACTAGGAGCTCTAGGGGGAGCTGCCAGCTTGCTCCTGCTCTCGCCCAGGCCCAGAGCAGTGGCTGGGAGACAGCAGAACTGGGTACAGGCTAAAGAGCAAGCAGTAAATGTTGCCCAGGAAACGCCCCAGTCCCCTGATGTTCTGATCTTGGTGACTCTCCTCTCTCCGGAGCCAGATGATAAAAGGATGACAGGAGGGAAGTAGCTCTTTCTGCCTCTCCCTTGGGAGAAGTTCTCCCAGGCTTGGTTTCCTTCTGTGAAAAGGGAGTAGGACTTCCGGTCCAGATGGCAGTGTAGGCAGACATGGCTCACCTCCTCCCACAACCATATCAAATTTACAACTAAAATATACAACAACCATCACTCAGAACCATCAGAAATAGAGCTTAGTGGACATCTGACAACTATGGAATTACAGAAACCACATCCATCCAGACTGGCAGGAGGGGTGAACACACAGAACGGGTTGGTCCCATACCCACAGCTGGTGAATAAAAACTCAGGAGGGATGTCTCAGGAGCAAGGAGTCCCAGCCCCAAACCAGGTGCCCCATCCCAGGGTTCCAGTGACAGGAAGATAAGTTCCCGAAACTTCTGACTCAAAAAAGCAGCTATTGACTTGGTGGAAGGAACTGCCAGAGCCTCAAGCAGTTCCTCTTAAAGACCCCACACATGGACTCACCTACTCAGACTCACTCCCTCTGGGCTCCAGCACTGGGGTAGCAGCTTGAAAGGCATCAGTGGCATAGAGGGAGAAACTGAAGTGTCTGGCATCAAGGCAAGCAGAGGCCACTGTCCCTTTCTTGAACCCTCCCCCTACAGAGCTGGCAAGCTGGTGCCATATCTGAGACTCCATCAACCTGGCTAACACTGTTTGACCTGCCTTGGAGATCCCCTGAGACTCCACTCCATCCATTTCTGGGCCCACTCAAGCTACTTTTCCATATGCATGGCTGGTCTTGGCTCGTGCTTCTCGACTTCCTAAATTCACTCAAACAAGCAACAGTTGGCCTCAGTGAGCCCCAGGCCTGGCACTAAAATTCACGGATTGGCTTTGCCTAGATTTACAGCTTGGCTTCACCTGGGAATCTCCAAGCCCAGCATAAGTAGCAGCCATTTCAGATTGCTTTATAGCTCAGGCAGGGTGGCCCAGGGCAAAACATAGGTGGGGGATGACCTTGGTCTGTATCACCCAGGAAACCTCAGAGCCTACACAACCAGTGGACAGCTACAGACCACATTGGAGCAACACCACCCTGTTCCTGCACAGCTGATCCTCCACAGAAGGCAGAGGGTGGTGGTCAGTGGTCACAGCCAATCCTTGCAGCTGACTGGCCTGGGTAAATCCCTCCCATTGACCTGTCAACAGCAATCAAGACTCAACTACAAGAGGAGGGGGTACTCAGCCCATGTGAAGGGCACACCTCGAATGCCCAGCTTGATGGAAGGGCAGATAAAGAGCTTTCGAGACAAGAAAAAACTGAAGTAGTTCATCATCACCAAACCATTATTATATGAAATGTTAGAGACTTTTTTAAGAAAAAGAAGATCAAAACCATGAAAAATAAAGTGGCAAAAATACATATCCATGAACAGTTGAATCTAAAAATCAAACTAAGCAAACAAGAAGAGCAGAGACAGAATCATGGATACAGAGAGCATTTTGATGGTTGCCAGATGGGAGGGGTGTGTGGAGGAATGGGTGAAGAGGTGAGGGGATTAAGAAGTACAAATAGGTAGTCACAGAATAGCCATGGGGATGTAAAGTACAGTACAGGAAATGGAGTAGCCAAAGAACTTATACACTTGACCCATGGACATGAACAATGGTGGGGGAATTGCCTGAGGGAGTGGGGGGTGCTGGGTGGAGGGGGGCAAAGGGAAAAAACCGGAATGACTGTAATAGCATAATCAATAAAATGTGATTAAAAATAAAAATATATTTGAAAAAGGAGCAATACCATCCTCACAGGGATGCTGTGAACACCAAGACACAGATGCATGCCAACAACAGGGCCTGGCACGTGGTCATCCCCAGGGGAGGGACTGCAGTTGTGGTTCTCATGACAGTGCAATGCTTACCCTCTCCCCATGCTACCTTGGCACCTGGTGTATATTCCTGCTGTGGCATTTATTCTTATATAGAATTTGACGTTATAATTACTAAAATCACTCTTTATTAAATGTCTGTCATATGCCCGGCAGTGTTTTAGGTGCTGCGCATTATTTCACTTAGTCCTTACAACTCTGTATTATTAATCCTGTTTTATTGATAAGGAAGCTCTCGGCAAGTAAAGTAACTTGTCCAAGATGGGATCCAGCACATCCCCTTTTCATTATCACATCTGTGAGTAAATCAGTAGGTGCACCTTAAGGCTTGGTGGCCTGTCATCCCAAAGGAATTCACAAGTTTAAATCTAAGGCCTATGTTCATAGTCTCTACGTTAATTGCTTATCACCCATTCTGCTGTTCTGTAATTTGTTTGCTTACTTCTCCTTCTCCTGTTTTAAATTATAAGCAACTTAAGGGCCAACGCCTCCTTTTATTCATCTCCTTTCTCTTGTACCTAGCACAGTGCCTGACACACAGTAGGTCTGCAGGAAATCATCCCCATTTATTAAACACATGATTACGTACTAAACATGTTATGGACACTTCCTCACCTATGTGCTATGAGTATTGTGTCTATTTGTCCGAGGAGAAGGCTGAAGCTCAGAAAGGTTATGTCACATGCATGTGGTCAGTGCCAGTTGCCCTGGAGCTGCCTGACCCCACGGGCGGGGGGCAGGGGGCGGGGCATGCACTTAACTGAAAGGTAGACTGCCCTCCCCTAGCCGCGTGAGCAGCATTCACCCTTCTGGAAGGCAGCTCCAGGTGCAGAAGTGGACAACACATGTTTATGTGAATAAAAGCTACCTCGATCTCATTTACACACACACATATGTGCATAGATTAATTGTGGGAGGCTGTCTCTAAGGAATGGCTTTTGGGGAGAGCTGATAAGCGGGGAGGAGACTTACTTTTCACTGTACACTCTTTTTTCTCTTGAATTTTGAATGATGTGTAGGTATTTTCTATTTAAAAGAAATCAGACTTTTTAAAAAGACTGCTACATTTTTGCTGGAAAAGATACTGGATCAAGAGACTGAGGTTCTAATCTCATCTCTGCCACTGGATAAATTTGAAGAATAATCAAAATTATTTTCAGTTTCTTATTCATAAAATGGGTATAAGAATAGCTAGCCTACCTGTCACAGGGTCAAACAAACACAAAAGCACCTTGCAAGGTGCAGACAGCTCTGCACATTCCAAGCTTTAGTGGATCCAAGTCACACATCCAGAGCACACCCACCTGCTCTGGAAGCCTGAGGACCCCATAAAAAGCAGCGTGGTCTTGAAGGACATGCCTGGTGCTTTAAGGGTAAAAAAAAGAGGCTGGATATTCAGCAGACATCTGTGGCTGGAGCAGTGAGAAGCACCAGAATAAAATCTCCCAGCAAAGCATTTGGGTTTCCCCTTCTGTCACTGTCACACACCCACAGGGAGCAGTGTCACAGCCCTTGGGATTTAAGAACACTGGCTGGGTAAGATGGCCAGGAGCAAGGCAGCCCCTCTCAAGCAGATGGAGGTGAATGTGGGGACGACAGTGGACATCGCCGCTGGCTGGCAGTGGCGCACTGCTGCTGCTTTCTGCCTGTTAGAGGAAGATGGCCCACACAGCAGGGAGGTGCAGGGTCGGAGCTGTCACTGGGCAGCGAAGTCCTGCATGCTCTGCCACAGGAGTTCTATGATCCCAGTTTAGCAAGTGTAGCTATTTTGACCAGAACATAAAGCTTTCTTAGAGAATCTATTTTCAAAAGCAGAATTGGGGGGTGGGGGAGAACCCCAAAAGATTATCTAGTTTCTGAGGCACAGGATGGAATAGAAAGAGCCTGGGGAATGGAAAATCTGGGTTCCCTAACATGCCTCCAAAAGTCTAAGTGACCTTGGACAGGTCCCTTCACTTCCCTAAGCCTCAGTTTTCTCATCTGTAAATGAGGGAATTGTACTGAATCATCTCTTGGTTCTCGCCATACCAAAGATCTTACATTCTGGAAAGTCTGCCTGAGGTTCAGCTCACGCTGCCCTTCCCCACGTGCTGCCAGCCTGGGTCTCTGTCCCACAGGCTCTGACAGTCTGCTGTGCTCCCTCATCCTTGCCATCAGAGCGAATAGATAGTGTCTATCCTGAGATAGACGCCCCAGCAGGGGAAAATGTCACTGGCTTGACATCACACAAAAAAACCTTTTCTCACTATCCTTCCGGGGTGGGAGTTTAGATAAGAAACAGACCACGTACATGTGTCTCCACTTGCATGTATTGTTGGTAGGAAGGGCCAAGAAATTGTGACTGTGTACTTATTATCCTGAGTTATATCCACTTTCTCCAAGGAAAAAGGGAAAATTACAATCCCAGTTTCAACCCATGAAGCTGAAACTACATTTACAAAAGCATTGCTTCCTGTATTTGTGTGTGTATGGTGGGGGGTGGGAGGTGGGGGTGGGTTCTATCATTTTACCTCCAATATGAGTTATATTTAGGGCTTCTGGGGTTTAGCTTGGAAGTATTATCAGCACTTTAAAATGGTTTCTCTAGGAAAATGTTCTCAGTTCCATGCACACAACTACATGGGAGTCAGGACTGCATGTACTTCTCTCAATCCACCAGGGTAGCTAACTCAATCATGGGCACATCATCAGCAATAATCAAGTCATTCAATTAACGTGTAATAAATGGTGCCCATTTCATGACTTGTCTCCCCATGACTTTGAACAGTAGGGTGACTACTCTTCACATATTATCTGGGACTGACTTTGTGTCAAAACGAAGTCGCACCTTTGAGGAACCTCTGACTCGGGGCAAACCAGGAAGTGATGATTTTAACAAAAGAGCGAATCCTTTGTAGTCCAGCATGGGCTTGGTGCTCTGTTCTCCTCTCTCCAGGGACATGAGGCTGCGCAGGTATTTCCAAGACCCTGTACAGTGATCCTCCGGAGGGGCGTGGTTCCTTGAGGAGTGGCTGGAGTAACAGGCAGAGGCTTGGCTGCACCTGCCTCGGGGACATTGCTCACCAGGGCAGGTGGTTGGGTTCCACTTCGTGGTGCCCTAGGAGGCAGCCCCCACCACTCTTGCTAGACTCAATTGTGTGGTCAGGGCCAGACCAGCTCATTCTCCAGGCCTCTGCTGGCACTTGATGCATGCTTTTCTTGGAGCATTCGCTCACAGTCTTGGCCAGAGGTGCCTCCCTGCCTTTGTGCTCCACACCCGCCTCCACATGTGATGGGAGAAAACAAGTGGGGGGCGTGGGAGGCGGCACTGGCATGTGATCAGAAGCTTGGGGTGAAATCTCCCCATCCTCTTACACAGGAAGTGGGGCGGGGAGAAGAGGCCTGTTCTGTCCAGAAGACCTGAATGTGTCTGGCTGAGTCCACTCTGGAACATTAGAGAATGTCTAAGCATGCGCCAGAAGCAGGGGTCGACAGCATTTGATCACACCATGCGAGCACAAGCCCACCGACTAGGGGCCCTGAACCCTCCGGGACTAATCCAGCATTTCGGCGCTAAATTAGTCCAGCTTTCCCACCTCTGCACTATTGACATTTTGGGCCGAATAATTCTTTGTTGTGGGGAGGGAGGGGTCACTGTCTTGTACATTGGGTGATGCTTAGCAGCTTCTCTGGGCTCCACCTGATAGATGCTAGTAGCGTGCTCTCCAGTTGTGATGATCAAAAATATTTCCGGACTTGCCAAATGTCCCCCGGGGGAGAAAACCATCAGCGGCTGAGAACCTCTGAGTTACAGCAACCCCATCTTCCTGGGCCTCCATAGTTTAAGCAGTGTATTTTGATGCACGATACTTGAAAGCTAGTTCCCCAGGGTGTTCATAGTTTTTGCATAGAGAAAGTACTCTGTGGCTGAGTAAATATGGAGAACTCTGTGCTCCATGGTCCAGCACACTAGAAAACTGCTCCCTGACTTACCATAAATCCTTCTCCACATGGCGAGTCAAAGGCATGAGGGTTTCAGAGGCTCTAAAACTTCTGAGGGTAAGAAAACCTGCTCAACACTGACCCAGGCTTTGCTTTTTCATGGACACCAATGGCTTTGGAGATTCCTGTCTCAAAATCCAGCACCCAAAACTAACTGACTCAAACCCAAAAATTCCAAGAAAAGAGACACATTGGCCCAGACTGGAATAACTGTTTCAGGATTCCAGACCAATCAATGGTTTCAGGATCAGTTAACTGTTTCTGTTGCAATTAAGAAATTATACCCGTGGGATGGGGTTGGGGCAGGTGTGGAGCTATTCCGCAAAGAAGGGACTCGTTAAGCAGACAAAATAATAGATGCCTGGCCATAGTTCTTTGACAGCGATTTCCTTTAAAAGTCCTTTTATTTTTTTCTTTGTGCTTTTTCTGAAGCTAGGCAGCCTTGTCATCTTGCTTCTTGCTTAGATTTCATGAAAACTGGTAGCAGCACACCCAACTGCTGCTGAGTTATAAGAACATAGAAATTTTTTCTTAAATTCCGAAATCAAAAGAGAGCTTGTTCAACATTTCCAGGGCCCCTAAAACTGGCGAGGGTAAGCTGGCTATGGACACAGGTTCAGAGCTTAGGCCCTGATTTCATTGCAGGCAGTTTTATGCCTTCAGAGGTTTGCGCTCATGAACAGCCAGGTGAGGAAGAGTCTTTGCAAGTTAAAACAGCCCTGAGCAGATTCAGGGCATCATGATCAGGCTTACTCAGTTTCTATTCTGAGCAAGAGATGCTGTCACTTTAAATACTGTGCTCTGGTTACTAAGGAAACGAGATAAGTGGGTTGCCAACACAATCCTCGATCTTTCTATGAAGATTAAAGCACCTTGCTCCAGCAGGAGAGCGGATGGGAGAGTCATAGGTGTGAGCCACATTTCTTATCATAGGGGGGCGGGTTAGGCCAGGTGAGGAATGAAGTGGCACAATTCCTGATTCATCAGGAAAAGATGAAATTTGTAGTTACTGGCTGTTATCACATCGTAACTGTTTGCTAAATCAACCAAGACAGAGGGTTAAGACTCACTTCTAGTTTCATCTCTATCCTAATGTTGTCAATGTACTGAAATCAGACTTAGTGCAAAGTCTGGGAAGTCAGTTATGGGAGGGAAAATGGTTGCATTTTAGTTGGCTGCTCCTTTCG
Organism: Furipterus horrens; assembly: GCF_987537825.1. Lineage (NCBI taxonomy): Eukaryota > Metazoa > Chordata > Mammalia > Chiroptera > Furipteridae > Furipterus > Furipterus horrens. The sequence continues at coordinate 154,444,337 of NW_028327173.1, forward strand.
GTTATTCTCATCAGATAATGTCCTGCTCATACAACCTAAAACTAAAACATTTTAAACACTGGAAGTGGCTTGTGCATTCCTGCCGCCTTCCCTTTCAATCTCACAGAAATGTCGCGCAACTTGTCACCTCCCTCCATATAGGAATCGTCACTAAACTTACCATATATTTTGAGCTATAAGCAACATAGGACCATTAAATACAGAGTAACTCAAGGAGTTACTATTCTAGGGTGAGGCTTTTCTCTTTGAGATTCAGGTTAGTTTTTCCTCCAATCCTAAACTCTGAACAAATATGAGAAAATATGAGCAGCCAGGGAGTCAGCAAGGATGGGTGTGAATGCTGCATTCCAGACGCCCATTTCCTTACTTCACTCAGCCTTCCTTCAGGCATTCACTCAACAAAGATCTATTGAGTGACTATTTTGTGCCAAGCATTGCGTTCAACATTGAGGATAAAGTAGTAACAAAACAATTCCAAGTCCCTGCCCACAGAGCTTGGGGTGAGGGGGACAAGAAAACCTCAATAGAAAGTTAGAGCTTGGTAAGTGCAAATGGGGAGGGGGAGAACAGATTTGGCGGTAAGTGCAAATGAGGAAGAAGGAGCAGGATGGGGGAATCGCATGGTGAAGACTGTCATAATTCTGGATAGGGTAGTCCCTGACTCTCCTGAGGCCTCGCTATGAAGGTGCATTTGAGCAAAGACCCAAAGGAGGTGCAGGAGGGGGAAATGAACTTCCCGGCAGAGGGAGCAGACTGTGCAAAGACCTTGAGGCAGCAGCATGCTTGGCATGTTCCAGATCTAGCAAGGAGGCCAGGCGAGTGGGCAAGGGCGAGGGAGAGCTGTTAGGAGATGAGGTCAAAGGAGTAACTGTGAGTGCACATGCATGTGAACCACTGCAGATGAGAAAGGATTTTTCTCTGGAGGAGGTGGAAACCATTGCAGGGTTCAGAACAGAAGAGTGAGATGATCCGTTTAGATTTTGAACAGGATCATTAGGGCTGTTTTGTTGAGAACAAATTGTGGACAAGAGTGAAAGCAGTATGAGCAGGGGGAGGTGATCACAACAATCCAGGCGAGGGACAGTGAAGAGGGGAAGGAGGGAAACGTTGCTGGATTCTGGATATATTATGCTGTGAATCTAGCAGAATTTCCCGACAGGTTGGATGTGTAAAAGGAAAAGGCGTCAAGGGTGATCCCAAAGCGTTGGGCCAGTTGGGTCTGGACATCCTATCCCGGTGTGACGGTGCTGTGGCTACTGGAGCTGCTGAAAGGCTTCCACATCCATAGCCCTGCCTGGAGGGAGTGCCCTGACTCACCCAGCTGTGTCCCAGCTGTAGACATCCCCAGTGCAGGCCTGGGGCCATTCCTTATGTGCCCAACTCCCAGCCTGACACAATGCTGACTCTCACCACATGTCACCATGAAGTGGCACATTCTCAGTGCATTTACGGTGAAACCCTCTCTTCGCAGAGCCATGATAACATCTCTGAAGGAACCTTAAAGATCACCTTTGTAGGACTCCATTGGTTGTCCAAAGCAGACACTCTCCATAACTGAGAAAAAACAGAATTGCTCAAAGGCCTAGGAACAGGCTAAATACGCAAAGCTGTCGGGATAGAAGGCAGCTCCGTGCATTGTTGCCCTCATGGCCTCTCTGAGGTCTCAGCATAGCTGTTTCACTCACTCTCTGAGTCCTCCAGTCCAAATTGTTGAGGGAATTAGGGTGATTGGACTCATTACCATGGCCCATTCCAGGTATCAGTCCACTTTGGGGGTGCTGGCAGTCTTTGGCTGTGGTGGCCTTGGCAAAGTGCCCAGCCTTGGTACAACCCATAACCATCCTTGACCAACAAATGGCCTGTTTCCCCAAGGAGAATCCAAGTTTCAGGGTTCTGCAATGAACTCAACCAGTACATGCCTCATTGACAGGGGAGAAACTAAGACTCAGTTCAAGGGGCTTGCTTGATGTTCCAGGGTGCATAGAGAGCAGAGAAACAAGAGCCCCGGCCTCCCAGTCCCTGTACTATCAGAGCACAGGGCTTGTTTCTGATGGTGTTCCTCCCAGGCATCTGCACGCCTTCTACCACTGGGCAAAGCTTAAAGTGTTTTTAAAGTATGTAAATACATAACAGACATATTGTTCTTAGAAATAAAAGGACCCGCTGGGAGAAAAATCACATGAGAATGAAGTGCTGTTGGACACCATCTCAGTATCAGAGGTGGGCAAACTTTCTATAAAGGACCTAGCTTGGCAAACATCTTCGGCTTTGTGGGCCATATGGTCCCAGTGGCAGGAAAGCAGCTGCAAACAACACGTAAATGAATGGCTGTGGCTGTGTTCCTGACTCTTTATTTACCAAAACAGGCTGCTAGCCCATTTGGCCCACAGGCTGTAGTTTGCTGACCTTTTTATCTAAAAGATTAAATGGTGTATCTTAAGTATTGGGGAAAGAGCTAAACTTAAATAGTTGTAACCTTTTTCTTGGCCATCACTGCTTTAATATTCGTCGTTAGCAGCATAGATCTTCCTTACCTTCTGAATTACAGGTGTTCCGGTACTTGTCAGAAACCCACCATGTGCCTTAGAACACTGGTTTCAGGCAAGGAAAGCACGGAAAAGGAACGCCAGTGATGATGGTCTGCAAACATTTTTCCCACGACTGAGAAACCAATAATTTTGAAACTTTCCTCATTCCTCCTCAATCAGAGCTAACAAAATTAACTGCTTAAGTTTTCTTTATCCCATTCTCAAGCTGAAGGTGTGCAAAGCAATGAACGTGCTCTAAGACAGGTAAACAAAGAGAAAACTGAAAAGTGAAGGCAACCTGGGGAATCCGTGCACACCTTAGTAGGTACTTTTACTAATGTCTCTTCCCCTTGTAGATAAGCGTGGGAGGCTGGGGCTGTTACCTGTTCCCTCTGGGTAACTCAAGGCCACGGCCAAACCTGATGTTTCTGAGCACTCATTCCTTCCACAGAAAACTCTCCTACTCCAGGCTTTAAACCATAGCTCAGATTCACAATTGGCTATTCTGGTTTCTCAGAAACTAAATAATACCATCACGCTTAGGTGGGAGCTCCAAATTGTATGCAATTCTGGTTCCACACTGTAATGTTGGATAAAGGTAGCCAGATTATAGACATACAGTTACTCAACCCATTTCTGCAAGAGTAAATGTCACTTTACTTGCCATAGGGTTGCCAGTTACTTGGTGTCAAAAAGATGGGAGTGGAGTGGAGAGAAATACAGGAATTGAGACTAGGTCCAGAACTGAAGCACTTCCCTTTTGCAAATTCCATACCGTGGGAGCTACAGGAGAGCATGCTTTTGGCCCTGCAATCCACGAGGCTGCCATTAATATGTTAATTCTGTAATAGGCCAGGCATCATATTTCATACATGTCAGAAAAATCCAAAATCAGAAGAACCCAAGACAACCTAAAATATTAATTTAATTGCTAAGACAATTTAGAAACTTCAAATTGAACTGAACTACTTAACACATGGTCTAAATGTCTTTTAACTATGTTACTTCTAAAATGGAATGGTACCTGTGGGTATGGTTCCTGAGTTCTCAGCCTAGACTCAGAGCTAAGAACCTTCTATAGCAAAGCCCATAGTCCAGGATTATTTCTCTTCCCATTCTCTCCATTAAAAAAAATTATTATATGGTAACCTTTCAGGGGCCATGCACATGCTCTCTGGTCAGATAGAAGAAAACTGATCACTGTTACAATTTATCAGAACTGGTACAAACATTGGTAAAAAAAAAAAAAACATTCTGATATAAGAGGCATCCACCTTTCTCTTTGCAATCACCAAAAATTCATTTTTTCTCATTATGCAAATGAATGATCCTACTATTTCTAACAGATGAGCCTATTCTTTTCAGATTCCCTGCATTTGTGACATAGTGACAAGGTCTGAGACTACTTCAGGGCAAGAGTGACTAGGGGAAGCTCAATAAGTGAGGCAATCGGTTCAGTCCTGGCACATGTGGGTGGTGGAGGTCAGCACTGTTTGGTCTACACACCTGGAGGGAGCACCTTGTGAAATAACAAAGCACAGTAAGAGCATGGGTTTTGCCACGGGACTGAGTCTGAATCCCAGTTCTGCCCTTTACCAGCTATGGGGTTCTGGGTAAGTTACCTAACACCTCCACGACTGTTTCATCAAACAAGTGATTCCTCAAAGGGCTGCTGTGAGGATTAAATCAGTCAGTATCCGGAAAAGGCTTAGAACAATGCTTGTAACCAGCACAAAAAGGAAGCGACGGGAGCCTTCCTTCTCCTAACAGTAGGGTGGTCTTCGGCTCGATGCCTAAGCTCCGCCCCAGACCACACCAAACATCCCAAACGGAGATTTTTACCAATCACTCCTTCCTGCAGATTTTACAACCTTTTTTGGCAAACCCATGAGAACACTAAGCCATACTATGGGCTGGACTTTTTTTCTTTATCCTACATGTTGGGCAAGTTATGAATATCTTAAGTACCTATTCTGAAATGATAGACTGCATTTCAAATAATCATTTTATTAGTTACAGAAGAATGTTCACTAGTATTTACATAGTGCAAAAAAAGCTGTTATTGTCCCTAAATGTGATATAACAATTATCCTTCATACAGCAAAAGAACAAGAGGAAAATCCCTTTATGTTATGGTTCATACTAATTCTGCTATTTTTTTTATTAGAGCATTACAATTAAGACATTAAATTATAATTCACGTGATATATTTAGAAATTAAATTACAAAACAATACAAATACTCTGAAGGTGTGATGTGCCAACCAAGTTTAAAATTTATGATTACTTAGGATTCAGGTATTAGATCAGCCAAACAGTTTGGTTGATTCTGTGATGTGTATAAAGGTTGAAAGGGATGAGGGAGAAGATGCCTGTAAATAAGTTATTTCACAGAAAATTTTTTTAAATCAAAAATAATCAAGTTTTTAACAGATAAGTTAATGTTCTAACCTGTTGGCACAGCATACAGAAAATACTTAAATGACAGGTTTTTAAAGCAAACAGCAGCTTTACAAACAATAATACTTATTTATATATATATTAAAGTAATGATGCATTAAGATTTAACATTATGTTAAAGAGCTGAAAAATGAATGTCAAGTTCACTATTCATTTGCACATTACAATTACCACCCAACCCACCTCCCCCAGCTTATTAAGAAATCAGACAAGTACGTTATTCGGATATTAATTTCTCAATATTTAAACTATGTAAATTCCTTTTGACTAATTCTTTTCCAAATACTGGAAGCATATAAAATACCATCTCTGCAAAAGTGACCTCCAGTCAAAGCCATTAAAAACTTTTCAATGTATAACAGATTATTTTTCCCATTTTTAGTCAAAAGAAATATATTACATCATTTACAAATATATTCAAACCAAAAATTAAGCTAATATGAACATTTGTCTTTTGAGAAGTGATCTTCACAGTAAAAGAACCTACTGAAGCAGAAATCTAGTTTTGGGAGTGCAATTCATATTATAATTCAGATACTTATGTACTGAAATAGAAATCTAATATTGATTATTGCCAGTAAAACCAACTCTACACACTAAGAAAAAAAATAACTATGGTTTTTGCTTCTTGTGATGATGAACCCTTACTCTTACCATTAGATCTCTCTTTAGGTCCGAAGAGACACTCACCTCAGACCCTCCCAAAAAACAAACAATAAAAACACCACCCAGTTCCTTAATCTTCACACTTTCTCCTATATATAATATACACACATTCCAGAATTTATCTAAAGGAAACAAATTATAAAGACATTATTAATATTTGTTTAGCATATTTCTACATAGTAACATTTCCTTTAAGAAATTTTGGGTTGTCCTCTGGAGGTGACCGGTCTTATAAAAAAGGCTGTGGTCCCTTGGGTTTGCTGGCAGAAGACACTGCACGTGCAAGAGCGTTTACTGAACACGTAATTACACACTTCTAAAGTCTATAGCAAAAAGAAAAGTTACGGTGTTCCGAAGATTTCCTCAACTTCTCTTTTAATACAAATTTCAAAAATCTGAAATGACAATTCTCATTCAGAAGAGATACAAAATACAAGAAACCTTTGAAAAGCCATTAACCTTGATCAAGAGTTACTGAATCACTGACACTGAATAAAGGACATTTACACCATTAAAAAGTATGAAAAGCTTTTAAGTTTACTTTTAAGATCGTCAGTAGTTCAAAAACTCTATCATTTCTTTAAACCAGCTAACACTTCCAAATGTGTAGAGACAGTAAGATCTGCCCCATATAAATCCATGATTATTATTTGAGGCTTCATTCTTACAGGCTGTGTTCCTTTAAATACTGGATACTTTGTGCTTTAGGGGTCCATTCTGGAGGACAGTTTAGACAGGACAGCACAATAACGTCCCCTTTTAGCACACTAATCAAGTTGATAGACTGACGTTTTTGACACAGCAATGCTCAAACTTTCATAGTTCACAAATACTAAATCATCAATCACGAATCTAATCTCCCTGGTAATTAAATGCCAGCATATAAAACATCCAAACTAGCACAGTAGTCCCAATGAGCTCAGTGAAGAATCCGCCCAGTTCTCCCCCGCTGCCTCTGTGAGGCAAAGCCCGCCCTATAAAACCAGGGCAGGGAGAATACCCCTCCCTCCTTGGTCCTGTGCCTGCTTATGGGAGCTTGTGAGCATCAAGCTGGAGTGTCTGTGTGTGTGTTGGTCAGCTGGGGATGGGGCTGGAGAGAAGACAGAAAAACAGGTAATTTGTAATTCTTCCACCGTTACATGAACTTATAAAGGTCACTCACTGCCAAGTGGTGACTGGCTAGCAAATAAAACATTTAGCTCAGTATTTCTCCCAAGCAAGTATACACATTCCTAGAAAAGGGCAGAGATAAGTAATCGTGATCAAGTATTAATACCTGTGTACAGCTGCATACTCTACATCATCTGATAGGTTCAGCACAATTAGAACAGCTTGCTCTTTTCTTCAAAACTTCCTCTTCCAAGCCTTGATTATCAGGATACTGGTCTAAGGTATGTGAAGTTCCTTTCCCTGACCTCCTATCAGTCACTATGGTTAGTGTCACATGGCCAGTGCTTGAGGGGAGGGGCAAAATAGATTTATTTTTTAAAGGTGAAATGATTTTTCACTCAAGACAAATTTGAATACCCCCTCAAATCCCTATCTCAACATTAAGAGTCCTGAATCAGAAGCATGCAAGAGAACACACCAGGATAAGACTTTGTTTCTGGATCATGTACATGTAAGAGCTGCAGTCATACAGTTATTTAATGTCAAAATCTGCCTAACTTCATGTAAATATGAGTATGTACAAAAGCATTCCTGAGGTAAGAAGCAAACATGAGACAAACCTGGAAGGTCCTATCATGGGTGACTCTTCACTAATACAACACCTATCACTTTCCACAAATAAGGCCAGCTCTAATCACAGTGGCCCCTTTGCTAACCAAGTAACGGAGGCTCTGTTTTAGCCTTTCCCAACTCTGACCGATTACAACAATCAGTGACTTCTGAAACAAACACCTGTGGATCAAAAAAAAGTTGCATCAATTCTCAACACAAAACACTCTGTGAACTTAATTATGCTCAGCCTTTTTTATTTTAGTTTTCTAACTCTACTGTAAGTTCTTCTTTTAAAGAAGTCCAAACGTCTTAGACAGGTTAAAGCGAAAGCATAGTCTTGAAGGAAACATTGATGACTGCTCCTATCCTGAGAACCTTGACCTTTAACTTTCAAAATGACTCTAAGAAAGTATTTTAAACTTATTTTCTTTAAAACTTGGTCTTATTCTTTTTTAAATCATTATTTTCCATAACAACAAGCTGAAACGATTCTGAATTTTCCACACAGTTCTTAGAAAGACATTGAGATGCTAATTAAAAGCTAAGCTATAGATTATAACAAAACAAGTAAAAGACAGCTACAAAAATATCTGTTGGGAATTAAATACATATATTAAATATTGGACAGTGCAAAATGTTGAGATGAAGCATAAAAGGTAATGGCTGTAACCCTTATGCAGCTGGAGACAGAAAGCTGACATTTCCTGAGTTAAAGACCTGGGGGCGCGTAATTGGAATCGGAGTGCTGGCTGTCTGGAGTGCTGCCGCTGCTGGGCTTCTGCAGCTCTGGACTTCCTTGGCGGTCAGTGGTCCAGGCCTCATTGTCCATCCCTGGCTCCTGCACCTCCAGCACCTCTGCTTCCTCTTCCCCACTTTCCTCTGCATTGTCTTCCTCAGAACCATTAAGGGTTTTCCCAAGTTGAAGTGTTTCCATCGTTCTCTGGGTCTCAGAGACCCAAGACTCAATTCTACTATTGAGCTGTACTTCTACAGATATGGGTTCATGAGTATAATCTTCCTCCTCCTCCTCCTCTTCATCCTCTTCTTCTTCAAGCATGCCAGGTACAAGAGTGCTGGTGGTGCTGGTGATGGAGGAATTCAGAATATCTCGGCAACTGCCATCCAGAGAGCCAGTTTCGGTGCTCTGCTGGGAGGCCCATTCCAGGTCATCTGGCTTCACTTCCTCTTTATCACTCCCTGCCAACTTCCCAGGGTTTGTTGCTGAGGTAGCGTTGCCTGCGGCTGCTATGGACACCTGCTTGCCAACGGGGGCCGAGTCAAATGGAAGTTTACTGGATTTTTCAGACGTGCTGTGTTTACAGGAAACCTCTCTCTCGCTTTCTGATGCTTCCAGTCCATCTGAAGTTTCCACCATGTTTCTCCAATTTGTTTCTGCAAATATCAAACACATTTTTTAAAAATCAGGACACTGGAGGAAAAAAAAACCAGAACACTGTTTCAGAATCATGCAACCTGTAAAAGAGGGAAGAATGAACTACAGAAACTTACTGACTCACCAACTGATTAGGAAACCTAAAAACTTAAATTGTTCTACTACTAGTTTAAATGGTATAAAGAGAAAACAATTTTCAAAAATGTACATTTAAGATAAAAAACAAGGAGGCAAAAATTAAGTATATTAATGCTTGATAAAGATGCAAAACATCTCATACCAATAGGAGCTCACTGATGCTCATGTATCACATTCATATCTTCGTGAGTATCAATGAATGCCTAACTTATATTTTGGCCTTGAGGTCCACTGGGCTCAAGGATCCACAAGTCACAGATGGCAGAGCCAAGATGCGCAGCAGAAATATGTAATAGGACTGGTGTTTCCATTTACAAGCACAGAAGTCACCCATGCATTTCTAACATCTGTAAAATTTTGTTTTATAACACACATGGCTTGACTTACCAAGTGACTCTGAGAAACAATAGGAGTGTTATTATATATATATAACACAGTGTGATAAATCTAAATTATTTTTAATGACAGTAAGTCAGTTTAGAGCTAAAAATGTATGTACTAGGAATCAAAGACAAAGAACAGCTCTCTTTCCTTTTTTCCTGTTTTACATTTTATTCATTTTTTAAAAAGATTTTATTTATTTTTAGAGAGAGGGGAAGGGAGGGAGAAAGGCAGAGAAACATCAATGTGTGTTTGCCTCTTGCACACCCCCAACTGAGGACCTGGCCCGCAACCCAGGCATGTGCCCTGACTGGGAATCGAACCGAGGGCCCTTGGGTTCACAGGCCGGCACTCAATCCACTGAGCCACACCAGCCAGGAATCCACTTATTTTTTAGTACTGAAATAGAATTGATATATAACTTTATATTAGTTTGACGTGTACAACATTATAATTTGATATTTGTATAGACTGCAAAATGATCACCATAAGTCTAGTTAACATCTATCCCCATACATAATTACAAAATTGTTTTTCTTGTGATGAGGGCTTTTAAAATCTACTCTCTTAACAACTTTCAAGTATGCCATGCAGTATTATTGACTATAGTCACCATGCTATAAATTATATCCCCATGACTTATTTATTTTCTCACTGGAAGTCTGTGCCTTTGGACCCCCTTTATACATTTCACCCACCCCAAACCCCCTTCACTGGTGGGTTTGTTTTTGTTTCTTTTTCTTTTTTTTTAGATTCCACATATAAGTGAGAGCATACAGTATTTATCTTTTCCTGTTTGGCTTATTTCACTTAGCATTATGCCCTCAAGGTCCATCCATGTTGTTACAAATAGCAAAGCTTCATTCTTTTCTATGGCTGAATATTCCACTGTATATACTACATCTCCTTTATCCATTCATCCAAAGATGGACACTTAGGTTGTTTCCTTATCTTGGCTATGTAAAACATATGAAGCAACAAACATGGGGGTGCATATGTCTCTTTAAGTCAGCGTTTTTGTTTTCTTTGGATAAATACCCAGAAGTGGAATTGCTGGATCACATGACAGTTCTATTTTTAGTATTTTGAGGAACCTCCACACAGTTTTTTATAGTGGTTGCACCAATTTACACTCCCACAGAGTACACAAGGATGCCCTTTGCTCCACACCCCTGCCAACATTTGAAGTTTTTTGTCTTTTTGATAATACTCATTCTGACAGGTATGAGGTAATAATCTCATTGTACATGTCCCTGATTAGTGATGGCTGACCTCTCTCAAGACTGAGTCTCAGACATTTACCTATTAGGAAGGTAAACTGAAAGCCACCTTTGGAAAGGAAAAGGAGATACAGATAAGGAACCCTGCAATTAGCCCTCAAGAATCTTGTCATCATGAGCAAAGAGCCAAAGATCACATAGCCACAGGGGAAAGCAAGGCTCACACCTTAAAGTAAGAGGTGATGCCTGTTCAACAATCGATGATCATGCAAACATATAAATACGACAGGGAGAAACATGGCACGTATAAAAGTGCCATCTTTCTCTACGGGACAGAAGCAATCTGACTGAAGGGTGGAGATGTGGGAGCAAAGAGGTGCCGAATGCAGGCAGTATGAAGCCAGAACTGAACACCTAGAAGTCCCCCTTTGAAGAAGAGACTAGGAAGCAAGTTAAAGGCAGAATCAAAGATCTAACAAATCTGGAAACAGTACTAATCCAAAACTATCTCACTTCTGAATTGTTAATTTAGCAAAACTTATTCATAATGCTCTTCTTTGCTTATTAACCCCTTCGATGCTTTTCTGTTCTATTTACTGGTGCTTTGTGAAATTATCTTTTTTTTTAAACTTTCAAGTCATTAGTGGGTTTGTTAGAGGATAAGGTGTGTGTATTTCTCCCTTCAGTCAGCACACAAAAAATAAGCTGTCCGTCTGAAATAACTGTATACGGTAGAGGAACAAGCAAATGAGTCCAAAAGCCTACAGAGGAAGAAGTGGTGGCAGAGAATGAGCAAGAAACTCAGGATGAGTGGACTAGACATCAGGCTGTCCTCCCCTCGTAACTGCTTACTGAATACCTACTGTTTGGTCCTACTGAGAATTCATTCAAAAGGCAGGAAATAGAAGTCATAGAGGCTAACAGTGCAGGTTCCAGAGTCAGACTTACTACTCTGACAAGCTACTCAACCTCTCCTCGTCTCAGCTTCATCTATAAAATGCGATACAGTGTTTCTTATCTCCTAGGGTTGTTCGGAGGATTAAATGCCTGAATAAGTGTGAAGTGCTGACAAAAGTGCCTAGCATGTAGTAAAAATTCAGTAAGTGAGCTATTATACGAGGTCTGTCTGGAAAAAGTCCAGCCATTGTTAATGAGAACGGTTTGTGTGACACTGATATAACCTGGCAGCCAAGGAAAGTGGACTAGAAGGCACATGGTGAACAATTATCACTTCACTGTACAAGTCAGTGGGGGCAGTAGATGCCGTATAGTGAGCAAGTGTAGTGTGTGGTCATCACCTTTAAAATAACTGAGCAAGCAGAGCAACAAATCTACATCAAATTTTGCATTAAGCTAAAACTACTCAGATAATTCAGAGGGCTGCAGCTATGGGCAACTGGTGATGGGCAGCTTCATCACAACAATGTGTCTGTTCATGAATTTACGCATCACGTCTCGTGCAGAGATTTTGGCAAAACATAAAATTACCCAGGTGACTCAGTCCCTCTCCAGCCCAGATTTGATGCCCTGTGACTTCTGGCTTTTCCCAAAACTAAAATTACCTTTGAGAAGGGCCGTTGATGAGATTCAGGAAAATATGACAGGGCAGCTTATGGTGATTGGGAGAACTATGTGAGGTCCCAAGGTGCCTACTTTGAAGGGGACTGAGGTGTCATTGTCCTATGTACAATGTTTCTTGTATCTTCTTCAATAAATGTCTCTATTTTTCATATTACATGGTTGGATACCTTCTGGACAGACCTCCTTTATCAAGTGCCCATTATGTGCTGTGTCCCTGTTCTTGAAGTCGAAGAACTCGCAGTTTAGTTGGGATATATGTTTGCAACTCTGTTTCGCAAAAGTAACCTCAGCTCAAGTGGAAGGAAAATATAAGCCAAGAAAACAAGGGGCACACAAGGGACAGTAAGACTGGACTATCAGAGAAGCCTTTCCATTCTACCAATGATTAGCATCCCTTTTCCAGATTTGTTTTTACTTTAAACTGTGGAAATCAAAAGAAAACATTTTAGAAATTTTGCATCAGGATGACATGGAAGACACTGTCTGCTGTCTGCTCAACAGTCATTACCCATTTTCTTTCTGGCTAACAGAACTCCCAAACTTGGAATGGACTTGAACCCAGTCCCAGGGAATGAATTAAAATAGTTCCTATACCATCCTGGTTGTCCCATCCCCCTTTGCCAAAAATTCTCTTGCCCGAGTCTCCCTTGCTTGCAGCTAAATATAGTGACACGATCGGCTGTATCCAAATAAAACAAAAGGGGAAGTCTTCTATAAACATTTTCCTTCCCTGATAGAAGGGGCACACTGCCTGAGCCTCCTGCTTTTGACTACTGTTGTGATGCCCAGAGCCATAGCGGCTATTTTGAATATGAGATGATAAGCGTAAGAATCAGAACCCACAGACTGAGAAAGAAAGAAGAGAGAGAAAGACCTGGAGACCTTGATGACATTGCAACATAATGAAATATTCCAATTTCTTAAGCCACATTAGTGAGTTCTGTTCATTGCTGAATGCATCCAATACAGAGAGAATAACTTTATGCTTTGTTCTAATGTTATTATGATTATTTTCACTCAATTTTGTTAGTGTCCTGATAAATCATCTCATCTTTAAGATTCTAAATCCTTTCTTAGGATTCAACCATAAGCTCACAGAATTTTCACTTTGAATGGAATTTTATAGATGACCTAGACAAAACCCTCCTCCTTTTGCTAAAAAGAAATCTGAGGCCCGGAAATTAATCAATTATGCCTAAATCCCCCAGGCAGAGTGTTAAAAGTCAAGGCTTCAATGATTAAATCTGATGTGTTTTTTGAAAACATCTCCTACATCTCTGAGTTTCTTTTCGTAACTTTTCATTTGCCCAAATGAAAATCACTGTCATTTGCCCAAACCCACAGCTTTATGAATTTATTTTGCAATTTGTCTTTGAGATCTAGCGTATCACTATATAAAGTGACCTCATTTAAAAGGCTGGCACTTTACCCTCTTTATTTTCAACTAGTATCTCTCCAGCCAAAGAAACATAGCTGCCTCTAAGCCAGTACCACCTCCTGTTGACCAAGTTTCCTAAAGGCCCACAATAACTTGATATACTGTCTCCGGTCTACAGCATTGTCAAAATGTCAAAAGCATTTCAACCATTTAACTACAATGACAGACAGACCAGGAAAGACAGTGTGAGGAAAAAGGAGGAAAATGAGGACTTAGTTTTCTACTTGTTAAATTTTAGGTGGGAACAAGCTATTTGGTAAATCCTCAGAGAGATTAAAAAGAGAAAAGAAATGACGAAAAGCCAAGGTGAAGAGGTGGCTATACTATTTTTAAAAAGAAAAAAAAAAAATATCAGAAACTGTATCAAGAAAGCAGAGAATTTAAGAGTTCAAAGTATGACAGAAACGAAGTATTAACAGCTCAAAGGCAAGGAAACTAAGGCAGCTAATTGGTTACTTTAAACATTACACATAAATGTTTTTTAGTCTCTATTTTACTACAATAAGATTTAACACACAACAAGTGTCATATATCTAGGTTTTATAAGCTTAAGTTGAATAGTATTCAGGTCTTCTGTTTATTTAGTAAAAACAAAATTTCAGTAATTGAGTATAAAGTATTATAATAAAATGTCCCAAAATTTAATAGGTTATAGGTCACAAGTATAGTGCATTTTGCTTTTTAAATCCTTTTGAGATTTTTCTTTTCTCTTCTAAGATTTTGGAAATGTGACTACATTTCAATGCCTCACACAAAGCCTCAGCCCCAAATAGTTTCCTAATTTTTAATGGCTGTGCTTACTGCAATTTTGTAAACCAAAATTTTAAGCAAAATTTGAATAATCACTAAGATAAAAACAAAACGTAGTATGGAAGGTAATTTTCAAATGATCTTAATGAAAAAAATTATTTCAAAATTTAACTCATTTAAAACGGTATGTAACAACTTACCATATTCCTTTTCATTTACTTCCGAAATGGGTTCAGAAATCACACTGCAGAAAGAAATGGCGCTTGCTGCCGACGGGTTCCTTGAGTGCCCCATGTGGTGGGGCACCTTTTTCACGTTCTTTAAGGCTTCCTCCGCCTGCTCTTGTTCCATTGCTGCAACCATATCTTTATATGCTTTCCTGGCTTCCTCGGTGAGCTCTACTAACTTACTAAACAGGCTCTAAAAAGAAAGAGATTTTGACTAGTTCATTTTTTGTTACACTTTCTATTCCTATTATTAATAAGAAATATCTCCGCTGTTTCAGAATTAGATACACTTTTAATCAGCACAAAATCCAAATGGTATGGCAACCTCAGAGCCTTATAAAATACTCTGTAAGTTACACGTATTTTTTTATTTAATTCACACAAGACTGAGGAAATTTCCTGACTCAACATTAAGTCACCAAATGTGATATTAAAAGTTCATGCCTTGGCGTTTGGCTCTATAGTCGCTACAAAGACCCCTGGAACACCACTCTGTTCTCAAGAAATCTTCCATGCAGCTAGAAGGAGAAAACAGGAGATGGCTATGATTCATGAAGTGATAGCATATCTGATATAAGCCTTGAAAAACAGGTATAATTTTGAGAGATGGAGACAGTGCATTCTTACTCATGCAGGTAAAATCACATATAAAGATACACATTTTAAAAAGTACAAAGCATGTTTGGGGGACAGTGAAGGATCTTATGAGTTAGAATACAAGGGAACGAGTGTGTGGAGGGTGACGTACGAGGACGTAGAAGATGGCAGCCTCCACAGGAATTGGAAGTTCCCTGTAATATATCCTCGTTTGAAAACTTGAAGACCAAACAGAAGTCAGCGATGGTATGGCTAGCTGGGGCCTTGAAGGTGATGAAATATGGCATGTACACAATAGACAACCCAAAGATGCTAAGACAAAGGCAAACTAGAAAAATAGAATAAAGAGTCTGAAAATAGAATGTGGAGCTAAATAACCAGAAATTCTTCCATCAGTGAAACAGAAATGAACATGAGTAGAATTAATAAAGTAAAACAGTATGTGACAGAACACACTCATGATAATAAAATGGCAAAATTCGTATCGCATTGAAGTTGTACTTCAATGACAGTGGTGAGGCCTAACAATGTACAAAGAAAAACGAAGTTTCCCCACTACCAGAAAGATAATTACTTTTAGTAGTTTTTACATCATAACTCAATAATCTTCTACTCCTGTTTAATGTCTTGACTTACTATCACAATGGAATATCCCTGTATAATATCAGGTAATCTTTACCGAGCAGTTAAATAAGTGATCAAGTATTACATAGTTGAACCCAGGAGAAAAAAACACTGTGGCAAAAAAAGCAGCTAAAAATCTCTTTAAAATGCTGTAGGATTAGCTTATGTAAAGGTTTCAACACTAAAAAAAGAAATATAATACTCAAGAATTTTCCTCTCATTCTTGCAGAGTTACCATCTCACTTCTTCAAATGCTTAAACCCTGACATGCATTAACAGAAAATGCGCTATTCAGGGGTAGGGCAGGGGGAGTGCAGGAGGGTGTGTCTTTCAAAGTCTTACCTCAGCACCGAAGTAGTTGAAGATTCCCACAACACTAACAGGAACCAGCTTGTTCACACAGCGTCCGAGAGCTTTTCTTCCAAGGGCAAACACAAAAGGAATTTCTTGTTCCCGTGCCATGGCTATGACATTATAGAGAGCCTCATCCAGGCCACCTGAGAAAGTCAACACACATGTAGCAGTTTTAATACTTCCCAAATATAGCTATTTTAGCATCCAATAGTTAAAGCATAAAACACAGCAGCAAAGGATTCTATGAAAGCTTGTGGCACTTACACTGTTCCACTCATTTTCCTATTTGAATTTGTACTATATATGAACATATGTACATATTTTCTTTCTTCCCAATTAAATTCCAAATTCCTAGTATTTTTGTCTCTCCACAGGGTTTAGTATAGGAGTTCAATTTCAATACAATAAACATGTGTTAAAAGAAATTAATTAGAATTATTAATAATGGCTGATTCCTTTATCCAATCTCCCAGCTCCAGTAGCAACCTATCACATGTAGTAACATTCTATGATCCTGTTTTTATTGGTAGTCCTCCCTATGGAGAACATGCTGGTACTGCTGCTTGATGCACCTGTCTACTCCAGCCACCCAAAGTGGCTGCCTCAAGAAAAACGACAAACAAGGGTACAGGACATAGTACAAAGTACTTCTTTGCCAGCTCACCCAAGAAGCCCTGTATTAATTGCTGGTTTCTGAGTGGCAAATCTTCACCATAACCGAAAGAAAAGGGCATTCAAAAAAAGGTAATATAAAAATGTAAAAAAACAGAATATATTTGCAGATGTAAAGAAAGGCACTCTTGCTATTCCCCACAGAGGGCACACTTGGTTGGCCCAACTCAAATCCTTCACTAGGGTATATAGATGGGAATTTTCTTTACAGTCCAATCTCTATTTTATTACTTAATTTGTTACTAAAATAGATTTTCTTCTTTCATGCTCAATATTGTGTTTCATACCTAAACCCTGCTAAGTCATATAAATTCCACTTCAAAATTCACTGTGTATCCTACAATTATACTAAATAATTATCAAACACTTCAAAAGTAAAATATTCATACCCTTTGACTGGATTTTTTCACAATTTGGAGAAATTATCACACACTTGATCTTGTTTAACTTCATATGCTTGGTAACCTCCCTGAGGCCCATAACCAGCCGCCTCCTCGCTTTCGCTCGTACAGGGTCCTTTTGATAGATGCGTTCCTGGAAGCTGACAAGCTCTTGAAGAAGAAGAGTCACACATTCGTCAATCTCTTTACAAAGAACCTGATTACAATATCTGTAAAGGAAACCAAAAATAAGTCAGTTTGTCCTAATTTATTTTTCTGTAATTATAAAATTACTTTGGGAAACTATAGATCTAGTAAAGGGTTTTCATAAAAAATCAAATCTTTAAAATTTCTTATTCCTTTAGTCAAGTAGAAAAACAGAAGTTTTTCTGAACTACAACAGATTGGCTTTTACATAACAGATAGATCAACCTCAGGGAAATACTATCCAAACTCCCAATTATTAAATTCCAAAGGCTGTAAATCAAATGTTAGCCTGCTTAATTAGATAAAAAACAAATAATGTTTTTGGTAAGGAGATATTAGGTCATTTCATTTGAATGAATATTAGAGACGCTCCTAGGAGGGAAGACACACAACTCTGTAGATGCTCAGTGAGCACCCTAACACCAACAGGCCATCCCCCACGCTCGGACGAGACCCAATCTCTGAGCACTGTCTTCCTCAACCACAAAAATACAGAGGTAAATAAGATGACCTCAAAGGTCCCTCTAACTCCAAAAATCTACAGCTATGAGGGACGAACTCACTAATTAAAGTCAAGCCAAAACATATCTGGGAAAGCAACTGAATGAGGCTCTTAGTGATACATTACAGCTACAATGAACAAAAATAGAAAGGAAACAAGTGTGAGGCCATTATAGTACTTAATTTCAGGAGTAAGTCATCCAAGTTTATTTATTCTTTTAAAAATTTATTTATTTACAGTATTTATTCTTAGAGAGAGGAGAAGGGAAGAAGAGAGGAGAAATCATCAATGTGAGAGAGAAACATAGATCAGTTCACCTCTCATATGCACTCTGACCAGGGACCAGATCCTCAACCCAGTCATGTGCCCTGACCAGGAATCCAATAGGGGACCTTTCAGTTTTCGGGCTGACGCACAACCAACCGAACCACACTATTCACAGCTATTTATTGTTAACACACTCTACTTTTCTAGTTCTAAGCCCTAATCTCTACCATTAACAAGTATTTAACAAGGAAAATTGGTGTCATTTCTAATCTAGGAATAACCAGGCAAGCAAATTTCTACTTCTAAATTACATTGGAGAGTGGAAAAATGTAGGCCTGCCCCTTTTTTGTGTGTGGGGGGAAACTCTGCTTTGGGAAATGTTTTTTATGTTTATGTAAAAAACGTTGAAATAAATACAAGTATGATACTGCTTCAGAAAGAAAGATAAAACTAGACAGATTGAGGAAAGATTATCTTCAAGTATGCAAAATTAAAGAACAGAACATAAAGATGCACTTTTCTTCATTCTCTTTTTCTTTAAGCTGTTTATTTCATACATATATAGCATTTTATTCTTCAAGAGTTTCCTTTGCTTCACATCTATTACTTGACATTTAATTAACTCCCAAAATCAGGGCAAGAAGTACTTGCTCAAAAGAATAGTGTAAAGAAAAGAACAGAATAAACCAATGTGGTTTGGATTCATACAGATTTTACTTTCATCCTAAGATCTATTTATGTCATTTTTAAAGGTAAAATTAATTCATCTGCTCAAGTGTTAAAATTCCTAAATCCTTCATAGCAGTAACTGTTAGTTCAAGGTTATTCACAGATGGGCAATTTAAAACTTAGAAATGGCTGATATAATAGGTTCACTCATTAACAGGGTCTAAGAAATTTGATATGAATTAGTTATAGGATTTTTTTTTTGGAGGGTCAATAATATAAACAAAAAAGTGGAAGCACTTGGAGAGAGAAAACCTCATAGCTCAGCATTTTATATATAAGATGTATGAGGCCAAATTTCCAGGTATAAACACTATCTGATATAAAAAGTACATTTACAGTCAACTCACTTTCACATGAACACCAATGGCAGATGGGAGGAAAATGCTTTAAATAAAATGAAACCAGCTATTAAACAGAATCTGAAACAACTTAAAGGTCTTCAGTGTTTTATCTGCTCAACCCACCAAGTTAAATGACAATACTATATTCAGAACTACAATCCAGGTACTTAAACCATTCAGCCTTAATAATGAGACTTAATACTTACTCTCTAAATCTCTTGCTGTGGATTCTGGTTATTGTTGAAGACGCCATTGGACTGCCTATACCAGAACTAGCTGGAGAGCCTTGTGACACAGGTGTCATACAGTACGGAGAGTTCTGACTTGCTGGAGAGAGCGAAGTATCACTGGGCATGCTCAGTCCAGTATCTGCAGAGACGTGGGGTGAGAGAAAAGTTCTATGTTAAAATCAATATAATGAATACAATTTAGAATGGCAGTTGTTTTTTGTATCACTTCTGGATTCTTCAGAAGGTAACAAGTTGGAGATTGTTCATATCCCAAGTAAACACTTCTCATACTCTACAAAAATGAAGACTTCCTATTAACTTCTCAAAATATACTAAAAAAAAAAAAAAAAAAAATTCAGGCCAGGCCTACAGGTCTCCAGAAGAGATGAGAGAAGGCCAAATTATTTAAAACATATATTCCTAGAGGATTTAAATTGAGGAACAAGGCATTAGCTTCTATACCAAAAGATTCTATTACCTATCTGCTTCATCTCTATTTTTCCCCCTATTTCTTAGGAATAATTTTTAAAGCTGTATAAAAATCCCCACTGCCTCTGGCAATGATGATTCTACCTCACTCACTCTCTCCACACCATTCCTGATGCCCCAGGCACCACCCCGGTTTCTATTACTCAGTCTTTGCTTCTGTGCTCAGGCAGCCGCATTTTTAGATGCCATCTCCTAACCCAACTGCCTCCTACAGTTACTACTTCTTTCCTCAACACCTAAAGTCAGGAAATGAGTTTGTATTTGTATATTCAGTCCATTAATCAGTAGTTATATATATATATAGCTTCTTATCTCCATAGGTGATAAACTTTTTGTAGCAAGACCAGTCCACTATATTTTCTGACCATCTCACTCCCACCCCAGTTACTACAGTACACATGGCAGGTATCCAATAAACACCTTGGGAATAAATAGATGGATAAATATGCCTAAGTACAAAAGCAATGATATTAATTGCGGATAAAGGGAAATCCTAACCAAGTATGTCCTAGATGAACAATCCTTAGAAGTAAATTCAGTTTTATAAACATAATGGAACACTGCTTCTTAACCTATATATGAATCCGACTTGAATGGCTGAAAAATGTTGAGGAATAAATAGGTAACAGCAGAAAAAGGGACCTTGCTAGGTCTTTCTTAAAATCTTTCTTCCACACTAGTATAATTTTAGAGGGAATCTATAGTTTTGCTGAGGTCCCAACTGGAATGACCAACTGGATTGTGCACTATGACAGGCTTTGCAATTCTCTACTCATTGTGGCATATGCATTCACTCATGAAAGCCAAGGAAGACAGTCAAGGAAACAACTCACTTAAAAACAGTCCTGTGAAGACAGAGAGCTAGTGTTCCAGACATAAAAGACAAAACGAAAAGAACTGCAACAGTTACAGAGGACACACTGGTGAGATTATAATTATGAAGGTTTACAACAAATTCATTTTTAAGTCTCAAAAATGCCCAAGATCTACCATATAACACTGCTCCCTTCTTTTTAAATATATCCCTACAGAAGCATCTTCAAGAGAAACCACTCTCAAAAATAAAATATAAAGCGTATCCTCCAATTAGGAGAATAACTAGTAATGCCTTACCTATCAATTAATACACTCTAAACCATTCCATGAGAAGGGGGAAAGGGGTAATCTTACCTTCCTGGGAAACAATCTCCTGTGGCAAATCATCAATAAAATCTAAGTGCATTTCTACTGGTTCCTCAGATCCCAAAAGATTGTGGTCCACAGTTAAACGGCCCTTCTTTTCCTCTCTTTCTTTCAAAATAACCTAAAAGTCATTACCAGTCTTTAATTACTGATCACTCTTTTAAGTATGTACTGAATAATTAAAATGTTCACTATTGCACAGGTACAACGGTTCACTTAAAAACAGACACAAAGATTTTGGATGGCTATGTGTTAGTTGGCTACATATAAACTGTGGCAAAAAGGTAAATGTAATTTTAGGCCCTGTAGCTGAAGGAGGTACTATATCCAAAATAAAGAGACAATTATGCTCTATAATACTATAGCTATCTAACCACATCAATTTTAGTCTTTAAATACTGATTGGCAAAACCTAGAGTTTACACCTGAAAATAGATAAAATAAAAAGTTTGGAAACCAGGTGATATAGTTCCATTAGATTTACATTTTCCAGGCTTCAATTATTTGGACATGAATTATCTCCCTTTAATAACAAGACTGAGTTAAATAGAGCAGTGTTATTATTTAACACTCATAGATGAAGATGATGAGGGTAAGGTCTGCCGAAAACTACATAATAAGCACCAAAGTTAGTATCAGAATCCAGAACTTCTGATTCGTAGGGTCCAATGTTTGGAGATATTAAATGCTTAACTTTTTAAAAGATTTTATAGAAAGCATTCATTCTCTAGATCCCTGTTCAACACAGAAAGATAGGTCAAGATGCTAATGATATATCTCCAATCTTGAATTAACTAGTCATCACCTTTATAATGATGCCTATGAACATTTCACAATAACCTGTCAGCTAAACTATAACATTACTTTTGCAAAACAGACTTCAACCCTTATTTATCCTATAAAATAAACATCCCAGTTTTTGGCTTACCTTTTTAAGTGCTGTGGGCCGTTTTAGTTTTACAATTTCCTTCTCTTTTCCTTTTTTTGCTTTAGAGGAAGTAATGTCCAATGAATTAAAGGATGTCAAACAGGGCTGACTTTTGGTTAAAGGTTTTCTGTTAGTAGAGTCTTTATTGTGAAAAGAAGCTGCAGTGACCACTAAAAACAAACAAGACATTAGTTTACTACTACAGCCAACTCTCCATACTTAGAAATTTTCTAATGATAAACCTACAAAAACAAGAACATCTTCTTATGGAAAAACAGCACATACCGTGCAGTGTCCCTCTGATACAGCTTTTATCCATTCTTTTAGCCTCCATATGATAAAGACAAAGCCAAAGCAACTAATTAATTTAGCAACCCAAAGCAGGGCTATTTAAATTACTGCAGCAACCATCAAGCATGTCAATTCTCGCAACTGGTCTCCAATCAAAATCATTCCACCTGACATAGAAGTACTCTACATGTCCCCTTATTCCTACTGAATCTGCCTTATATAAGAATCACCCTTATAGTTAGTCTCTCACTCCACTCATTTCAGTCTCTCAAGGAAGAAGGATCCCCTCCCCTCACTGCATTTTCTAGTGGCTACCCCAAATCCTTCAGCAGTCCTACACCTTTCATCGCAATCCTCTCACTCTAACAGACAAGCTTTTCCGGCTACTTCTCTGAGAAGATATTGGTTGGCCAAAGAGACCATTACATTTTTTCCATACAATGGCTCTAGTAGTGCTTAGTTGTTTTTAACTTCATTCAAAACAATTTTGTTAAGACTGTATTATGGCATCTGTCATATCAGCATGCATTTTCAAAAAAACAACAAAATTGGTTGAATTTTTGTGCAGCCATTTTTAATATTGAAGATGGAAGAAGATATGCAACATTTTCAGCACATTATGCTTCATTATTTCAAAAAAGGTAAAAACACAACTGAAACACAAAAAAGATATGTGCAGTGTATGGAGAAGGTGCTGTGACTGATTGAACATGTCAAAAGTGTTTGTGAAGTCTCTTGGTACTACTGACATTTTGGTCAAATAATTCCTTGCTGTGGGGCTCTTTGGAATATGTTTAGTAGCACCCTTGAACTCCACCCACTAAAAGTCAATAGTGGGAGATAACAAACATACTCAAAACATCCAAATCAATAAAGTTTATGTGAAAATGAAAAATGTCTTTTGTTTTATGGGAAAAACGTAATGGACTTTTGGCCAACCCAATACCATCAAATATAAACTCACAAGGCACCTCTGGAGAGGATGCAGCAGACATCCTTACTCTGGTCCAAAGCTGACCAACCACCTGCGCTTATAATTCCATTTCAGGATTAATTCCTTGAGGACCTAGCTCTATCCCTTTTCTCTTGCATCTTTCAAGTTCTTTATTAACCCCTAACTCTTTTCCTTAACTCCCAAAGAAACTAAAATCTCTTCTATCTGCCTTGACTGGTGTGGCTCAGTGGGTCAGGTGTTCTTCCACAAACTGAAAGGTCACCAGTTTAATTCCCGGTCAGGGCACATGGTTGTGGGCCAGGTCCTCATGTTAGGGGCAGACAGAGGGTAATCAATCAATGCTTCTCTCCCTCTCTTTCTCTCTCCCTTCCTCTCTACCTAAAAATAAATAAAATCTTTAAAAAATAAAATAAAATCTCCTTTAAAATTAAACAAACAAACAGGCAATCAATAAAACCCTTCCCCTGACCAGCTCTCCCTCAAGGTAAGGTACCATCATTGCACTTTCCTTGTTAAAATTCTGGTCTCCATTCTCTTCATTGCTTCCCAAATCGTTACAATCTGGCCTCTGTCCTACCCACTCTCTTGAAACTTCTGTTGTCAAGATCACATATACCTTGCCATTGCCAAATCTAATTTTCTTGAATCTTCATTCTATTCTTATTTTTTCCAGCATTTGGTACCAAAGACCACATCCTCTTCCCCTAAACTCTAACTCTGCCTTCTGTAACTTACACTCCTATTTTCTTACTTTCTCAAACCTATTTCTCTGGTTTTTCTTCCTTTCGTCCTTTAAATCTGAGTATTCCATAAAGTTTTATGCCTGAAGAATTTTTTTCGAACTTTTCTATCCCTGACAATCTTATGTATCAATATTTCTACAGCTACAACAACTGTCTCTATTTGAAACTCACTGACTTCTAACCTAAACTGCACATACATACATAACTGTAAGTTATCTGGGAACCAACAGGATCTCCCTAACTAGCACTTCAAATACAACAAGGCCAACCCTGGCTGGGGTGGCTCAGTGGATTGAGCGCTGGCCTGTGAACCCAATGGTCACAGGTTTGATTCCCAGTCAGGGCACATGTCTGAGTGGCAGGCCAGGTCCCCAGTGGGGGGCGTGTGAGAGGCAACTGATTGATGTAGTTCTCATACACTGAGGTTTCTCTGCTCTCTTTCTCCCTTCCTTCTCTCTAAAAATAAATTAACTTAAATTAAAAAAAAAAAAAGTAGAAGGCCAGAGTCTGTTGTTCCCAACAAAATTTTCCTCTCATGGTCCTTATTTTGTTAGGTATCATTACAGCCTTTACCACAACCATAATACTTCAAGTCAGAGAGTTTGGAGTCATGTTTGACATGCTTGTGCATTTCATCAGTTAAAAAGAAAGAATCAAACAAAAAAACCTATGAATTCTTTACAATCCTTTCACATCTCTTATCATTATCTCATCCTGTTTTTTGGACTTCCCAAGAAAGTTGATTTCTTTGTAATTAACTTTCCAATTTAAACACTGGTGACAAATTAGAAGTTAACTTTATTTCTATTGCTCAAGAATCCTACTCCCCTTTCAAAGACCAGTCCAAATGCTATCATATATGAAGTAATTTAATTTGACATCCTCCCCACACCTTCCTGTTGACATAAATTACTTTCTCTTCTAAAAGTCAATAAAACTTTGCTGGTATCTTTCCTTAGGAGCTACTTCTTATTTGTTATTTGTGTATGTCTTCAATAACTAGAATATGAACATTTTAGTATCTATAATTCCAGTTTCCAACCCCATGCTTGTATGTAGATCTTTACATTTGTAATTAACATTTACTAAACAAATCAAAGTTGTAACAATAAGCCATGTAAAGTATCACAGGTTAACAATCTCTTCTGCATAGTAATTAGTTAACATTTATTGAGTGATTATAACGCACACACATTTCTAAGCACTGCACATGTATCATCTCATTTACTCCTCAAAACAATCCTGAAGCAGGTACTATCATTACCTCCATTTTAACGTGAGGAAATTGAAGCACAGAAGGTTAAATAATTTGCCAAGGAAATGGATGGTAAAACAGAATTCAAACTCAGGCCACTCAACTCCAAGTCCCACATGTAGCCACTAGGCATACTGCCTCCAGATCACTGCTAACACAGTTCCATTCCCTACAGTCCTTTCTCTTAGTGAGATGTTAATGCCATTCCCCATCTCAACAACATGCAACCCTAAAGCTTAGTATGCATTCCATATTATTTTTTCTAATAGTTACTAAAAGCTAAGTTTCAACCTGGATGGGTTACTAAATACAGATGTAAGCATTTTGCAAACAGGATTAAAGTTATATGCTGGTATTTATCTTTTCACTTAAAAACAATAGATCTTTTTCAAAGAAACAGAAAATTCAATCCTGCCTCTCAACATCAATGCTTTCTGGTTGGTGCCTTTCCCTTATCTTATTCCTCCTCTTATAAAACAAAAGACTATGAAAAGAAATGAGGAAGCACATCAGAGCTGCTGAGCTCTCAATTTGATAAGGTTTGCTAAAATATAATCTACTGTTTCAGTAGAAAGCCAGACAATATTCATTCATTCATATTCTCTCTCTTACTCTCTCTCTGTCTCTCTCTCTCTCTCTCTCTCACACACACACACACACAATTAAAACTCCTGTTTCCCATTTGGTTTTAAATTGGATAATTTAACAGTTAAAGAGCCAAATTACTTTCATTATTTCAACCTTTGAAGAAGAAAAAAATTTGGTTGGTTGGTTCAAAATGTAAGTCACCTGACATAGAGACATGAAGAACCTGAGGGAATAAACTATACTGATATCCAAGGAGAGTTCCAGGTAAATAGAACAGCGAGCACAAAGACACTGAGCAAGGAGCATGCTGGGTGTGTCTGTGGAACAGTGAGGGAGCTAACTTGACTAGAACAGTGTGCCAGGAGAGAATGGTGTGATGTGTAGAAAAATAACAGGATAAACTAATACATGGCCTTAGCAGAACTCTGGCTTTACCCCAAGTGATATGAAGAGCAGTGGGGTGATATAATCATATATATACACACACACATACACACGTGTATGTGTGTGTGTATAGGATTTTGTGTGTGTGTGTGTGTGTGTGTGTGTGTGTGTGTGTGTGTGTGTGTGTGTGTGTGTGTGTGTGTGTGTGTGTGTGTGTGTGTGTGTCACTGGATTGAGTGTCGGCCTGCGAGCTAAGTGTCGCTGGTTCGATCTTCCAGTCAGGGCACATCAGAGAAGGAAAACTCTGACTCCAAAAAACCTCCGCTGCCTTGCGGCATACCTCTTCAGGGGAAAGGCTAAGAGAGTAAACCCCGACAGAAAATCCGGAGCCGGAGTCCCTAAGGCGGTTTGACGTTGTAGTCAACACCGGCAACTCCTGCGGCGCACCTGAAGCCAAGCTGTATTGACTCCGTCTTTCCCTTGGACCCTTCAGCTGCGAAGAGAGGGGGGGTCTGCTGCATGGGCAACAGCAGACCCTCCATATCACCCTGCCCAGGCTCTGTAGCTTCAGGTTCACTGGAGAGGACACTCCAGCGTCATCGCAAGATGTCGATTCAACACGGGAGGAGACAGATACTGTGTCACTCCTGAGTCGGACTGCACAGCCATTCTCGGCGGTGCAGATAGACTCTTAAGAAGCTACACCATCGTCTCTCGAGACGGACGGCTGCCGAAGAATATGTGTGTATATATATATATATGTGTGTGTGTATATATATATATATGTGTGTGTGTGTGTGTGTATGTATATATATATATATATATATATATATATATATATACATACATATATATCTCCTGAGGACATGCTTATTGATTTTAGAGAGACGGGAAGGAGAGAGAGGGAGAGAAACATCAATCCGTTGCCTCTTGTATGTGCCCCTACTGGGGACTGAACTTGCAACCTAGGCACATGCCTTGACCGGAAATCAAACCAGCAACTTCTCAGTTTGCAGTATGACATTCCAACTGAGCCACACCGGCCAGGGAAAATCTGGCTTATATATTTAAAAAGATCACTCCTTGTAAGATAGACTGGGGTAAGGGGAAGAAAAGGTAGGTCATGAGTAGGAGGCTACTATAATGCAGTACAATGGGGCTGCTAGGGTAGCAGAAGAAGAGCTGGTGACTAGACTCTGGACTGTTTTAGATACATATAATTTAGATTATCAACATCCAAAATAATTACCAAAGCCAAACAGTAAACGGCTCAGACTAATGGTATCACCTGTATATGACAGAGGTCTGGTGTTAGTAATTTGCCGTGCTTTCATTGCTTGTTGTTGTTTTTCCAGAGCTGCTAACATGTCCCCCAAATCTAGCTGCACGGGTGTTTTATTCTTTTTTCCAGCTGCCTTTGATAAAGCTTCCTGCAAGGTAAACAAACAAAAAAATATTTTTTGTATGAAAGCGTGGCAATCTTCTGTCCATCTTTGCAAGCCTACCAAATAAACTATTACATTTGTTCATAAAAATGAATATATAGATACCTGTAATTTTTTTTGCTCCATACTTATTTCTGAATATTCTTGAGCGGTGGCAAGGGCCGCTGCTAAAGCTTTCTTCTTCTGACTTTTTGCACGTTTAGGAACAGAGGTTGTAATGGGAATTGGAGTCTGAACTATATTGATTGGTGAGTTTTCAGGTAAGTCATCCAACTATAATAACCAGAGAAAATCATGTCAGTAATTCCATGAAAGTCTAAGAACTAGAAAAGATAATCAAGAATGTGAACTATTCTACACATTCTTGGATTAGTGCCTTCAAAGAACTCAATGTCATAAAGAACAGAGTGAGAAGACGGGACCATTCGAGACTGAGGAATAACAGACAAAACAGCTTAATGCAATAGGTGACGCTTGTCTGCACCCAGGAAACAAAGTAAGTCCAAAGTGAACTTTTGCAACATTTGGGGAAGTTTCAGTATGGACTATGTATTGTATGATGTCATTTAATGGTACTTTCTTGTCTGTAATGAAACTATGACTTTCATAGGAAAGTGTCTTTGTTCTGGCTATGTTGAAAAGAAATATTAAAGTACTAAATGCACTGTTTCTTTCTTTTATTTATTTATTTATTTGTCTATTTATTTTTAGAGAGAGGGGAAAGGAGAAAGAGAGGGAGAGAAACATCACTGTGTGGTTGCCTCTCACTCGCGCCCCCAACTGGGGACCTGATGTGCAACCTAGTCATGTGCCCTGACTGGGAATCAAACCAGCGACACTTGGCTCACAGGTCGGTGCTCAGTCCACTGAGCCACAGCAGCCAGGGCCTGCACTGTTTCTTATATACCGTGCTGCCCCATGTCATTATACATACCTGTAACATTTATTTCAACATAGCCAGTTCAAAAGATGTTCACATATTTTGCTTAAAAAAAGGTCACTTACTACTTTTGAAGAAAGTTTCTGTTGAATGTTCTCTTCTTTAACATTTCCATTTTCATTTAGTTCTCGAAATCCATCTTCATCCTGAAATAGTTTTGCATTTCAAATAAAAACAGTTCAAAGAAATAAACTTAAACTTTTTATAATGCTTATAGAATAATGAGAAATGGGGTAGTATCTTTTTTAGTACTAATATTAAACTATTAAAAGTATTAAGCACAGCTAATTTAGTTATTCAAGAATCAAGAATAGGGGTATATCTACACATGTTCATCCTTTGGATTTCTTCATCTACTGTTCAATTTTTATGAATAATTCTACCCTGATATGATAGGGTAATAGAAAAGAAATTCAAAAAGGATCCTATTACCTTTCAGATAATTTGGAAAAAATTTAAATCTTAATATAAAGTTCATTCATATATTCCCTGTCCTGCATTATTTACATACCTGTCAGAGTTAAAAGTTAAAAAAATAAAAAAAGGTAAGTTTGGAACCAATCATATGGTTAAATGCAAATTACAAATCTGCCACATCTACTGTTCTTGATAGAATAATTACAATGCACTCTCTAATCTTTTAGGTCAATTACCAAGCTTATCTAATATAATACTCATCTCTAGCCTCTGGACTCAAACACATTTCTCAGCTTAATCCTAATCTATTAATCTATTTTATAGAAACTATTACCCAGCAAAAATGATTTACTCAAATGAGTGACCTGGAATGTTGTTCAGCATCGTGACACAACCAAATCCTACTCGTTCTTTTAAATATATTTCAAATGTTTTTCCTACCCTGGCCCAAGTTCAAGGGGACTTGTCTCTCCTTTCAACCCAACCGCACTCAAGCAAACATTTAGGAGTGTACATGTTTACATTCTCTACTATAAAGCAACCTCCATAAGGGTAGTATGTTTATTCACTATAATGGATCATTCAGAGTACCTTATTTTTACACATACAAATAGGCCTCCAACTAGATGAATAAACAACAGAAATACTGCAATTAGAATACAAACTTCCTGCCTGTTAGAGAAAGTAAAATAACTATTTTTCTTCCTTCTTCAAGACTCTCCTAACTAGCAGCACAAATTAACTAGACTGAAGTATTCAAATCCAAAAAATTTGACAAAAAGACTGAAAAACAATAACAAAAACTATGGAAAAAGTTTTATACTAGGTGAAATCCACATAAAATCAAGTTCTACCTTCACATGTTATCTCAAAAAGAAGAATACTCATGCAAAATTTATAAAAGTAAAATTAATGAAGTGAATGTTAGACTACACAGGGTGGGGCAAAGTTAGGTTTACAGTTGCACATATGGAAAATAATACAATAATACAAGAATAACCTGCTTTACCTACTTACAACTGTAAATCTACATTGCTCAACGCTGTATATAGCCTAGACAAAAAAAAAGTCTATACTGAAAAGTAATCTATAATCTAACAGTCACATGTTAAGACATAAAAGGTATTATAATAGAAGAAAAATAATTTTGTAATGGGAACATCTGCTATAACAGATTACAAAAAGTGTGAAAAAATACCTCAAAATATAATGACTCAGAATTTGGGTCACTTCTGTGAGACTGACTGGGGTTTAACTGCTTATTGTCTTGTCTCTTTTGCAAATTCTGTCTTCTTTCTGAAGAAGTACTATGTTGTCGGCATCTGAATCCAACCTAAGTAAACGACAGGGAAAAAACCATCTTACTATCTTTCAGTAAATGTTTTATTGAAGTATAACATATAGAAAAGTACACCGAAGTGTACAACTCAATGATATTTTCATAAAAGTGCATAACTTATTATTAGAGGTTAAAAGTTTTGAGAAATAAGGTCATTATAGGGAAAATATGAAAACGTGATGATGCACGTCACTATCCCCCAATATATGAACATTTACATCAGCCTTATTCAGAATAGCCGAAAACTGGAAACCACCTGGATATCCTTCACTGGGAAAAAATGAAACTCACTGTGGCACATCCATCCTATGAAAACAGAAGTCAGTCACAGAAAGGAATGAACTCTGGATATATCTAACAACCTGGGTAACTCTAGCGAACCATGCAAGTGAAAGAAAGGCAATCTTAAAGGGACTGTATGAACTCATTTATACGACATTCGTTTTTAAAAAAGATTTATTTGTTTTTAAAGAAAAGAAAGGGGAGGGAGAAAGAGGGAGAGAAACATCAATCGGTTGCCTCTCATATGCCCCCAACCAGGAATCTGGACTGGGAATCAAACTGGCAACCTTTTGATTTGCAGGATGATGCTCAACCCGCTGAGCCACACCAGTCAGGGCTATACAACATTCTTGAAATGACAAAATTATAGCAAGGGGAAACATATTAGTGGATTCTAGGGGTTAAGGAGAGGCGGTGGGGTTGGGGAAAGGAAGGAAATGTGACTATAAAAGGGCAACATAAGGGATCCTTGCCGTGATGAATCTGCTCTGTATCTTGACTGTATCAATGTCAATGTCTGGGTTGTGATATTATTAATCTCGGATTTTAAAAAGTCTTCCAACATTAGTCTATAAAAACACAGAACCCTCGCTGGTATGGCTCAGTGGATTGAGCACCAGCCTGCAAACCAAATGGTCATTGGTTTGATTCCCAGTCAGGGCACATGCCTGGGTTGCAGGCCAGGTCCCTGGTTGGGGGCATGCAAGAGGCAACCACAAATTGATGTTTCTCTCCCTCTCTTTCTCTCTTCCTTCCCCTCTCTCTAAAAATAAATTAATAAAATAAAATAAAATAAAAACACACAGCAGTAATAGAATAGAAAAAGAAATTAAAAATAAACAGCAGAATATACAAGTGAATATTTGATTTCTGAACGTCATTTTAAGCCTAAAAATAATCAGAAATTGCAAAAGGGATAATATTTTGACTTAAAAGATTCTGCATATCAAAAGTGAAACAAATACATGCTTAAAAAATATATAACAAAGCATCCTAAGCAGGAAAGAGCAGGAGTATAAGGGGACTAAATGGTAATGGAAAAAAAATTAATAAAGATTAAATTTTAAAAATACTCATTAAATTGAACACTTAAAAAAATAAAGAGGCCACACTTAATTCTAAAAAGAACAAAACAAAACAAACACTTTGTACATTTGTCTCCAAGTCTTTTGGAATGGAGAGTTACAAAAGAAACACAAATTAACATATTCATTGTGTTTTTTTTTCTGGTTCTTTTACCATTTCTCACCAGTTCTGAGGTAGAGAAAATGTTTTTCCGAATCAGTATTATTCCTCTCCAATGGGCTACTGATACTAAAAGTAACAGTACTGAGGCTACAAACTGGCAGGTCTAGCAGATCCAATTTCAATGTACAATTTCAGTAGTTAACATTTTATACATATTGTTTAATCTCTTTTGTTATTAATCAAATAAAACTAGACTGTCTCACAAGCCTGCTATAATCCACTCATTTCTGCAACAACCGCAGGGAAGAGTGCATTATTCCACTGGTTTTCCTGACACCCTGAAGTCAGGGTACATCTAAAGTACACTTCATTTTAGGAGCAAAAGCAGGCAAGTACTTGGTCTACTTAATCTGATACTAACTTACTCTTATTTCAGTTCACCCACAGATCTATTCATATAACATTCATTCCTGGACTAGATTTAAGGAAACCAGGAAATCTTTCTAAAAGTTGAAAAGGAAAAATACTGACTAATATACAACCGCAATTTCATAGGCAACCAATGCAGGAAGACAGTTACTGGAAGTTTGTGACAGTATGTAACTTGCTCTGCCCTACTGCAGCTAGACCTTGCTATCCCCCACCGCCATCCCCAAGATCAGGAAGCTGCCCAATCTGGCCACGTTACAGAGAGGCAAGCACCATGCCAGCCCTGCAACAGGCAGTGCAGCTCGCAGTGTTCACAGTTGAGGAGAGTCCAGTGGACAAGGCTGGAGTCCTGAGTTCAGAAGTCAGTATTTAAGGCATTAAAAGACTTATATGGATAAGTCAGCAAGTGAAGCAGGACTGAAGAGTATTCTATTTTACAATTATGATATATCCAAATATACTTCTTAAATAAAAAAAAAGTAGAAAACGGTCCAATATGTGGCCATATGTATACGCCATCTACTTTCAACATTTTGCCATTTTATTTCATTATTTAAATAATAATTTTACTGGCTAAGCCATTTTAAAGTTACAAATATATTTTACTTTTAAGTAATCCAATATGCATCTCTAAAAATTAAGGACACCAGCCTTCAAAACCATTATACCATTTATAATAATTCACATCACACTAATCAAATTTGTCCAATCTAATTCAAATTACCTGTGAATTATTTCTTTGTTCAGTCTGCCTCCCACCTCTAGAAAATGTCTGATTTTTTTCCATCCAAGGTTTTTTCTGAGTTGCCTGGCAAGTTACATTGGACCAATTTACACCACCTGTAACAAATGAAATTTAAAATATGATTTACTTATATAAGATGCCAAAACTAAATTGCTCCTTAACTTTATGTGTTAAAATTCAGTCACAATAAATGTATTAGTGGAAATTTTTCTATAAACTTTAAATAGTATTCCAGTTCTAAGTGATATAAGCATCACATGCAGAATACCTCTGGTTAGCATTTTTTCAATTTTATCAGCAAGACTGTACTTTCCTATTTAACTTGAATCTCTTTGGAAGATTTCTAATTTTTTGCAACATAAGCAAGCTTCATGTTTCAAAGCGAAATTCTGACATGGACAAAGAAGTATAGCAAAAACACTATGCAGAAAAATAAGTACCTGCACATACAGATGATTCCACATGCTAAAAATAGAAACAAAAACGACAATTATTTTCCACTTCGAAAATCAATACCATATAACTTGCAAATATTTCATAATCTAGAGTAGTGTGAAAGATGCTTATAAATGATCTTAGAAAAAACATACTTCCCCATAAATGAGTATTTTTCATATTAATAAAATATACAAAATGTTTGTAACCATCCTATTGCTATAGGAATTGTTACTGAAAATAGATACTTAAGCTTTAGCAGAAGAAACAAGAATAACACTGACATGGATAACCAATAACGAAATCAGAGCAATGTTACATACATTCATGGTGCCAGAATCAGTTCGCAAAGCCCCTGCTGCGGGCTGGTTGTTGCTGTGTTTTGGACTGCAGTAGCCACTATCACTGTCAATGTCAGCTTCACTAGCACCCTGCTCGCTAGAGGATTCGGCAGTAGGGTGGGATGCTCTCCTCCTCCTGCCTTTGGACTTCCAGAGCATTGTGGCAGAGCTCTCTGAGAGAGACTTGTTAGCGATGTCTGACGGGAAATCTACAAGGCAAGGAAAGTGTGACAGCTCCTTGCTGAGGGTCACGGTAATCGATTCTGGTTAAGTTATCATTAAGACTGTAAGACAATAAAGACATCCAACTTTGTAAATGGTGAGAACTTTTTGAAAAGATCATCAAAAGGTAAGATATTCCTGACAAGCTGGTTTATAACATGTGTTTATTATGAAGAGAATAAAGTATTAGGATAATTAAATTATTAAAACAAACCCCTATTACCCATTTAAGAAAGAGAACATCAGCAATCCTCTAAGGTCCACCACATGCCCCCTCCACCACTGCATCCTCTTCCTCCCTCAGAGGTACCTCTATTTTGAATTGTGTTTATTAATCTCTCACTTTTTAAAACATATTTACCACAAATTTTTGTATCCCTAAAACATAATGATGTAATATTGCAATTTTAACTTTATAAAAATAAAATAGTACTGTCTGTATTATTTTGTCACTTGCTCCCCATCCCACCATCCCCTCAACACTGGGTTGAGATTCTGATGCATGTGACTGTAATCCGTTGATGCCACTGGAATCTAGGATGCCTGTGCATGGCCATACAACGATGTGCTTCTCCTTCGTACCACCGATGGGACACTTGAGTTGCTGGGGCTTTTGTTATTATTAAAAACAATAATGCCATTAACATTCTCACACAGACGAATATATATGTGTGGATATGAAAGTTTCTCTACGGTGAATACTTCTGGGCCTAAGAGATACATATATTCAACTTTACCTGGTAATGCCAAATCATTTTCAAAAGTGGTTAAAACATTTTTCACTCCAACAGCAGGATATAAACATCCCCCTGATTCACATATTCACCAAATACTTGATACTGGGCTATAATTTTTGCAAATTGTTTTGTATTAAAAAATAGCTTACTCACTATCAGTTTTAATTTGTATTTTCCTGCTTAAAAAAGAAGTTGAGATCTTTACGGATGCTTTTTAGCCACTAATGTTTTCCCTTCTGAGTTATTTTTTAATTTTACTTTGGGATTGCTTGACTTCTGCCTATTATTCTGAGTTGACTTTTTCTTATTTCTGCTTTTCACAAACTGTAATCACAAGACAGTTTTAAAAAATAAAAGTCTAATAATCTCCTACAAACACAACAAATTGTAAATTTTCTTTTCCCCCACATTTCCACCCATAGATAACTTTTATACAGCCTCAATATAATTTTGAGTTGTGCTGTTTAATATTATGTATATGCTCTTCATAATTACAATGTAAGAAGGCTCTATATTATTCCATTGAGCAAATATCCTGACCTTCTCTCAACTTTTCAGCTGCTACTGGACATTGGGAAGTTTTTAGTGTTTTTGTGGTTCCTTTTTTCTACAGGGGGGAGATTCTTTTTGGATACATTCACAGGAGACAATAGGGTCAAAGGAAAAAAACCCTATAGTTCTGTCAAATTGTTTCAGCCCCTTGGCATTGTGCCCCAGGAGCCCTGAGGGAAAGGGGGCATCACTTTCTTATCCATTCCTATGAATTATTTACATGTCCTAATACTAATTCTTCTTCAGTTATATGCACAGTAAAAGTCTTTCCCAAGTTTGTAGTTTGTTCTTTCACTCACTTTTGATAAACAGAATTCTGAATATTACTAATAGTTCCTGCCCTGTAATCATAAAGATATCTGCCTATATTTTCTTCTGCATGTGGTTTTCCCATTTAAGTCCTTAATCCACCTGGAATAGATCTGCATGGGATACAAGTTAAGAACCTGGAATGCTATTTCCGACATTTCTCATATGCGAGAATGTGTTTCCACACATACGTAAGTCTGTTTTGGGGCTGTTTCGCTTAATTTTTGTATACTGCATTTTTTATACTATACTTTTGTATAAGCCAGTAAGAATTAAAATGGCTCACTAGGTGTTGATATCTAGAGAAAAAATTATTTTCCGGGGATGTCTTGGCTCTTCTTAGACCAGTAACTGCTCTATTTTATAATTAGTTTGTCAAGTACCGCAATAACTTCTATTGTAATTTTGATTGGAACTGCACTGAATCTACAGACTAACTTAGGGAAAAAATTAATTTGCAATATCAGATTGTCCCGCGCAAACCTAATATTTCTATTTTTTAATGTTCTTTAATAAAATTAGTTTCCTGCATAAATGTCTTGTACATCTTATATAAGGTTCATTACTAGAACCTATATTTTAGTTGCTATTGTAAATGGAATCTTTTCTTAATTTTGTTTATTGGTAGCACACTTAAATGCAATAAAATACAATTCACTTTTATATATTATATCTAGTCAACTTACTAAACTCCTATTAATAAAAGCTTGTGTTCAAGAGTAAAAATCTGTTACAAATTCCTTTATAGTATTTCATTCTACCTGATATATACCAATTAATACTAAGAAAATAGAAACTAAAGAATAAAAACACAGGTAGAATGTACAATCCTCAGATTCTGAAAACCAACTAAAGAACAGGAATATAAGTAAAAGATAAAATCTACTCAAATTATACCTTCATCTTTTCATTTCCTAACTCTTAAACTTCAGAAGGCTGATTTTGTGGTCACAATGATTAAACTAAAGAATAAAGAAGTACACATACTTTTCAAAAGCAGTCCCAGAGTTGAAAGCACATACAAATAGGCCACTATGATTAGGAACAACCAAAACACAGAAAACTCTGTAATACACTACATTGTGATTCTCTTCCTTAGCCACCCCAAGCATTTGCCAGTCTGTTAATCTCACTGCTTTATGCCATACAAACCACACAATGACTGTACTGTCAGCAATATTTTTTTAACTGATTAGCAGACCTTTTCTTGCTCTTAATGTATCTAAGCAGTCATCACAGGATAACTGAATAGAAATCCAAAAGAAAAGATACATCCCAAAGGAAAGAATGTGTCACCCAATTCATTTTAAGCCAGATCACATTTGAGTGGAGACTGCAGAGGTGTAAAAAGCAAATGTGCCTTTAAACAGATCTAACTCTTGGCCTTGGATCATTAAAAAAGACTTTTTATTTATTTTTTTACTAGGGTCAGTGACAATGGGTGTGAGGTGATAGACATCTATCTACTCTATAGCTATTAGGCAGAATTTTATGATATAAATTGGAAAATAGCTAGAATATTGTAAGATCATTAATTCTTATATATTACCAGGAAAAGCTTTTTTATTTAATGCTTATACCATTCCCTAAAAAACTTTACTTGCTTGAACTCACAGGTTCAGTTCAGATCTATGCTACAATATGCACTGGGAACTTGCTAATTCTTTCTAAGAAAGTATTATAGGATGTTAGAATGTTTTATAAAGGGTTTTAATCGTTATAAAAACATGTACAATCATGATTTCTACCAAAATGACACCCTCATATTTCTACAATTTCTGAAAAATTCCATATCTGATTTCTAAAGCACTCCACTACTTTGTAAGGAAACCTTAAACTCTGCTCAAAATTGTGCATGAGGCAGCAAGCAAGTTGAAAGAACCTGAAGGACATGGACTGTTTTATCCTTCCTAGAGAATTTCAACCAAGTGGTAGGATAAAAGGAAGGATGCAAGTCTAGAATCATGAGAAGTGGTATAATCCACCATTATAAAGTCAATGCACGACAAGAGATAACAACCAATGATGTACATTGTATATAAGAACACCCGCCTTACCGGTTTGCTGTGAAGCATCTACGAGCAGCACGATTTTTGATCGATGATCAGGACCTGCTGCATTTGTCTCCTTCTGAGTAGCTACATTTTTCACCTGCGGCCTTTTGCTTTTTATGGGCTGTTGTGAAAGCTGTTGCTGATTTAAGTTTAAAAAAAAGTAAGATTCTACCCAATGTATTAAACATTATAAAACACACATCCACTATACAATATACCTAAATGTATGCTCCAAATTAGTGGCTCCCAACTCATGGGGAAACAGGGTTACTGTGTTACAATTTCATGAAATTACCTGCAGCCAATCATAAGAGGCTAAATAAGGTATTAAACACACATTTTAAACATTGTATTTCAAATAACCATTAACAGTACTACAAATAAAATATGAATTCATTTTTAATTGCTACTCGCATTTTTAATTTTTTCAATCAATTAACAAATTATAGGCGTATAATCATGTCATGTAAGGGATTGTAAATTTTTATTTAAAAGGGCAGTAACTTATTCAAAGGCTAAATTTTGGTTTCATGATAGGAATGAAGTATAAAGAAATTTCTGCTTTGGAGTTTACAAATAAAATATTAAAACAGATCTTTTCTTCATTTATAATATTAGTATTTATCACTAATCACAATTTACACAATGAAACTCTGAATTTAACTTTCTAAATTCAAATGCTGGGAATGATGTTTCTTTAACATCTGAAAGTTATATACTACTATCTTATTCCCAGTACTTATTTTTCACTTTCAGAGGTCCGAAAAAACTTCCCTTGACCCAGGGTGTTCCCATGAATGAAGAGTAAAAGCCTTTCAGAACAACCTCTGCAGCTTGTTTGTATTTTAATTTGTGAAGTATGACAGAAGACAGCAAAGGCCTTTCACTGAAGAAGTGGGCTAATGGAATTTAGGAAAGCACCAACTCCTTGATGATAGAGATGTAAGATGCGTCAAAGAGGTAACTCTGTCTTTTATTAGCTCATGGTGCTGAGAAGAAAGATGATTTTTCGTATTTGCTTTGATAGTAAGGTCTCAATAGAAGAGCAACCTTTTGAATAACAAAGTGGTATTCCTCCTAGACACTCATAGGTTAAAAACCATAAAGTTGAAGAGATTTAATGAATCACAGAAGTTCTTTTCCATAACTATCTCCGGCTAATTTCTGAAGACTAAAATATCCTGAAATGCATTAGCCATTCAACACTGCTAGCAAGGGATCCATACTAAGCACTTCCTAATACTGGCAGCATTATGCAATTTTTATCACTAAATTAACTTGGAAATATTTGTGCAATGTGTTTATATAAAACTCTTTGAAGGAACTTGGAAAAGACTATAAATCATATCACCAATTAGAATGAGGAAAATAAATTATTTTATAAATATACTCTTAACTATTTTATAATAGTGAACAAAATGTTTTATAGTAAATTCAGCATAAAAGGCTAATCAATACAAGTAGCAGATCACTTTCACTATTATTAACAACAGAAACATCAAACATAAACGCCAATCAAAATCAGTCACTTACTTTTGGTACCACTGGTCCTCTGTTACTGTTTCTGCTTCGATGACTGGACAATGGAAAGACTTGTCCAAGCTGATTTGGACGTTCAGTGCATTCTGTGGTTATAGTATTTACAGTATTTGCAGCTTGAAAGGTGTTGGAATAAGGTATAGGAAAAGGATGATAGAAACCCATAACTTGGGCACATGGTGCTGGCATCAGCTGATAATACGTATACTCTGTAGAAACAGGTGGCTGGGCAGATATAATGGGGTAGGCAAGGTATGGTCCAGCTGGGTTTGGATTGGGCTGTTGCCATCGTATATCATTGTTATATAATGGAAACTGTCTGTAAAACCAAATCAAAAGAGAGAACAATTCTATCGACAATTCTAAAAGTAATGCTAAAGCAAAATCTCAACTCATTTTATTTTTTTTATCCTCACCTGAGGACATTTTTCATTGTTTTTTACAAACAGGAAGGGAGATAGAGGAAAAGAAAGAGAAACATCAATGTGAAAGAGAAAGGTTGGTTGGTTGCCTCCTGCACATGCCCAAACCGGGGGTCATAGGCACCCAGATCAGGGATCGAGCCCGCAACCTAGACATACACTTTGACTGTGAATTGAACCCACAACCCTTTGGTTACAGGATGATACTCCAACCAAGCCACACTGGCCATGGCTCAACTCATTTTAATAAAAGAAAATACAGAATAGTGGCTTCATAATAATTCTGAAAAATGAGATAAAATTATGATCTTAAAAATTTCTTTGCTATAGAGATTATTATGTATATGTAATAACAATTATAGTATAAAGGAATTCAATCTGATAGTTTTTACTGCATTTCAAAATTTTAAAAGTACATACCATTCTTATCTGTAACTATCCCTTCAACATCCTCAAGATATTTCTACCTACAAGTTAAACACCTACCTGCTGGATCTGCCAACAGTCCTAAGTTCCCATCCAATGCTAGTAACTATGACAGCCTTCTGCAAAGAGCAGGGTAAGGTGATCATTGTGTAAGGTGATCATTACAAAGGGTGATTGGATTCCTCCACATCTCATTCTTTAGCTCAGTCCCAGGACCTCCTACTCCTCTCCCATACTCCTACAAACACTTGGCCAAGTCCAGCTCTTTTCCTGGCTTCCATCCTTGGCAATGGAAGCAGGCTTCAGGTCCAAAGGAAAGAAGAGAAGAAAAGGCAAGCCTGTCCACAGCCATCTTATTCCTAGCATTGGCTTCTAGTGCAGTCCCTATGAGGCACCAGCAAGATTCCTGTCTCAGCAGTCCTTCTCACAGAAGGCTGCTGCTGACGAATGAGGGTTATGGGGAACTGGAGCGTAGAGCTTTCCTCACTACTCCTATGACAAAGCAAAATGGAAAAATGTTCAATGCCATAATTCTAAAAATATTTTAAAATAATCTGCTAGCTGGCTTATTCATGAATTCTCAAAGATTACTTGGTAAGGTAAGAAAAATTAAAGTTACCATACTATACACACTTGGCCATTTTGTCAAATACAAAAATACTACTATTAAATTTAGTTTATAAATCACTTTGGATGCAGTCCATATAGCGCTAAGATTTTTAATTGGGATGGATCCCTTAACTTCTACTATTTGTCCAATCCCCAAAA
Source organism: Furipterus horrens (assembly GCF_987537825.1). Classification (NCBI taxonomy): domain Eukaryota; kingdom Metazoa; phylum Chordata; class Mammalia; order Chiroptera; family Furipteridae; genus Furipterus; species Furipterus horrens. Next base: position 154,485,148 of record NW_028327173.1, read on the forward strand.
CTATTAAGAGTTTCAGGTTACAGGTTGCTCAGCCACCAAAAAGGATGAATTCTGAGCCTGAGTGATGACGAACATGATGCAAGTGTCCCTTCCTGGAACACTATCCAACAAGAAAAAGAAATGAGGTCTCAAGTCATGAAAAGATATGCAAGAATCTTAAATGCATATTGCTGAGTGAAGAAGCCAATCTGAAAAGGCTACACACCATATGATTCCAACCATGTCACACTGTGGAAAAGGCAAAACCACTGGGGGACAGTAAAATGATCAGTGGTCTCAAGGGGTCAGGGGAGAGGAGAGAAAAGTAGGTGGAGCACAGAAAATTTTTAGGACAATGGAACTATTCTGTGTGATACTGTAACAGTGGATACATGTCATTACACATTTGTGCAAATCCACGGGATATACAAAGTGATATACCAGAGTAATCTTCTGGAGAGTGGGCCCCTTGTAGTACAGGCCTCCCCAGCTAGGTGAGTGTTCTAGGATTCCATATGTATCAGTGCACCAGCTGGCATTGTTGTGACAGGCTGCATTTGGCTTCAGTTAATGTTTTTGGAAACTCTTTAAACACGTTTGACCATTTCATGGTGGACTATTTACAAGTGCGCCTGCCCACACAGAGCCTAGTGTTCAGCAGTTTTTGACCAAAAACAGTAGGACCCCCATGACCTACCCTAGTCCTCAAAAGGAAATGTTTTGCCAATGTAGAAGAGGTCAAACAAAAAATGACAGAAGCACTAAAAGGCGTCAAAATCAACGAGTTCAAAAATGTTTACGAGCAGGGGGAATATCATCTTGATAGGTGTATTGCATCAAATGGAGAGTACTTTGAAGGTGACTGAATTTAAACATGTAAGGATACACAATTTTTTATAAATAAATTCTGATTTTTGTTTGGGTCTCCCCTGGTACAACACCAAGAGTGAACCTTAATGTGGTCTACCAACTTTAGCCAATAATGTATCAATTTTGGTTAATCGGTTGTAACAAATGTACCTCACTCAACCAAGATGTTAATAATAGAGGAAACTCCGGGGGGGGGGGGGTTGTAGAGGAGGTCATGGGAATTTGGTTATTATATGCTCAATTTTCTGTAAATTGAAAACTTCCCTAAAAAAATAACACCTATTCATTTCTTTTAAGTTTCATATTATTAACTTGAATATTTAATTTCTGAAAAACTTGCTTAGTGGTCTGGTATCTCATACACCCAGAATTTCTCAAAGAATGTGCCTTGGCACACACTTGGGTGTCACAATGGGTTATAGACATGCAGAAATATTGATTGCCTTAGCCCTCACAGGCAGTTGGACAGAGGCCTAATCTACTTATTCCATGGTGTTAGAGAAGTACAGTTTTCTGTGTGATGTAATTTTAAAGAGTCTGAAATGACTTTTATACAGCAATAAAATGAAATACACCAACAAAGCGCTAGTCAGCAAGCCAATCTAAGCAGGGTTAGAAAGTCTATCGTGACTATCACAAGTTATATCCTAGTAGTTAACTAGGTCACACATTACCCAAATTGTAAGCATTTTGCTCAATCACTCTGGAGACTATAGCATAGAAGCTAAATTTAGAACTAGAATCAGAGTTCAGAGTTATGTGCTAACTAAGCATAAAAACTTCAAAGTTAAGGACTATACCCTGGCATTTTCTTCTTATGCTAGACTACCTTAGCAATTATGATCAGATGCCTAATCTCAAAAAGGGGTTTCTGTTTACCTCTTTCAAAGTAATTCCTCTCTTTAAGTCAATTTATTTCAAACAAATTTTAATCATAAGAGATATATCCAAAGAACTCTACATCCTTTTAAAAGTGAGAAAATAAACCATTATAATAAATTTCAAAATTCCACATCATTTGATTTTATTTACTCTTTAAAAAGAGAAATGGTTCATACTTACATTTTATAAAAGGAAAAAATTAATTAGTACGCTTTGTCAACTTTTATACTTCCAACCCCTTTCTCCCCCAACTAAAAAAGAAAATAATAAAGAAATTACCTATTGGACTGGTTTTCCTGTACAAATGGATAACAAGTAATCAAGTAACTGGGAATTGGAGTTGGTTCTGCACCAGAGGCATTTCCGTTATCATTTGGGAGTGCCATAGGGATCATAAATGTATCAGGATTCTTCTTCTGGGGAATAAATGGTTCCACCTCAGCTGACAGCTTGACATTCTTCAAAGTGAAAGTAAAACACATTATTAACAAATGAGCAAAACACTTCAATAATATAAATTCACCATATAACAATATGAGTTGGTTTTTACAAACAGTAGTTGGATCTCTTTTCAGTATTCACAAAACATCCAAAGGAACATGACAAATTAAAATAATTACATATGTTTAGACGAAGTCATGAAATAAAACAGGGAAAAAAACTTACCAAAGGTTACTACACTTCTATGAAATGTCTTACGTAATCAAAGCTGTTAAAACAATCAAAAGTATAAGGAAATCAGTCATACCTCAGAGTCCAAAAATAAAATTGGTGGTAAGAAATCTAGCTCTTCAGATGTAACAATGTGTTTGTAACTAATTTTGTTATTGGAGAAAATCATTAAACAGTATTCTAAAGGAAAACTGTTTGCTTGAATAGTCTAAAATAAAGTCTATTTCTGTCCATTTCAGGAAATTACATTAGTATGGTTAAATTAAAAAGAAAGAAAATGTCTAAGATGAATTGGGGGCAGGGGGAGGACATAAGGGAGAGAAAACTTCTGGTTCACACTTAAACTAGGGAAAAAATAAGCACTTTAGTTTCCCAGGCGACAAACTGAGCAAACCAAAATAATTCAGAATATGTACTCCATTTTAATTTATTTTGTATCTTTTTTAAAAATTGATTTTAAGAAACAGAGAGGAAAGGTGGGAAGGAGGGAGAGGGAAACACCAATTTGCTGTTCTACTTATTTATGCAGTCACTGGTTGATTCTTGTATACACTGTACCCAGGGATCAAGGCTGCAACCTTGGCGTATCAGGTTGACGCTCTACCAACTGAGCTACCCAGCCTGGGCCTAGTTTTGTATCTTTTCTTATAACAAATCTAGGGATTTAAAAGACATTAAAAAAAAAAACAAAAACTGAAGTATTTAAGGATACACATAAGAGTAACAAAACTCTTAAGAAAAGTAAAATCCACATACCGGGACAGGAATTACTATTAGAAAAGAGGGCGCTGTGATTGGGAGGAGATTCCTGGGCAGCTTCAGGGGTGCCCTAACCAAGGTGACAAAGTGTGTGCCTTATAATTCATTTAGCTGTATATTGGTTTTAGGCAGTTTTCTTTCTGCATCTGTTATATTTATAACAACAAATTTTTTAAATGTAATCATTAAAAGGAACTCTTCTCCAACAAACACACTAGGGCGGCATTTATTAGAAGCTTTCACCAAGGCATAGTTCTCAGAATAAATTTTATGTATGTTTCTCAGAAAAAACTTCAGGAACAAATCCAATAAAATCTAAAGACAAGACTTGATATGCTCAATAGATAGCCTTATTCAGAGAAGTTTTCCTCTGAAATGATTCCACTGTAAATTCATGAATGCTTGTAAAAAGGGAGAGGGAGATGATAATCTGAACTACTGTATATAGCAGTATTAATTCACTATCCTTCCTCCCATTTGATTTAACTCTGAATTCTTCTTTTATCTGAAGTTGATGTAATAACTGCACTAACAATTATCTGTGAACTAAACTGTTTCTTGAATTTCGACACGGAAAGCAAAAACTTCAAATATTAATAGAATAAGTCAGTAATTTTCACTGTGATGGTCATTAAAACACTAAACTTATCTATATAAGGCATAAAATAACCTAATAAATGTTTCCCCAATTAGGAAAAAAAGCTTATCTGCAACAATAATAGTTCCAAATAATGAAAATTTAAATTGCACTTTATACTAAAAACATAACTTTTAGGATTTTTAAAAGTCAAAAAGTCCTTCTGAATATATGAGAACTCTGAACAGTTTTATAAATCTGGACAAGAAGATATTAGGATATGTTTTAAAGCAAGGAATATGGTTACACCAAGTTTTCTGTATCATGTGAAAAAAAGAATATTAATGTAATTATGAAGAATTAACCCTGGCTGGTGTAGCTCAGTGGATTAGGCACCGGCCTGTGAACCAAAAGGTTGCTGGTTCAATTCCTGGTCAGGGCACATGCCCACATTGCAGGCCAGATCCCCAAGTGGGAGTGTGCAAGAGGCAGCCCATCAATCGATATTTCTTTCCCTCTTTCTCCTTCCTCCCTCTGTCTAAAAATAAATAAATACTTTTTTAAAAAAGAAAAATTTAAATAGCACTTTTCTTGACACCCCCCCTCAAAAAATACCAAGTCATAATTACTTTTGTAACAACAAATTCAAATTCTTGCTGAAGTCAAAATTTGCAAGTTTTTTAATACTTAGTTTCACCTATACTTTTACTTAAAGAGGTTTAGGAACTTAGGGAAGTCACTGTTCTAAAAGTGTCATGCATAAATTAAAACTAATGTTTACAAATACACACTATACAGGGGTGGGCAAAAATAGGTTAATAATAAATAATGCAATAATGAATAAATAAATAATAATACAATAATAAACTGTTTCATGTACTCAAAACTGAAAACCTACTTTTGCCCACTCCTCTATACCCTTAAAGTTTGCATTGATTTCTATTCTAAGTGCAATTCTAGATATCAGAGTTCAACAATAAAATTCACAAACACTAAAATGATCCTTTGTGTTCAGAAAGAAAGAGAAGCTGCTGTATAGTCAACAGCTGTACAAACAGAAGATGTCACCAGCAGGGACAGGCTGGCAAAGTTTCCCCTGTAGTTACAACTCTGTATGGTTTTAAAAGTTGTTTATTATGACTTCAGGGTCTTCAGTATCATACATCAAAGTGCAGCATCTGCTGATCTTAGACCTGAAGAGTAATGTTAAGATTCCAAACTATTCTTAAAATGTCACAAAATAAAGCCCATATAAGTAATATGTTAAGTAAGCAACAGATTTTGGCACTATTTCAATAATATTAGTATAAAAATCAAATAAAAATCTCTTACGCTGTGGAAAACAAAAACGTTATGAGAAAATTAAGACTAGTTACTTCATATAATAAATATTCTTCCATTTGAATTCGGTGTTTATAGTCTCTCTACCTTTGCCAATATCTTTTTTTTTAGAAATAAGAAATTTTATAGCATGAACTTGTCTTCTTAAAAAAATATATATATATATATATATGTCTACACTACAGAGAAAAAAATTGCTGTGCTATTTGCTTTAAAAAGCTACATAGTGAAATTATCTTTCTCTTTCAGATATTTCAGAATTTTCCAAATTAATTAAAAAATCATAATAATCCCAGAAACATGTATTTGAAAAGTTCCACACTAATTAAAATTTTGCATATATTAAAACAAATGTCAATAATAAAATCTCTTTGATGTGAATATTCTAAAAAACCCCAGAATTTATTCGAACATGAAACTCTAAAATTCTTGTTTAAAAGAATTTTCATTAAACAAATACATTCAGATCACTGAAAGCCTATATAATTCAATAAATATGCTTTGAACACATATTCTGGAATGAGCACTGTAGTAATGTGCAAACATTACTACTAAGCTCATACCAGCAGGAAATGTACACTAAACTGCTCCAAGATAGAACCTCCAGAAGAGGGCGAATAATTTTCCCAGATTAAGCAACAAAAAAATGACACCCACTTAATATCAAAACTGAACTGGACATAGTAAGGCACTCTCTCACAGTGAAATTCCAATATGTACCACACATCTACAGAAAAAATATGACCATGGAAACCCTCCACATTCCATTTTAAGGTAGAAATATGATATATCAAATATTAAGATATTCTATTTCTCATGGCCAAAGATACAATAAATGTCTGCTGAATGAAAAAAAAAACTTAATGCTTAAGAGATACCTGCTGGCTTATTGGAATGGCTTATACTGAAAATAAACCACTTGCCAAAATAAACTGCAGCAGTTATACATATGTTTTCCAAGACTTTAGAAAATGTTGAGGAAAAAAAAATCGAAGTATTAAACTTAGGCCCTGGCCCCCACTTGCTTTACTATCCAGTCATTTATCCCTTTCTTAAAACAGACTGCATCTAATATATGAAAGGGTGAGCCATGGGCATGGACTTGGGGAGGGGATTGTCGGGGAAGGAGGGTGCTGGGCGGAGGGGAGCAAAGGGGAAAAAATTGGAACTATTGTAACAATATAACCAATAAAATATACTTAAAAAAAAAAAAAACAGACTGCATCTAATCCTGTTAAAATCTGATGATGCTTTTCTAAAAAAAATTTCTAAATTTAATATTAGTTTTTGGATTATCTACTTTATTAATTTTTAAATTTATTTTCTCTTTTGCTTTTGTAGGGTATTCCCCCATAATTTCTTGCGTTTGATGCTTAAGATTTTTATTTTATTTTAAAAATGTTTAACAATGAAAGTATTTATCACTATGCATTTGCCTCAGAGGATAGCTTCAGCCACATCCCATAGGTTTTCACACATAGTATGTTATTACCTTTTCAATAACACGTTGTTCTACTTTTTAAATTCCTCTTCGAATTAAGGGTTTAGGGAAAAAAATTTCCAAATGGCATTTTCACTAAATGAGGATTATTTATTGCTTTTTTTAATTATAAAAGTATTATTTGAAAAATCTGTTAAGACAAATCATTAAGCTTATATTCATAAGGCAAACTACATATATTATGTATCATATTATACAGTGACTTATTTAGAATACATTTAGTTACAGTGCTGATACTATTTGAAGTTTATACATTATTTAAAGGAAAAATCATAAGATAATTTTGTATATTTATTGGTAAACAGCACTTTGTGTGAAGTAATACCTATTTGTTACACGTTTGCTTTAAAAAAATTAAAGATATTAGTGGTCAAAAATTTTCTAAATTCTTTAAAAATAAGAGTCCATGTTAACATACTAAAAATTAAGCCAATGTTTACAACATTTTTTGATAAAACAAAAGAGGCCTTAAATCTCAAGTGTTCTGTCACTTCTAAGGCCATTGTTTTGTTCTTTAAAAATCTCAAAACACTGTCCTAAATTTCCTAAAAATAGAAACACTAAAGCCAGTATAAACAAGATTAACTCCAGGACTTATTCTTCACATCCCTTTACACCAGCTTTTTTTAAGGACAAAAAAAATGTATTATACCAAGTCATATCTGTTCTTAGAACATCTAATTTTGGCAGTTAAAATAAGCTTTTTATTTAAAACAGTCTTGCTAAAAGAGAATATTCCCGAAATTCTCTTCTGGTTATAAGATTCTTTCACATAGTCATTATTGCAGTTTAGATTATTATCTAGCATGTATTCCTAGTAATTTAATTTTTATAATCCTGATCAACATTTATAATCTTGACCAAATACATACAATTTATCCTTTTAACCAAAGATTTTATATCTTTTAAAAGAGGTAATCCAAGAATAGTGATATGAATACCTTCAGGCAAAACACACTAAAAATTTTTTTAAAGTTACACTGTGTAATATACACCAGGGATTTCAATCAGGTTAAGGTGAAATGCAGAAAGTCTGTATTAACTACTTAAAAAACAAAAAAAAACCCAAAACCTAACTTATTAATTGCTAACCACTTCAATATTATAGTAAGTTATAATGCTGTAGGCATTCCCAGAAATTCTGAATATAAACCAACACTGGTTTAAAATGAAAAAACAAATGTTTTTGTGAGGAAAAAATGAAAATTTCACACATTATCACATATATTTTTCATAACTTTTACCTATCAAAATTCACTTCATTAGTAAAAACATGAAAGTATATTCCTAATAAACTGGGAAAGCCAATACATTAGTCTGGTATAGTGGAAAGAATTGGTAACTCCACCAAATTGAGAAATCTCAGTTCTAACCCCAATCTGCCATCAAGTCAATGGTTCTTACCCTTTTTTCAATGCTGGATCCCTTTGAGAATATTATGACAATAACAGTCTTGTCCCAGAAAACTGCTAATATAAAATGAAGCTCCAGCTTTATTTTAACTGGATTAACTCCCTACAGCATGAACTAGGCAAAGTAGCAACATTTTTTGGATCTCAGTTTCTTGTATGTGTGAAAGAAAGACAAGGTGCTGTTTCATCAACTCATTTGAAATTTTTCTCTTATTTGAGATTAGGCTAGGGAAGAGGCAGGAGGTACTGGGGGGGGGGGGATTCTTCAAAGGAAAACTACATTTTAAAAACTTCTTAAATTTCTACAGGACTTTAAATAGGTTGTGGACTTGGAAAACAGGATGAAAGAGCAAGAGGCTCTTCTAGTTCAAGTAATTTGTTCACAGCACTTGCTGTTAAGATAATCACACACAGGTTACCATCTAAATGGCTAATTACATTTCCTCTAAGATGAAAGGAACCATAAGTGTATAGATGGTAGCTTTGCCTGTTATAGTTCCGGCTTCATGGTAAAGGACCAAAATGTTTAACCCTTTCATTAGAGACATGTATACAAGAAAATCATTCAAGAAAATTTTCTATTCACTTGTCAGGTTTTGAACTCTCAGGCATTTTAAATACATACCCTAAAATTTTGTTTTTCATTACATTGGATATAGGTTTTATATAGAATACTCTGGGTAACAGGAAAGCCTGTATATATTTACTAAGAGGCTCCAATCAATTTTGCTTTGGTGAATACATGTACTGTTTCATAAACTTATTTGTGCTTTCAGAGTCATATCCACATAAAGCTATTTTTATAATTAAAACTTTTGTAGAAACAAATATACACAGCTAGGAAACTGTGCTCTGCCTGCTGAAAGAGCCCAATTTCAAAATCAAAACTGGCTCCGGCTAGCAACACATAATTAATCATACAGAGGAATTTGGGAAATCCTGTCTCATTTAATAAGGTGCTAAAATTTATAAAATAATTAAGCAAATCACTAATCTCTCCTTTTCCTTAATCTGTTACCCTAGGTCATTACTGGACAAGGCCTTCAACTGAAGATGGGAAGGGAGGGTAAAAAAAAAAACTTCGACCTCATCAAACTTACGTCACTTCACAGAGGTTCCAAGAATGGAAAACACTTGAACTTTTTTTTTTGGGGGGGGGGGATAAAACATTATCTTAAGATTATCTTTTACGTTGTGATGATAACGTAAAATCTCTGATTTCCAGCACGTACTAGCATGGATAATAAGAAACTTGGTGCAATTAAAAAACAAAATAGAACACTAATGGGACTACTTTGTGAATACGAAAACGCGATCGGAAATTAATTCATTCTTTGGGCGCTACACTTAAGACAGAAGCTTAATTTTCAGAAGTCACTAATTTTTGCAAAAAGGTAGAAGGGCAAGGGAAAACGGTAGTATTTCATATCTTAAAGGGAACACCTCTGAAAAGACACTGTAAAAACAACGCTTCGCTCAATGGAACGTAGACCTAAAAAGTCCATAACCTCTTCCTCTGCAGTTATCACACATTCTGACAGTCTCTCTGGGAAAGAAGCCCTCAAAAGCCTTTCCACCTGGAAAACACATTCCAGAACTGAAGAATATAGGGTGGGGGTGGGGTCACTGGAAGTTACACACCGAGCCAGGGAGGAGCGGCAAAAGCGAGTCCCCAGCCTGGGGTGAGGGCTGCTAACCCGGGATGAAAAACGTTCCCATGCCCGAAGCGGCATCTGGAACAATGCAGGAGAGAGGGGTGCGTCCAGGCTCCCGGGTGAGGCAGGTCTGCGCCCTCTGCAACCCGAGGGCTCTGACCGTCTGGGCCCGCGTCGGAGACTAGGGCCGCCTGCGAGGAAGCAACGACCCCCCCCCCCCCCCCCCCCCCGCTCAGCCCCCGCCCGTACCTGGTCTGCTGGGGCTCGGTCCATGGCGCCTGCAGCCGCAACGGCCCGCTCAGTCGGTTTGGAGAACGCCTCGGGCCGCTTTCTCCATGGCCCCCCGCTCAGGTCTCGACTCGGGTCCGGACCTCCGCCCCTGGGTGGCTGGCACCAACTCAGAGTCCGGCTACGCCACTGGCCGAGGAGAAGGCTCCAGCTTCAGGAGATGGAGGAGGCGGTGGCACCCTCGGGGAGGGATCATCTGGGACGGAAGCCGAGAAGAGCCCAATTGAACGGGAGGCGTAGCCGGAAATGGCGGCACGCAGGAGGACAAGGAGCAGGAGGCCGCAGAGAGGGGCAGTGGGCGGAGCCACTGCTGGGGGCACGAGCTGGCTCACCTGGGGGCTGAGGCCAGGTGCACAGTCTTAGCAGCAGGTGTCCTTGCCACGCTGCACTTCGCATGGGACTTAACTGTCCCTGTGGACTGTTAAACTGAAGGGGTACCGGGCCACTTGGGACCCAGTACACCCGGGCTCCAGTCTTCAACGACCCGAGAGACCACGTCATTATCCCAAACCACCTCTTAGTGAAGTTGTAAGAGTTTTTATCTGCACGCTGGACAATGATCCTTACCTTACCCAGCTAAAAGGCAGCCATGACTGTAAAGGAAAAGACCACAGAACGGCCACCAGAGAGACACCAGTCAGAAGGCTCCACAAAAACCTATCGATTAGATACTTCATTGCCCAGGTCCAGGTCCTAGGCTCACCTCCAGGTGGATCTTGCCTATCTCACAATCCCTAATTTTACCCAGCCAGTATCATACCGCCCCACAGATAATCGTGTATACATACTCTGGGATGTTATTTTTTCCACTGTTCTTACTTTTTGTTACTTTTATCTCCGGTTCATTAGTCCTTTGAAGAAGGAGACTTCCCTGAAACTGGACACTTGGTGAGCATGGCAGATCCCCTCTGCGCATCTCCTCAGGCACACCCTCCATCACAGACCCCTTCCTGGAACAGTTCTTGCTTGCTGATCAGCCGGCAGGGTGAGGAACAGAAATAAAAACCCTGGCCGGTGTGGTACAGTGGATTGAGCGCCGGCTTGAGAACCAAAAGCTCGCTGGTTTAATTCCCAGTCAGGGAACATGCCTGGCTTGTAGGCCATGTCCCCTGGTTGGGGGCGTGTGAGAGGCAACTGATGGCTGTATCTCACACAATCATGTTTCTCTCACTCTCTTTCTCCCTCCCTTCTCCTCTCTCATTAGTAAATAAATAAATAAATCTAAAATTAAAAAAAAAAAATCAACCAATGAATGCTTGAACAAGTGGAACAATATATTGATGTTTCTCTCTCTAAAATCAATTAAAAAAAAAAGTTTCAAAAACACCTGCATAAGCTAAATTATGCTGAAGTTAAAGAAGAGAGTAGCAGTTTTGCCTGTTTGGGGGAGTGATGGAAATTCAAGCTGGAAAAAATAATATTAAGAAGTTTGCTTTGTCATGTTCAGGGGATGTCAGTTAAGATTTGAACTGCCTTTTCAGTTAGTCTATGTTATTAGTCTTGTTTTATTTGGATAGGACTCTAAGTAAAGAGGCTGCTTTGTGAAGCCCCTAACTGTACTTAAGTTGATAATGTATTTTGACCTGGTGACAGATGCCATAGTGGGTCAATAAGACTTACATGAAGGCTGGCTGTAGGAACTGTTTGTAAGGAGATCTCTCATTAAAAAAAAAAATTTAACTCTTCTGCCTCCTCAAATTATATATGTGTCTGTGTATATATTTGTGTATTAAAATGGCACATGTATGTATGAATGTTATATACATGAGCATTCATGTAATGCTAGGTCCCTCACTGTCTATCAATGAATACCAAATGAATTTAGGTTTGCCTAGAAAAACTAAGCTTTTTATAAGAAGTAGTTATGTAAACTAACAGATGATCATCCTCCTTCAATTTTTAGATAGACAGAACTCTGAATTTTTAGAATGTCTCCCCACTGGTGGTCTCTAGCCATAAGTAAAAAAATAATAATAATGCACTAATAATTCAGTCAAAAAATGCTGCAGTACTTGGTTTTTCTTCCTGAGAAAATTGAAATATAGGATCTCTAAGGATCTTTCTATAGTATAGGATAGTTCTTGTTGAGAATCTTCTATGTACAGTACACTTATTTAAATTTTATGCACAAGCCCTGGCTGGGTTATTCAGTTGCTTAGAGCATCATCTGGATATGTCAAGGTTGTAGGTTCAGTTCCCCGTCAGGGCACATACAAGAATCAACCAATGAATGCATAATTGATGTTTCTCTCTCTCTCTTTCCCTTCCTCTCACACTCTAAAATTCAATAAATAAAAATTTTAGAAATAAATAATAAATTTAAAAAACAGAATTATAAGAACACAATGTTACAGTGCCCTTCTTTTTTAACACAATCCTAGAGAAGATTACAGTGGAATAACAAATTAAAATCTATGAAGAAAAAGAAAACATTTTTTAAAATGCTACATGTTACAGATGATATGATTAAATTTTAATTAATTATTTTATTCAGCAATAAATATTTAATGTACCAGGTGCTATGCTAAGTATTGGAGGTATAGCAGTTAACAAGACAGTGTGAGAGCAGAGAACATGTTTGTCTTGTGGGCAAATCATACATAGACCAAGAAATTACAGGTGAGCTGAGTGTCATGAAAAAGTAAGTTAAATAGGTTCTACCATGTTATGAGATGGAATGTTAGGGGGTCGTATTTAAATCAAGAGCATACAAGCAAAGACCCAAAGGGTGCATAGGAATTATAATACATGAATAAGTAGGCAAGTAGTTCCAAGAAGAGGGCATGATGTGTGTGGGGACTCTTACGTAAGAGAGAGAATCCAGAATTACTAAGTACAAGTAGAAGCTCATTCCTTGAAATGAGCTTTCAGGATGAGAGGGGTAATCCAATAGACAAGGCCTCTGGGAAGGTTAAAAGGGATAGTATACAAAAATCAGGGGCAGAAGTTGGCCTCGGGTGGGAGTAGGGACCTGTTGTCCATGACAACAGAAGGAAAGGGAGAAAGGATAATATGACTGAACATACATTTATAAGTTGAGGGAAGGCCTGTCTCATGGCTTCTATTTTCTCAGTGAAGTAGGAGGCAGTTATCTGTTGCAAATGGAGAGAGACTGAGTTGTGATGATCGTGCATTTGTCAAAACTCAGCAAATATATATTTAAAACTTCTGCACATCATTATATGTTAATTGTACATCAACAGAAAAAACTGAAAATATTGAACTCTGGTTTTAATAAATGCATGTACCTACGTAACTCAAATCTCGATCAAGATATAGACAGATACCCTTTGTGGCTTTTAAAATTTCGCTACTTCTATCAAATGTTTACCTAATTCACTGTTATATCCTCACTACCTCTACCGATGCCTGGCACACAGCAAGTGCTCAATAAATACTTATTGAGCAAACAAACATGTGTTATGATAATAAATCAGGATTCTTTCACTCAGGGTTGGGCTTTTTTAAAGCATGTGCATGATACTGAATGAGCAGGATTGAGTAGAACGCGAGCACAAAATTTGTGTATATTTTACTCCACTGTCACTTCAAGTTCTCTGAGGACTGCTTCTTATTCTGTCCTGAGTGAAATCTCATGAACGTCATGCCAACTTTATTCCAAGTTAGTTTTTCCTTTTCCCAAGCTCAGTTCTGCTTCAGGTCTGAAGACTGCAGTGGAGAACGTGGTCAGACCACTTTTTTTTCCTTCCCTTTTTCATCTCCACCGCCTCCACCTTAAGTATGCGCTGAATCAGCTTTTAGATCCCTCCAGGTTTGGGTTTTGAAGTGAAGGGGGATGGAGTTTTTCAAGTGACTCAGATGCAAGGCATGCATGAAGTCAGTTCCAGGCAACCACCTGTGACCCTAGCCCTCAGCCCTTGGGCTCTGAGCCTTCAATCATCTGCTTCATCCCTTAGGTGGTCTGCTGTCTTCTTAGCTAGACTCCCTTTTAAAATAGCTTCAGGAAAAATTCTCCCCCACCATCCCTGGGAACATTTTGTTACACTTGACTTATCACATATCTATCCATCACTCTATCAGCCCAATTAATCCATCTTATTTGTGGTGCATAACAAAGTAAATTGTCATCATGGGTACACCTTCCCCTGGGGAAAATTTATGTATCCACAATTGGTAAAAATGCAACTTGTTTCCAGTGTCTCTCTGTCTCTGACTAGTTTACCTTTGGTTTTCTCAGGAAAGTATTGGATCCCAGGTCCCTGTATTTCCCCAGACCCAGGTGACTAGTATTAAGTTCTCCAAGTGTTTCCCTGAAAGCTCCCCTCACTGTAGCTTGAGGTAAGAGGAAGCATCTCCGCCCGCCTCTCCCCAGCCCCCACCATTGGAGGTATAGAGCAGGTATGAGGTGTCTCCAAAGCAATACTGTTCAGGAGTCATCAGTCCCCCGCACCCCACCCCAACCCTGTATGGGCTGGAGATGAATGATGAAAAATGCTGAGCCACAATTTCTTAGCATATCTTAGATATATCCCTTATAGGCCACGTCTTTGAAAGTTACTTAAGCCTCTCTGAGCCTCAGTTTCTTCACCTACACATTACACAGAGTTGTTGATAGAATCAAGTTAAGGTAATGAATTTGAGAACATATTGAAAGCTCTGGAGGAGTGGTTCTCAGTCTGCGGAACTTTAAAAACTAAGGCCTTTCCTTAAACCAATTAAGTCAGAATCTCTGGAGTAAAAAGTTGTTCAGCCAGCCAGAGGAGCTTTAAAATATTAAATCAGATTGTGTTACTTTTCAAACCCTCCAATAACACTTCCCATCTTATAGTTCCCTCCCTGGAACACAGTGGCTCAGATACCACCTCTATCACTTGCAGACCCCCTGGGGCACAAAGTTGAGTTGTCACCTCCTGGAGTCTTCACAGATTGTGCATTTAAGTTCCTGGAATAAAAACCTTCTACATGCATTAATCATTTAAGCCTATCAACTATGACTGCAGCTAAAATCTTTAACTCTTGAGTTCCCCTATCAATTCCAAATAGATGCTCTGAGCATGCACCTTACCCAGCCCCAAAACTTCAATGATGGCTCACCGCCTACTCCAAATGTTCATATGGTTCTTCTTACTTAGCATATTCTTCCCATCTTGCAACTCGTTTCCTGGATAAAAAGAATCTTCAAAATTCCTCTAAATTGTTGTGCCACATCTTCCCTTAAATTGTTTGTGTACTGTGTAATTATTTATGTAATTGTTTCCTTTCTCAGAGTGTACACTCCTCCAGAACAGTGTTACTCAGCAATGTTTGTTGAATGAATGAATGAGTTTGCCATTGTAGCTGACAGAGACATTCATCATCAGAAGAAAGAGAGGTAATTAAATGAGACAATTAAATAGCAAACTCTCAGCTCCAGTGAGAATACAGGTTGCACATGAGTAAAATAGAAATAGAAGATGATAACATCCAAAAATAATTTGTGGATGGTAAGACCAACCACATGAAAGATCAAGAACTGTAAACTGCCTTGTGAATAATCTGGGTTAGGGAAGAGTGAGTTGAAGAGGAATGAGTTTATAGCATAAATGAACTCTGAGAGCCAGATCAAAAGTTAGACATCGCATTCATTTTTATGGCAGTGAGGTCTTCAGGCCAAGCCAGCTAAAAACAGGAAATAACTGCCCAGATTTATTATGATGTCTCTCAGATTATTTTGATGAACTATTCCAATTCTTAATCTTTTTTGGAGAACACTCTCTTATTGTAAAAACAATAAATCTTTGATACTTCTGTTCAGAAGGGTTATATAATCTGAAATTGAAAAATTTCCTCAACTCAATGTTTTTTTGTCCTGCTCTTAAGAAGTTTTATTAATAAGCTATCTAGATTTTTCAAGTTAGTGACTCATGTCCTCACTTCCCCAAATCTAGGTTCTTTTTGGAATGTCTTTTCTGATCCAGCAGGAGCTCCCTTAATCAGCAGGGCCTGATTTTTGGAGCCAGGAGTTTATGAAGCCCAACCTGTGCAACTCTTGCTACCAATTTCCCTGTGGCTTCCAACCAGCCTGATGTATATCACCAGACTCAGAAGGAAAAAAAAGAAGCTGGCAGAAATAAAGCCTCTGAAAAAATTCCTGTTCCAAAGAACACTATCAAAAGAAGCATACAATGTAGATGAGAGAATTTGGTTTTATCCATTTTCTTGAGTTTTAAATATTTTTGTGTAAATAATATCATACCAATAAGAGTAAAATAAAAAGAAAATCATCTACAAAATGACCTTTCTAACATATGAAGGATTTTTCTCTAGTCTCCGCTCATCTGCATACACAGGTATCTATATGATCTAGTTTGTATTTAGGTAACCCAGAGGCTCTCAGGCCTATTATACAATGGAGTGCTAGCAGCCCACTCTCTAGAAATGAGGTAGGAAGACATCACTGCCCTCCATTCCCCCACCACCCCCAGGGTGTATAGATGAGATATGGGAGCTTAGGAGGAGCCTGAAGACTAGGGAAGCTGAGAGATGAGGCCCCAACGTGACTGCGATCCCAAGGTATGCCTCAGTCAGCCTGATGCATGACCTAAAAGGCCAGAGACCCATCATGGATCCTAGAACACAATAAGGTTTCTCCACAAGACCTCGAAAACCATTTCCCACCTCTTTAAACAATAGCTGGAATCTTCATGTTGGCAATTATATCAAATCCATCTCTCCTGCCAAACTATCTAGGCCCTGCATTGTCTCAGCCTGTGGGTAGAAGGTAGTATTCGATAAATATTGACAGAAAAAAGGATAATATATAATATATTACATTTTAGGATATGTAAAATCTTAAAATTGTGTTGAAGATAAAGAAGGCATTAATACTTTCCTATAATTATTCATTCCCCGAAGACCCATCAACACCAAAGTCAACAAGAAACTACACAAACAAGGTGTTCTTATTGTCTCACCTGATTATAAAACCAGTCCTTTCACAATCTGAACTGGTGGAACTCTTAGGGAAAACAACTAGAGCAATCTGGGCTTGTTGCTTCTGGCTGGTAACAGGCCAGCCCTTCACCTGTCACCTGGGGGCTCTGGATTTCCAGCTGTGTTGAGTTCTAACAGGTTATGTTCCAGGAGCTTTAAACTGGTCAAGGTCTCTGGAAGGGAAACAATAGAAGCTACACCCACCCATCAGCAGTCTAGAATACTGATCTGTAAAAGTTGTTCACAACAATCTCTACTGAGTAGTACAATAATAATAGCTTACATAGATTGTGCCAGAAATAGTGCTGAGCCCTTCACAGGAAGTACCTCATTTAATCTTCACAACAATCCTCGAGGTAGGAATTATTGTCTTTTTTCTGGAAAGAAGGGGAAACTAAGATTTAATTAGCTTACATAAGATCCAGTCCAGTCAGAAAGTGGCAGAACTGGAATTTGAATAGAGTAAACAAAGGAGCTTGCACTTAAGGATACCACATTTCCTGACCCTGCGACAAGTGCCAGAGACCCCTCACAGTTTGTTTTGGATCTCAGGTTTGTTTGCTGCTCTAGTTGTACTGTTTGCTCCTCATTCCAACCCAAAATGCCCTGGGGTAGGAAACAACCTCAAACCTAGTGAAGTGATCATCAGACTGAGACAGAGGAACTAAGTGTCTGTGGGCAAAAGGTCCTTTTGGCAAGTTGAGGCACCTATCACAGGGAAGTGGTTTTGGATGTCCCAACCACCTGGGATGAAAGAAAAGTGGCAGCTGTTGCAGCAGAGCTGCTCCAGAGACTCTGATGTCCATCTGTGTGGTAATACATTCTCCCAGGATGCAAGAAAATATATTGTCACCTTTGTAGGCAATAAATTGTGTCCATTCGAAATGATAGAGAAAACCAGTGGGTTTGTGAGGAAGAAAGGAGGAGGGCACAAGGAATATGCGGAGAGGAAACTAAAAAAGGAAGAAGAGAAATAAGAACAACAATCAGAGGGAAGCCAAAAGAGGCCTCAGGAAGCACTATGGACATCATGGACATGGCCTGAAGCTCTCTGGCTTCTCTGCCAGTCCATTACCAAAGCCTGACTGCAGAGCCAGCTCAGAGACATCCACAGAACTAGGGAGAGGGGTGGGGAGAGTAGGAGGTGGAAGAGAGTTCTGATAGAGTCCCACACACACCTACTTACTACCCCATCTCTATCCCACCTCATCGAGTCTCTCTTTCCTTCTCTCCTGCTCTTCGTTTCTCATTCTGCTATTCCTTCTCCATTTTCCACCTCTCCATTCTTTACTTTTTCCTTCTGTGCCCATTGTAAATGCTCTACTCGGAAGCACGCAGCCCAAGACTTTTGGCCAAGATGAAGGCCTAGCCAGACACGCTGCATCTCCCTCCACAACTAAGAAGAAATACAACTACTTCAAAAAAGAAGACAACCAAAAGTTTCAGAAAATCATGCTGCATGAAAGTGCAACTAACAAAGATATAAAGAAGAAATACTCACCCAGACAGGTAGGAGGGGCAGAGCTGGGAAGGAGAGGACTGGGTGTGGTGGCAGCAGCAATAGCAGTGGCAGCGGCAGCAGCAGGCCAGCAGAAAGTGCAGTCACATGTTTTAAAGAGTAGGGAGGGACATCTGGGGAGCACTCCCAGCACCAGACCAGACCACTCAGCTCACGGTCCCAGCACCAGGGAAAATAAAGCCTCATTGCTTCTGACTGTGCAAACTACTGGGGGCTGGGGCGGAAGTAGAAACTGCCGATCTTTCAGTAGAGTCCGCTTGTTTAAAGGGTCCCCATGGTCCTAGAACATCCGCAGACCCACCCACGCTGGGAACCATGGCCAGAGCAACAGGTAGAGAGGTGCCAGTCCCATATGGAAGTGGGAGAATTGCCTGGAAAAGGAGCGAGTGATGAGCAAGTGACATTGTTCCCTTTCAGGCCCCTCCCCCACATACAGTGCCACAACGTGGTGAAATGGGTCACCTGTATTGATGTATACCTAAGGCTCCATCCCTTACAATGTACTAGATGTGACAGCTCTACCTATGACACAGAGGCAAACACAGGAGCCTGTCAGAATAAAGAGGCAGAGAAGTATGGCCTAAAAAAGGGAACGGATCAGGATTCTAGTGGGAGAACTAAGTGATGAGGAGATAGCCAACATAACAGACATAGAATTCAAAACACTGATAATGAAGATGCTCACAGGCTTGACAGATATGCTTAAGTACAGCAAATGTATAAGGAAAGAAGTGAAGGCTATGCTAAATGAAACAAAGGAAAATCCACACAGAACCAATGGTAAAGGGAAGAAAACGGTTCAAAGCAATGATTTGGAACATAAGGAAGAAAAAAACAGTCAACCAGTAAAGAATGAGGAAACAAGAATTGAAAAAAATGAGGAGAGACTTAGGAACCTCTGGGACAACTTTAAATGTACCAACATCTGAATTATAGGAGTTCCAGAAGTAGAAGAGGAAGAGCAAGAAATTGAAAACTTATGTGAAAAAATAAAGAAGGAAACTCCCCAAATTTGGTGAAGGAAATAAACATACAATTCCAGGAAGCAGAGAGTCCCAAACAAGCTAGACACAAAGAGGACCACAGCAAGGCACATCATAATAAAAACGCCAAAGTTTCAAAATAAAGAGAGTATCTAAAAAGCAGCAAGAAAAGCAGAGAGTTAACTACAAAGGAGTGCCTATAAGTCTTTCAGCTGATTTCTCAAAAGAAATTTTGCAGGCAAGAAGAGACTGGCAAGAAACATTCAATGTGATGAAAAGCAAGGACCTACAACCAAGATTACTCTATCCAGCAAAGCTATCATTAAGAATGGAAGGGCAGATGAAGTGCTTCCCAGACAAGGTAAACCTAAAGGAGCTCATCATCACCAAGCCATTATTATATGAAATGTCAAAGGGATTTAAGAAAAACAAGATCAAAACTATGAACACTAAAATGACAACAAACTCACAACTATCAGCAAGTGAATCTAAAAAATAAAAACAAAATCCAACTAAGCAAACCAGAATAGAAACAGAATCATAGGTATGGGGATCATTTGGAGGGTTATCAGCTGGGATGGGGGAGGGGGAGAAATGGGGAAATGGTGCAGGGACTAAGAAGCATAATCGGTTGGTACAAAATAGACAGGAGGAAGTTAAAAATAATATAGGAAAGGGTGAAGCCAAAGAACTTATATGCACGACTCATGAACATGAACCGAGGCTGGGATTGCTGGAGGAAATGGGGGTACTGGGCAGAGGAGAGCAAAGGGGAAAAACAATTAGGATTACCGTAGCAATATAATCAATTTTTTTTAAAAAATAGCTGCTAGTCCTGGCTCTGGAGTGTGTTCATTGCTCCCTTGTTATGAATGGAGTGCGACATTGAATTCAAAGTATCCAGTGTCCCTGTTCTCACTGAAGTCAAGAGCTGTAGGTAGCAGTTGGTAGCATTGCAGCACTTTCAAAGGTGTAACTCAATTCTGTGATTTTGCCTCTTCCCCTAGGATCCCAGAAGCCTTTCAACTATATCACATGTAACATCTTGTAATTCTGCTGCTGCAGGAGAAAGATACTTGCATGCTTTGGGAATCTTTGACTTAGTGTTATTACTCTTATTCCTTCCGAGATCGTGGCATTGGTGGTTCTGTCCCTTCATGGTTTTTTTTTTTTAAATCAACACAAATTGAATTTTTTTTCAATAAAAAAGCTGGTCCAATATGGGTTCTCATTCTATAAGGATGTATTACTTCTAAATCACAGTGAAAGGAACTTGAATAATTTACCAATTTTTTCTACTATGTGCCTTAGAGATACCTCACTAAAAACTGGTATTGGACACAACGAAATGACATTTACAGAATGTAATATTGTAGTGACAGTACTGAAATTAATTGTTATACTCTGAGTATTAAATGATTATGTCCTAATTATATAGAACATTGGTCCCATAACAAAATAGAGAACAGCAGCTGAGAATTTATCTCATTCAATCTTCAGAGATACAGTTTACCATTCTTTCCATTATTTTCTGCAGATAAGTTTTTATGTTGAAATCTGATGGCGGCAAAATTTGGGTATTTTTCAAGCTACTGTATGAAGAGGATGCTGAAGGGCATCACTATGCAGCATACTGCAACATAAGGATTCTTCCATTCAGCATTTCCAGCACACTTCCAAATATGCCCTACAATCCAGTTTTTTTCCTGTCCAGGAAGCTGGGTGCCAAGGATTGGGCATAAACAGTGGTATATATAAGCAGCAAGACTGCAGTCAACAGACTCTGAAAAACTGAAAAAGGCAGGCATAGTGAGGCCCAATATTCTTGAAATAATATATTAATGTAATCAGTTTGAACTTAGTTTCCAAAGCATTAATGTATTCTTTTTACTAATTAAGTGTGTTTGAGGGATATATACTGTGTGCAGAGGGAAAGGATGCAATGTGGTAGAAAGCTGGACAACTTCAAGTGGTAAAATTCACCCTCTAGTGCTGTTACTCAGAGTGCTAGACCATTCATGTATTCATTCAACACATAGTTAAATATGTCAGAAGTGATACATGGTATAAATAAAGTTTGGTAAAAGGATAAGAAATGTGGGAGGGCTATCTTAGGTAGGTTGGTTAGGGAATGCCTCACAGAAAAAGTGACATGTAAACAGAGCCTTGAAAGAAATAAGGGAGGAGCCAGGCAAACGTCAGGTGAAGAATGTGCCACATAGGAAGAACAGCATATGCAATGGCCCTGAGAACAGCATATGCAAGCGTGCTTGGTGAGCTTGAAGAAGAGTGAGAGGTCAGCCAAATTAGGAGAGACTCAGAAGGACAGCTGTCTGGTCACCAGGATATGCAGAGTCTGCTATGCCATAATAATAATTTTGATTGGATTGTAAATGTGATAATAAATTATTGGAAGGATTTGAGCAAGAATCCCATTTACTATAGCAACAAAAAATAAATAAAGTACCTAGGAATAAATTTAACCAAGAATGTAAAAGACCTGTATTCAGAAAACTACAGAACATTGAAGAAAGAAATTAAAGAAGATACAAATAAATGGAAGCACACACTGTGTTCATGAATTGGAAGAATTAACATCATTAAAATGTCTATATTACCCAAAGCAATCCCAATCCCTATTAAGATACTGATGACATATTTTGCAGATCTAGAATACTTCAAAAATTTATATGGAGCCATAAAAAACCCCAAATAGCCTCAGCAATTTTAAGAAAGAAGAACAAAATAGGAGCGATCACAATATCTAATATCAAACTATATTAGGGGCCACTGTCATCAAAACAGTCTGGTACTGACATAAGAAGACATATGGGTCAATGGAATGAAATAAACCCAGGTCTCTGTGGTCAATTAATATTTGACAAAGGGGGCAGGAGCATAAAATTGAGTAAAAATAGCCTCTTCAACAAATAGTATTGGGAGAACTGGACTGGTATGTGCAAAAAAAATGAAACTAGACCACCAACTTACACCATATACCAGAATAAACTCAAAATGGATAAAAGACTTAAACATAAGTTGCACCACCATAGAAGTCCTAGAGAAAACATAGGCAGTATAACTTCAGATATCCCACACAGCAATATTTTGGCCAATATGTCTTATAGGGCAAGGGAAATAAAGGAAAGAATAAACAAATGGGACTACATCAACCAAAAAACTTCTGCTCGGCTAAAGAAAATATTAACAAAATGAAAAGGCAACCAACCACATGGGACTACATATTTGTCAATGATACCTCAGACAAGGGTTTGATCTCCAAAATACATAAAAACCTTACATGACTCAACACCAGGAAGACAGACAATCCAATTAAAAAACAAGCAGACACCTCTCCAAGGAGGACATACAGAGGGCTCATAGACACATGAAAGGATGCTCAACATCAGTAGCCATTAGAGAGATGCAAATAAAAACCACAATGAGATACCACCTCACACCAATCGGAATGGCCATCTTTAACAAACCAACCAATAACAAATAAGACAAGGATGTGGAGAAAAGGAAACCCTAGTGCACTGTTGGTAGGAATGCAGACTGGTGCAGCCACTGTGGGAAATAGTATGGAATTTCCTCAAAAAACTATAAATGGAACTGCCTTTTGATCTAGCAGTTTCACTGCTGGGAATATATCCAAAGAATCCTGAAACACCAGTTCAAAAAAACCTATGCACCCCTATGTTCATAGCAGCACTATTTACAATAGTCAAGTACCGGAAACAACCTAAGTGCCCATCAGTAAATGAGTGGATCAAAAAACTGGTACATTCACCCAATGGAATACTACTCAGCAGAAAGAAAGAAGGAACTCCTACCGTTCATGACAGCATAGATGGAACTGGAGAGTATTATGCTAAGTGAAATAAGCCAGGCGGCACAAGACAGATACCATATGATCTCACCTATAACAGGAACCTCATGAACAAAACAAACAAATGAGTTAAACAGAACCAGGGGCATGGAAACAAGGAACAGACTGTAAACAGAGGGGAAGGGGAAGGGGGGTAGGGGTGAAATACGGGGAAGGATCTAGTCAAGGAACATGAATAAATGACTCATGAACATGGACAACAGGGCAGGAATTGACTATGGGAACGATATGGAAGGGGTGGTCATGGAGAGCAAAGGGGGAAAAATTGGGACAACTGTAACAGAACAACAATAAAAAAAGAAATAAAAGGATTTGAGCAAGAGATGACAGATCTTATTTTATTATTATTATTATTATTATTTTGTTTTAGAAAGAACACTCTGGCCTCAGGTTATGTAATAGACACAGGGGAGCAGGGGTAGAAGCAGGAAAAGTAACTTAGAAAGCTATTAGAGTAGCCAAAGTAAGAGGATGAGGGCTCTCAGGTTTGGGGTATATTTTGTAGATAGAGATAAGGGGAGTTAGTGATGGATTTGGATATGGGTTGTGAGAGAAAGACAGGATTCAAGATCACCGTTAGGTTTGTACCCTGAGCAATGAGTGAATGAATGAGAGCCATTCACTGAGACTGGGAAAGTCTAAGAGGAAGGTAGTAAATCCAATGGTCAGTTTTGCACACAGTAAATTTAAGGTTGCCTAAGACACTAAAATGGAAATGCCATGGTGGTTGTTGTGAAGCAAGTCTGGAGCACGTTGAGGGGTGCTGTTTACTGTAATGTTGACTAAGACACACTTCTTACCACCACTATTAGTCCATAATTAGATTTGATTTTCACTAAAGGCATTCCCTCCTGTGAGGGCACTGCTGTCTCTCTTGCAGAGCCCTGCTCTCCATCTCAGTGCTGCATGTGAGGGGTATTAAAGGAGTTGTGAAGGGGTCACCTACTTTATGGAGTTCAAAATCAAATACTCCACTGGTACCTCTTGAGCAGTTGATATTTAATATTCCAAAAGGGCCCCAGCTAATGAGACCATGTGTTCCTTTAAATATTGCGCATAACCTAAGGAGAAATTCTGGCCAACAGAAGCAACTGAGCAGAAGGAATCGTTGCCTATTCTATACTATCTGCAGATTACTTTTGGACATCCTCTAACCACTTTTAGAGGATGTGGTAAGTCACAGATTAAAGACACAGAACAAGGATTTTGGATGCAAAAAGGCCACCTTGAAAGAGCACACTACTTAAATGCTGCTGGATGGAAGCCCAGAGCTTATGCCATAGGGTCACATCACCTGACAGCAGATGATCTGGATTATTCGCAGAATGCTGAGGTCCAAGGATTGCATCATATTCAGTAGGTGGAGGATATATGCCTCAGGATACAACAGGATTAATAAATAGCCATGTAAACAAATACGGAAGATTTTTCTCAGGCATGGCATTTCAAGAATCAACACAGACTTTGCCCACAATATAATCTCATAAGGTGTTTTGCCGGAATTACCCAATAAGCAAGGACTTCTTCGGTATAACAATGTTCACACAGCTAGTCTTGCCGAAGATTTCTTTGTGGAGAGGGTAACAATTGTCCCTTCTGAAGAAGTTTCTAGGGACCTAGGTGCAGAGCATCTGTGCCATTAAAATGTCTGATTGCAAAAGGTGTCGACAGAATTCTCACAGTATTTCCCAAGAGACCCAGAGCTTCTAAGTCTCGTTCTGGCTGTGTCCCATTTAACTGGGTCAAATCTATCATCTCCTCCTTTAAGGGAGTTGCTCACTAACTAGACCCCATTATGGAATTCATTCACTTGACAACTAAATGGGTATATTTTTACTATTAGAAAAACATATAAAGAGCTTGGTTATCTTATTAATCAAGGTCTCTTCAAGTCAGTGGCATGTACCATCTTGGGCTGTACCTGTTGTGTACTGAGTCATTAACAATGGGCAGAGACTTTGCATGGGCCAGGGTAGAGTTTTAAGTCCAGCTATGCCACTTACTGCTCTGGTGGGCAAACTTGAGCAAGTGTGAAGTTGGAATGATGACAGTACCTGCCTCAGAGAGTCACTGAGGATTAAAAGAGTACCCAGAACATAGTGAGCACACAATAATGCTAACTATTATTAACATCATTATTTTTAAAGCCTATCAGCAAAGAGATTTTTTTAAAACTATAAACACAATGCAAATAAGATACTAAAGTAGACCTTCATTAAATTTCTAAAGTTAGTTAACACCATGTTATTTGTTAACTTTAGGGAGTGAAATTTGATAAAATTCTTGACCAAGCTCAATGTTGTCAGTGACTTTTTGTTTTTGAGGTGAAATTCACATAACAAAGTGTACAATTTGGTGGTAGTAAGTGAATTCACAATAGTGTGCAACAATCACCTCTATTTAATTCCAAACCATTTTCATCACCCCCAAAAGAGACCCCTGCCCATTAAACAATCATTCCACAGTCTCCTGTGCCACCCTCTACCCTCTAGTCCCTGGCAACCACTAAACTGCTTTCTGTCTCTATGCTTTTACCTATTCTGCATATTTCATCCTACAGCATGTGACCTATTGTGTCTGGTTTCTTTCACTTAGAGTGACTTATCATTGCAGATGAAACTACAGATCCCCAAAGAATTACCATTCTATTAGCCCATCATCTCTGATAGCCTTGGAGTTTTTCAATTCTTAACGGAGACCCTGTTCTCTAGGATTTCAGATTCTGTCCTCTCTAAAGAAATGCTTGAATCAACAGTAGTGCATAGATTCTCTGGAAAACTTAGGGAAATTCTAAATCATTTAAACAAATCAAGTATCTTAGACATATGATGCCCTGTACATCTGGAAATTTTGACAATGGTACAGTTCAACCCTGTCATTTTATAGAGGAAGACTTTTAAGACCTAGTATTGTTTTCTTTGGCTACTGTAAGACACATAGAACCTTTGATGCACTCATCACAAAAACAGTTCCTCTGAGGAAAGTATATAATGTGCTAGGGCCTAATGAAAGACATACCCTCTGACTTCTACCTGCTCACATGATCAGACATTGACATAATATAGTAAGTGCTGTGACTGAATTAAGCACAGGGTGCCTTAGCAGCACATTTGAAAGCACCTAGCCCTATATGAGGCCTTGCAGGGGTAATCCTTATACTTTTACCTTTCTCCCACAAAAGGCTGAGTCATTGTACTGTTGGTGGGAAGCAAATTTTATACATTATGAGACATACTTTTTAAAATGTTAAATGGTTGTTGACTTTTGTAGCCTTGGTTAATTTATTATCATAACAAAAGAGCATTGATCCTCTAGGTGCTTCTCCTTACATTACTGGTGTTCTGTTTGGCCAGTGATGCTAGGTGGCATTAAGGTACAGATTACAACCTTACTACTTGGAATTAGATGTTTATTGATTAAGAAATCCTTGCTGGTATTGAGGAAGGTATTAAACCACTTAACACTTTAAACTCATTACAGTTTGTTTTTTTTTTTGGCTCTATTAGAAGAGTAAGTATATTCTCTTATTTCTGTTCTGTCTCAACCCTCTTCTACAGTCATGACTCTGCCGTTATTATTTGCAACATTGTCACACTTGACCTTGTTGTCTATGCTCAATATCTGTCCCTAGCTGGATATCAGCTGATGGTTATCACCAGTCCTCCACCATTATGGGCACACCCATTTTCATAATATTTAAATAAAAATGTCTGTTTCTTAATCCTCTTTCTCCCCAGGGGTTCCGGGGCGTCCATGTCTCCTAGTCACTTCTGATTTTTACGTCCTGCCTTTGCTGAATTCTCAATCCTGAGTCTCGCCCTCTGTAGGTGCTATCCCTTCTCTGCACCACATCAGCCAGTATTGAACACATCTGATCCCTCTGCCCCTCAAAGCACTATTGACCAGAGCAATACCAAAATGTTTAGAGACAATTCAAAGGGTTCTAATGCAGTACAGTAGAGCAAATAACTAAAACTGAATATTTCACTTGGTTACAAAGTCTTTTTGGCCATTTCTCTTCAGCTGTTTTTCCCCACCTCTTTTTTTCTCTCCCCTAATTTCCCTCAGAACTCAAATTTTCTTCCACTTTATTATTATGCAAAGTCCTCTAAGTCATTCTCATACAAGCTGAAGTTTGGGAAGCCTTGATTTAAGCAAACTTTGAGTGTATATTTATAATATGCACATACATGCATCTAATTCATCATGTTTAAGTATGTTTCATTGATTATATTATTACAGCAGTTCCAATATTTTCCCCTTTGCTGTCCTCTGCCCAGCACACCCCCTCCTCCAGCAACCCCCTCCCCCAAGTCCATGCCCATGGGTCGTGCATATAAGTTCTCTGGCTTCATCTTTTCCTATATTATTCTGTTTTAAAATAATTAATTAATTAATTAATTAAATTTTTATAACAAAAAAAAATAACAATCCCCCCCCCCGCCTCAGATTTAAGACACTTTAAAATCTTATAAAGGACAATAGACAAAGGTCTCGTGCTCTTCTAGCTGCTTCAAGCTGGGCATGGTCGTCGTCCTACCTACCCTTGGGTCCAGAAATCCCTAATAAGAGTGGGGGTGTGGAGGAGAGGCTGGCCTTCCCATATGGGGAAGGATCTTGCAGACTCCAGGTCAGTTGGCTGTCCCCGGAAAACGGCATGCTTGGTTTAACAGGCTGGCATCCTCGTTGTATTCTCTGGTTCAAGTTTGGTCATTTGTTTGTGTTGTTCATTAGTCTCCTGTAATAGGTGATAGCATAAGGCATTTTTCTTTCGTTTTTTTTTGGCTTATTTTGCTAAGCATAACTCTCTCTAGATCCATCCATGTTGTTGCAAATGGTAGAATTTTCTTCTTTCTTTCTGCTACATAGTACTCCATTGTGTAAATGTACCACAGTTTTTTAATCCACTCATCTACAGGTGGGCACTTAGGCTGTTTCCAGCACTTGGCTATTGTAAATAGTGCTGCTATGAACATAGGGGTGTATAGGTTCTTTCGAACTGGTGTTTCAGGTTTCTTCGGATATAATCCTAGCAATGGAATTGCTGGTTCAAAAGGCAGTTCCATTTTTAGTTTTTTGAGGTAATTCCATACTGTTTTCCACAGTGGCTGCACCAGTCTGCATTCCCACCAGCAGTGCAGTAGGGTTCCCGTTTCTCCACATCCTCGCCAGCACTTGTTGTTTGTTGATTTGTTGATGATGGCCATTCTGACAGGTGTAAAATGGTATCTCATTGTGGTTTTTATTTGCATCTCTCTGATGGCTAGTGATGTTGAGCATTTTTTCATGTGTCTATGGACCTTCCGTATGTCCTCTTTGAAGAAGTGTTTGTTCAGGTCCTTTGCCCATTTTTTAAATTGGGTTGTCTGCCTTCTTGGTGTTGAGTCCTATAAGTTCTTTATATATTTTGGAGATCAATCCCTTGTCTGAGGTATCATTGGCAAATATATTTTTCCATATGGTTGGTTCCCTTTTCATCTTGCTGATGTTTTCTTTTGCTGAGCAGAAACTCTTTATTTTGATGTAGCCCCATTTGTTTACTCTTTCCTTTATTTCCCTTGCCTTAGGAGATATATCAGTGAAAATGTTGCTACGTGGGATATCTGAAATTTTCCTGCCTATTTTTTCCTCTAGGACTTTTATGGTGCCATGGCTTACATTTAAGTATTTTATCCATCTTGAGTTTATTCTGGTGTGTGGTGTAAGTTGGTGGTCTAGTTTCATTTTTTTGCATGTTCCTGTCCAGTTCTCCCAACACCATTTGTTGAAGAGGCTCTTTTCACTCCATTTGATGTTCTTTGTTTCCAGAAACTTTTTGATTTCTTCCTTGATGTCATTGTTAACCCATTCATTATTTAATAGCATGTTATTCATTCTCCATGAGTTTGAAGTTTTTGAGTTTTTTCCTTGAGGTTGATTTCCAGTTTTAAGTCATTGTGATCTGAGAATATGCTTGATATAATTTCAATTTTCTTGAATTTGTTGAGGCTTGTTTTGTGTCCTACCATGTGGTCTATCTTTGAAAATATTCCATGTGCACTTGAAAAGAACATATATTTTGCTTCTTTGGGGTGAAAAGTTCTATATATATCAACTAAGTCCATTTGATCTAGAGTGTTGTTCAGTGCCTCAATATCTTTGGTGTTTCTTTGCTTCCAAGATCTGTCCATTGTTGACAATGCGGTGTTAAAGTCCCCTACTATGAGTGTGTTGCTGTCTATATCCTTCCTGAAGTCTTTCAAAATTTTCCTTACATATTTGGGTGCTCCTATGTTGGGTACATATATTTACAAGGGTTATATCTTCTTGATGGATTTTTCCCTTAAATATTATCAAATGCCCTTCTTTGTCTCTTTTTATGGCCTTTGCTGTGAAATCTGTTTTTTCTGATATAGGTATTGCTACCCCAGCTTTTTTTTCATCTCCATTTGCTTGAAATACTTTATTTCACACCTTCACTTTCAGTCTGTGTAGATCATTTGTTCTAAGGTGGGTCTCTTGTAGACAGCATATATGTGGGTCATGCTTTCTAATCCATTCAGCTACCCTATGTCTTTTGATTGGAGCATTTAATCCATTTACATTTAAGGTTATTATCGATAGGTACTTATTCATTGTCATTTCCCCCCTTTGTACTTGTGTTCCTCCTTGTCTCTCTCTGTTTCTTCATCTTCTTAAAGCAGACCGTTAGCATCTCTTGCAATGCTGGTTTGGTGGAGATATAGTCTTTTACTCTTGGAAACTCCTTATTTCACCTTCCATTTTGAATTAGAGCCTTGCTGGGTAGAGTATTCTTGGTTGTAGGCCTTTGTTTTTCATTGCTTGGAATATTTTTTGCCATTCCCTTCTGGCTTGTAGTGTTTCTGCTGAGAAATCTGATGATAGCCTTGTTGGAGCTCCCTTGTATGTTATTTGCTGTTTTTCTCTTGCTGCTTTTAGGATTCTCTCTTTGTCTTTGAATGTTGCCATTTTATTTATGATGTGTATTGAAGTGGGCCTGTTGGTGGTTATCTTCATTGGGACCCTCTGTGCTTCCTGGACTTAAGT
The DNA here is from genome assembly GCF_987537825.1 of Furipterus horrens. NCBI lineage: Eukaryota > Metazoa > Chordata > Mammalia > Chiroptera > Furipteridae > Furipterus > Furipterus horrens. The sequence goes on from NW_028327173.1 coordinate 154,515,458, forward strand.
GACTCTTTCTCTTATCATGTTAGGAAAGTTTTCTGTCATTAGTTTTTCAAACAGGTTTTCTATCCCTTGCTCCTCCTCTTCTCCTTCTGGAATTTGTATGATATGGCTATTCATGCTGTCCTGTAGCTGTCTTAAAACCTGTTCATTCTTTTTCAATTCTTTTTCATTTTGTTGCACTGTCTGGGATTTTTTTTTTTTTTTTTTTTTTTTTGCGTTGTCCTCCAGCTCGCTGATCCGATCTCCTGCTTCCTCTAGCCTGCTTTTAATTCCTTCTACTGTGTTCTTCAATTCAGAAATTGTAGTCTTCATTTACTCCTGGCTCTAATTGATAGCTTCTATGTCCTTTTTTATGCTGGTGTAATTCTCAGTAAATTCCTTGTAGTTTACCTGGGGTTCTTTGTAGTTTTCTTTGAGCTTGCTGATCTCATTGAGCTTCCCTATAATCCATCTTTTGAATTCCATGTCTGATAGTTTGCTTTCCTCTATTTCATTTATCCCTCTTTCTGGGGATTCTTCCTTTCCTTTCTATGGGGGGTTGTTTCTCTGTCTCCCCATTTTTGTGACTCTTCTTGTTTGTTGCTGTTTCTTAGATTGACCTGCACTTCCTGGATCTGCCCCTGTTGGTGTCAGATCATGTACCAGTCTGGGCCTAGGCAGCCTATTGGAGACTACCAGGGACCTACTGCCCTTGTCTGCCTCCTTTAGTTGTTAATCTATTCAATCCGTGATCAGCCATCAGGCTTAAGGGCCGTGGGTGTGGCAGCTTAATTCCTGTAGGCAAGGCTTTTGCTTCCTCTCAGACTGATGCCACTTGTAGAGGAATGGTCTGCCTGCAGTGTGGGGAATGAGTCAGCACTGTGATCTGATCATCTGCTCCCCAAGTTCTCCCCTCAAAGCCACTGCCCCAGATTCTCCACAAGCATTTCTAGTCCTCTCTGCCTTCCCTCTGCTTGAGCCCAGGGTAAGTAGGTGCCAAAATATTTTCATACGTGATCCCCTTAAGAGCTCTTTTTCTCCAGTTGTTTTTCTCAGGCTAGCAAGAAACTCTGTGGCTTTTCACTTTTCACAGCTGGATACTATTTTACTTTTTGCTCTGTTGCTGTAGGCTGGGAAGCCCAGCTGGGGGTTTAAACCCTGCCTTTATCAGGGGGAACTCCCAGCTGCTGAGCTGTTTCTCAATTCCTTCAGCTGCCACCTGTGGGAGCCCCGCCAGCCCTTTCGTGTCTCTGCACTTCCTACCAGTTATGTTGTGATGAAGTGGCCTTTTCTGTCTCTTCGTGGTAATAAGACTTCTCTCCAGCTAGTGTTCAGTTGGGTATTCCAGATGATTTCTCCACAATTAAGTTGTAAGTTCAGAGTGGTCCTGGGAGGAGGTTAGTGTAGCTTCCACTTACTCCTCCGCCATCTTGGATCTTAATTCATTATTTTTAATAGTTGTGTTTTTAAGGATTCAATACTGATGTATATTTAGATTGCTTCTTATTTTATATATAAACATACATTAATAAAAGAACTAGCTATTTTAGATGAAATTTTTTCTTAAAAATTCCTTCAGTGTCATAATACTTTTTAACAAAAAGTACATATTGGAAGAGAGAACAGTGTTGGATTATTCACAGGGGGTAGAGGGAGCATACTGTTGTAGGCTAAAAGCTCCATTAGGCCAGCAGTCATGTCTGATTTGTTTACTTCTATGTGCCCAGTGTCTTGAACAGTGCCTGACACAGAATAGGTCCTTAGTATATACTTAATGAATGAATGGATTAATTAAGTGCTGCTGAGTTTGGACTTGAGCTCTAGGTCAAGCTCTAGGACTTGAACTTTTGGACCAGCCAGGACTATAACTGGCCCTACTTTGTGCCCAGTTCTTGTCTGTTTGGAGAGATGCTCATAAGAGTATGGAACTTGAGGCTGACCTGCTCCACACTTGGGTGCCAGATGAGGCTGAGCTGCCTCCAACACCCTGGCTCAGTTGGCAACTACTCTGTCCAGCAGAGGTTTCGTGACCATGGTGGAACAAATTTACCTAGGACACTGTATTTTGTCCGGGGGGGTGGGGGGGGGGGAGGAGAAGGAGCTGGCTGTTCCCTCTAGTGGAGAAAGCGCAAGACCTCCATTCCTCATGCCTTTTATTGAGGATGGGATTCGGGAGATACGAGGTCAAAATTTATAAGTCATCAATAGCTTTTAGGGCCTGGATTACAGTTGACAGTTACAGATTACAAGTACCAATATAGAGGACACAGTGACCAGTCTGTGTCAGGGTCTATTAAAATCTTGATGCCACACTGCCATTAGGTGCAAGGTTTTATACATTCCTTGCTAGAGATTGTTTATAGTTAACTGAGAAATAAGAAAAGCAGAGGAAGCTCCAAAGCATAATAAGCATTCTTTAATTCCAATTCCCATGGAACCCCTCTGAGTGGCCTTCGGTCCTGTCTGCCCCACCTTTTAGTTTTCTGTTGAGACTTAGAGGCTTCCCAGGGCAGGGGGTTGGGGGGTGGGGTGGGACAGCCTGGCTCACAGCTTTGACTACAGTTCCCAAAACCACAAGGAGCGGTTCCCCACAGGCAATGAGGAGTATAGGGTGCATCATTTCAGCACAAATTCTTGTTTGCTCCTTTCTGCCAGAAGACCCTACCTAGGGTTAGCAGTCTTACTCTAGACCAACTGAATATTGGAAGATATTAAGGAATCATTATTAATTCAAATTTAATTTTAATAACTCAATAGCAATTATATATATTTAAAATATATATCATCTATATATATGGCAAAATCATTAGGCTGAGAGAGTTGAGGAGTGGGGGTATAGGTAAAACAAATTGGTCACATCAGTGATAATTGTTAAAGATATGTGATAAGTACATGTGAACTCTTAATGAATATATTAAACACATATATTTATAAAAATAGTATCATGATTATACTATCCTCTCTTTTTAAAAAAAAGGTCTTCAAGTCATTAGCAGGTGCTCTCCCACTGATCACAGCATAGCTGTCTGACCTATACACCAGATCCTGGGGTCCTGTCGTATACAGCAGAGAGCACTCGGGATCCCAGGCTTTTGGAGACGTTAATGTGCTTAGTGCCTTCAAGTCATAGCTTTTCTTTTATATACTCAATCTCTACTTTTTTTCTGGATATTTACTTTCAGTGTTTAAACATAACTCAAACATCTCCCATATTAAAAATAAAACAAACACATCTCCCTCAGCTCAGACACCACCTCTGGTAATTGTCTTCTTTTTCTCTTTTCCAGGACAGCCAGATTATTTTTCTCTCTACACTTCTTCACTTCTCTGTCAGTCTACTCCAGTCTAGCTTCTGTCATCATTCAATCTTAATGGCTGATGTCACAAAATTTGCTGTGTACATTTCAGCTGTTAAAATAACAGATTCCTTCCAGATACTTCTCAAAGAGACTCACATTCAAAAACTTACTGACATCTTTATTTGGATATTCCTTGACTGCCCTACACTCAATATGTTGTGTACAGAACTCATTGTCTTCCTCCAAACTTGTGACCCTCCATTTTGATGAACCACCAATAATTAGGCAAACAAAAAAAATACCTAAGCAATGTCTTTTTATTTTAAAAACCACTTTTTTGCTTTAGATATAATAGACATACTCAATAAACTGCACATACTGGTCTGCTTTTCTATTACTATTGATTTTTTTGCAGGTTTTAGAATTTTATATAAATTGAATCATATAGTATGTACCCTTTTTCATCTGGCTTCTTTCACAAAGCATAATTATTTTGAGATTCATCCATGCTGCTATGTGTGTTAATAGTTCATTCCTTTTTATTAGGTGGTAACATGCCTTTGTTTGGATATATCATAGTTTGTTGATTCATTTCTTTATTCATGGCTATTTTGTTGCTTCTCATTTGGGGCTATTTTAAGTAAAACTGGTATAAACATTCATGTGCAAGACTTTGTATGGACATATGCTTTCACTTCTCTTGATTTGGTTTCTAAGAGGGTAATGTTGGGTAGTATGGCAGGAGTGTTTTAATTTTAATCTTTAAAGAAACTGTTGGGTTTTACTTCTGACTTTTTGTAGTAGTCATGGTTGGCTACCTTCCTGACAACCATCTTGTCCTCTGCTTCCTAGTCTTCATTGCTTCTTCTACAGTAAAGGGTGAGAGGTAACATTTGCTTTCCCAGCACCCTTTGCAGCTGCAGCCTGGGCACATGGCTCCACCTGACTACAGGGGCCCGAAGGGAGGCTGACTGGGGGTGGGTTGTGGAGGAAGATTCTGGGAAACTGCAAAAGGATGTAACAGAAGGATCCTTTGATGCTCTTCTGAAGACAGTCTTCCCTGCAGGGAATGGTGTCAAGGGAAGCAAGGAGACATTCCTCTCCTTCCCGAAAGCCTGCAGTCCCCTTCCACAACAGTCTCTGGGTACTCAGGACCCCAAATTCCCTATCCTCACTGCCTCCAGGGCCTGAGTGGGCTTCTTCCTGTCTGTTCCCTGATGATGGGCAATGTTGTTGGCCTGCTCATCCCTAGACCCCAGGGGTGATCAGGAACAGGAGGAGATGCTGGGGGATGTCCATGCACAGGCATGTTGAAGTCTCTAAATGTGCAGGATGCAGCAGGCTGCAGGAAGGGTTAGGAAGGCTCTGTTTGTACTCTTGTCCAGAAAGGTTAGGGGCAGGACAATCAGGTCTGCCCATGATACCAGAAAGTGAGGCAGACATTTTGCATCCATGGGAAGTACAGCACTTGTACGCCAAGGATGGTCCTTAATGGCACCCGGGAGCCCCCGACATTTCCCCAAATACCTTGCCTTTGGTTTATATCACTTCTAGTTTAGTCCTTTAGCCCTGGCTGGTTTGGCTCAGTGGATTGAGCGTCGGCCTGCGAGCTAAGTGTCGCTGGTTCGATCTTCCAGTCAGGGCACATCAGAGAAGGAAAACTCTGACTCCAAAAAACCTCCGCTGCCTTGCGGCATACCTCTTCAGGGGAAAGGCTAAGGGAGTAAACCCCGACAGAAAATCCGGAGCCGGAGTCCCTAAGGCGGTTTGACGTTGTAGTCAACACCGGCAACTCCTGCGGCGCACCTGAAGCCAAGCTGTATTGACTCCGTCTTTCCCTTGGATCCTTCAGCTGCGAAGAGAGGGGGTTCTGCTGCATGGGCAACAGCAGACCCTCCATATCACCCTGCCCAGGCTCTGTAGCTTCAGCTTCACTGGAGAGGACACTCCAGCGTCATCACAAGATGTCGATTCAACACGGGAGGAGACAGATACCGTGTCACTCCCGAGTTGGACTGCACAGCCATTCTCGGCGGTGCAGATAGACTCTTAAGAAGCTACACCATCATCTCTCGAGACTGACGGCTGCCGACGAGTTTAGTCCTTTGTTCCTCGAGATTCAGTGCATCCTGACTGATAGTCTCCTCTTTCCTTCTTCTGCATTTCTTTCAGTCAATCACACGGTGCTTCACACGAATTTGTTCACTGTCTCAACCACTGTCACTATCCTAGTGCAGGCCACTGAAATCTATTTACTGCAGATTCTGAAGGTTCTGCTCAGAGTGCAGCAGCTAACTACATCTTTCCTGCATGGTTTCTAATCCCAGCTTGCTCCCTGCTCAGCTCAGTGGCTTCTCTGTAGCTCAGTTAAAAGAACTTTATTGCCAAGATTGGTGTGGGAGTTAAATGGAATAAAATATGTGTAGCACAGTTCTTGGATTTCTAAAAAAAAAAAAAAAAGTCTATTATTTCTTTTTTCTAACATCCAGGTAATTGCTTCTATTACCTGCTTTACTTGGAAAACTTTCCCCAGATATTGCCAACTTGTTAAATCCTACTTGTTTTTCAAATTCATTTGAGGTGCCCACTCCATCAGGGAGGGTTTCTTGATCGACATACCCTTTTACTTTCCCTGCTGGGGAACAGCTCCTCCATCTTGCTCAAGCATCTGTTACGGTGCTTATAGCCATTATTATTATTATATTATTATTTGTCATTATTATTTTGTTTCTGAATCCTGTGCTATTTAATGATGAACTCTTTGAAGGCAAGTACAGTGTCTTTAAGCACTGAAAAAAGTCTGTTGGCATGAAGTCTCAGGAGGAGATAAGTGTTAATTAAAACTGGAAGTCTGATATACTGTATGGTTCCTATTATAGACATTCTGGAAAAGGCAAAGCTATGGAGACAGGAGAATGGTCAGTGGTTGCCAGTGGCTTGAGAGGAGAGGGGATGAGTAGGCGGAGCAGAGCAGACTTTTAGGGCAGGCGGTAAAACTGCCCAAGTGCAGTGTATGAAAAGATGTGTGTCATTATACATTTGTTAAAACCCATAGGAAGGCCCTGGCTGCTGTGGCTCAGTTGATTGAGTGTTGGCCTGCGAGCCAAGTGTCGCTGGTTCGATTCCCAGTCAGGGCACATGACTAGGTTGCATGTCAGGTCCCCAATTGGGGGCGCGAGTGAGAGGCAACCACACAGTGATGTTTCACTCCCTCTCTTTCTCCTTTCCCCTCTCTCTAAAAATAAACAAACAAACAAATAAATAAATTATTAAAAAAAAACCATAGGAAGTACAATGCCAAGAATGACCTTAATGCAAACTGTGGACTTTGGGTGATTATGCTGTGTCAATACAGGTTCCCGTGTTATGACAAATGTACCACCCTGGTGCCTAGTTGGGGAGCCTATGCATCTGTGGTGGGAGGAGATATATGGAAACTCTATGTACTTTCTGCTCAGTTGTACTGTGAACCTAAAACTGCTCTAAAAAACAAAGCATATATATGTATATATAAAATAAAATGTGGTAGCTAGAATCTCTGAAGCTTGCTCTCTCACACGCCTGTGATTGATGCTAGCTGTGGGCCTAACTATGTTGCTCTTCCGTTGTTGCACTCATGCTGCATTGCAGTGTCTTTGCTCATATGTGCAACTTTCTGTTGGACTTTGTGCTGCTCTGAAACATAAAACACATCTTATTTATTTCTGTGTCATCTTTGTTTGAGGCACCATCCATGCAGTGGTACTCTATAAAATTCATTAAGTAATGAAAAAATAAATGAATTCTGATCCTCATTAATATTTTCCTTTACCAAATCCTCATAGGAAATGATCCATCTCCTGTTTGAATGCTCCTATTGACTGGATTTTTGTAATTTTGCAAGGCTACAATTTTATTGGGAAGTTTTTTCTTTATCCTTAACCAAAATCTACTTTTGTGTAACTTGTACTCTGTGGTCCTGGTTAGGACTTGTAGAACATCCCAGAATGAGTCTAAGCTGACTCACACATCTATCCCCTCAATGATAACTATCAAATCACATCCAAATCCTCTCTAAGTTTAACACCTCAGTTCTTATCATTGTTCTTTATGTGTGTGGTTTCTATAGTTACCTCACTTTTGATTCATTCTTAGATAGCCATGTGATTCCTAGGGATAAAGGACAAAATGCCTGGAGAAATATTAACGGTGAGCCTGTGAACACAAAGGACTGCAGTGGGATACAAAACTATTCTGAGACCATCATAAGCAAGTGCGCTACAGAAGGGAGCACAGCCTGGGGCGGAGGGTGAGAACAGGAGATGAGAGTTGGGGCTACACCCTGTCAGGGGCCTTCCCCAGCTGGGCTGCTCTTGGGGAGGAGCCGTTGGAGAACTTCTGGGACCGTAATCCGAAGCACTGACTGACTGGAAATGAAGAAGGGAAAACAGGAAAAGTGAAGAGCTCAGCTGAAATTCAGTCATCCACTTCTTTCTTAAAACAGTTTCTTGAAATACAGTTTATTGATCTTCATGATAATCTCATGTCCTGTTGGTGAATAGACAATCTCTGAGCTCAGCCCCACACCTACTGCATATGTATTCTTCACAAGCTCCAAGGTAATTATTAATTTCACAGAGAATGTTGTCTTAAGGGCTGGGGTAAGATGGGAACTGCTCCTATTCATATTTAGAGGAGTGTGTTTTGAACTGTTTAGCAAGGCTAAAGAATCTCATGTTCTTCAGAAATTTCTTTGAAATATAGAAAGTCCCAGATCAAGTGTTTAGTCTGCATGCATTCCATCCCCATAGGTCCTTATCCCAACCCATAAGGGTCTGGAAAACAATGAAAAAGAGCTGCCTTTGTCAAAAGATCCTATCACAATAACTTACAGAAAGGCCTCCTAACCCCCAACCCCCTACTTCCAGGAAAAAAGCAGTTTAAGAATTCAAATGCATTATACATTCTTTCCATTCCCTGTCCCCAACTTTACTGAAATATTAAATCATTTTCTGTTCTCTACTGATAGATTTTAATATAGATTTCCAATAAATTTTTAGTTAAGTAATGAATGGAAAATGTCATGTTTAGTTGTAGCAAATATATATATTTTTTTCTTTAGAATAAGAGAAACTAAAATACAATTTATCTAAAAATGTCTCTTGCTCTTTTAAGAACATGGAGTGTCATGAGAAAATATCAGTGCACATTTTAAAAAATAAAGTTGTAATAAGTAAGATCTAACATTGCCACACAAAAATAGAAGGGCCAGTTTTTCACATGCCAAAAGATTTTTGCTTTAACAAAATGATTTCTTTGAATAGAAGCCTTTGCCTTTTAGCCTCTCTCCCCCAACTATTAAAGCATTTATTTACAGAGCTGAAGGAAGATCAATGAGAAATGGGTTCTTTAATGAGATAGTGTTAAGTGAAGAGCAGTCTGAAATGGGAAGAAAATATGAGCGATAATTTCACTGTTAGTGATCAGAAAGAGAAAAAATGATCTCAAAGTGGCGTCACCTATAACCTTTCAGAAGCACTGCTTAGACAGAAACACAGATGAGGCAGCTCACTCACTGACTCCTCGAATATTTATTGAGATCCCCTATAATGTATCACCTGGGGATTAAGAGATGGCCTAGGCAGGCACAATCTCTCCCTTCAAGGCAGAGGTCCAAAACCAACCAGGCCCAAGGCATTTAATTACAATTGTGATGAATGAATTTATCATCATTTAAATATCAAGTTAAGGTTAACCTTAAAAGACGAGACAGATTTAAAAACTTTTTTTCCCCATAAGCTTAAATTTGGATTTACCTCTCAGCTTCAGAATTTTGGGAGTTGTTTGGGAATGAGATTTTTAAAAACAATGTTTTGTGTGCCAATACATGTTTGTAATTTCCTACAAGGTCCTTCTGTGAAGGCAAGGAAATTCACATTTATTGAGTGCTGACTCTGTCAGATGAATTGGACTCATTTAGCCGAACAATCTGAGATGTGTGTCACTGTGTTCCTCTTGCAAAGGAGAAAACTGAGGCCTGGAGAGATGAAATAATTTGTTTCAAGTCAGCAGACTCTGTCCTGGTCACTGCACTTAGTGAAAAAGCAGAGGAAGGGAGAGGGTGACAGATAAGAGGCTAATTTTACTGACAATGAGTCTATTGTGAGTGTCTTTGGTTGAGCCAAAGTAATTAAAGCCAACAAAATGCTGCCTTTTATCAAGAGTAAATGCAGGGTCTGTAGATGAAAGAACTACTGAAGGTTCTTGAGAAAGAAATAACAGTTGAGATTTTATGTGAAATATGGTTTGTACTAATGAAAGTAGATTGTACTAAAGTACATGAGGGAGACTGAGCATTGCATTTGAAGCACTTTACTAAGATGCTTGTTTTACCTTTAACAAAGTTTGCAATAGATAACAAGGTAAGATCATAGAGAACTTCTTTTGTGAAACAAACAAAAAAAGCACAATGTCAATGTACAGAACTTGAAGCTTTTAATTTTAAGCAAGAAGTGAAGGAAAGAGCTAAAGTAATTGGATCAGAGAAATCATAGAAAAACAGAGTTAGGATTTATCAACAAACAGTAATGTGGAAAATCAAGATTTGCTTCCTCCACAAGAATTATCAGTTGAGAACAGACTGTAATGATAGTCACCAAGATTAGTAAATTCTAGTCTTAATTCTGTTACATCTGCCCAGTGAGGTCCAGATGCCAGCTACACAAGAGTTTGAAGATTTTATTAAAGTCCCAAAGCAGCTGGTGAGAGTAAACATATAATTTATTCCAAATTCAAATGTGCTAGGCCCTAAACATTTAAGATGGCTGGCAAGAAGGTGGAAAGGTGGAAGCCTAGAGCTAAGGGATGTGGCCGAGATTGAGACTCACCTTGAGTTTTTTTTTGTTTTTTTTTTAAGGTTTTATTGATCTATTTATTTTTAGAGAGAAGAGAAGGGAGGGAGAAGGAGAGGAAGAGAAACATCGTGTGTGGTTGGCTCTCGCACACCCCCAACTGGGGACATGGTCCACAACCCAGGCCTGTGCCCTGACTGGGAATTGAACAGGCAACCCTTTGGTTCACAAGCTGGCACTCAATCCACCAAGCCACACCAGCCACGACTAAGTTTTTATTCTCCACCAACTCTCACCCTGTTTATTTAATTTGCAGCCCATTTATCAATATAAGCAAGGACAGTGTAATGATTATATGTGTGCATGGAAATGTTAGCAGCAAAGTACACCAGATGTTAGGAGTTTTGGCTAATAAGGAATTCTCACAGATGTTAGGAGTTTTGGCTAATAAAGGATTCTCAAAGGTAGAAGAAGTGAGCTGTGGAAGAAGTGAGCCAGCTGGGCTGCATGGGCTCAGGAAACAAGTTACAGAGGCAAAAGGAGGGCCCTTGGAGCTTAGGAGAAAGAAAGGCAAAGAAAACACACCTAGGGAAGGAGAAGGGGAAGGCGTGTGCAGGGGAAGAAGGGGAGGAAAAGTGGGGTGTGCTCCAGAGGGAGAGAGCCACACTGAGTCCCTTATCTTAAGGGCTTTATCTGGAGGTCTCCAGGGAAGACCTCAATAGAATATTCATCAGCTTTCCAAGTGTGTCTCCTCAGGCTGCGTTCTCTACTGACTGGCCGAAGCCAGGCCAAGGCAGGGACTCAGTTGTCATCATAGCTGGTCCTAATGTCAGCTGTGGCCTCTGTTTTGTCTGGTTTCAATGCTTTTCTGGGCTGTAACACAACTGAGGCCTAGATGTTATCTCTAGTTTGACCAAATCTCCTGTCTCTGTGCTCAACAACCCCTAGGTTTTGTTCCTAAGATTATTTGATGTGGGTCATAACATCATTGTCCTGAGGGCTTAATGCTCAAGGGAATGGTCCAGCGAGGGCTTGTATGGGAGTCTGCTGAGGCTATTCACTGCTCCCTTGTCCTCCCCTAAGAGGAGTCTACCATGTGAGTAGCAACATGTCAGGGGAGAAGAGGTTAGGGGAGGGTCCGAACAGAATGCCCAGCAATATGAAAGGTCTAGGGTTCTAAACCACATGACCAGCAATATGCTAGTGGAGGAAAGGTCACTCTGGGGGCAAGGTGCCACCCTACTATCCTTGTGTTCTCAATTTTGCCAATTGTTAGGCACATGGGTCTTTCTGGTCTGATGACCTCCTGTACCTGGCCTATTGTTTCTACTCTGGTCATGTCTATCTAACTGCCTACTATATCAGAAATATGTTATGTATTATTAATAATATTATAGATAATATTCAATAATACTATTCAGTTAATCTGGTTATACAACATTCTCTTCAATGATAATTTCAGTAGCAATTATCTTACAAAAGCATTCCTTTTCTATAATAAATATGTCTGATCTTGATGAACTCTTCGTTGTTCCTTCTCCTACCATGAGGTAGTAATAACCATTTGGTTACTCTTCCCCCTTCCTCTACTAATATTTCAGTCACATTTGACCAAAAGCAAATCCAGACTTTTAAACCACCCACCAAACAAAATAATATTCTAAAGACTCTAGTCAATTAAAGGAGGAAATGATATTAAAGTGTATATAGAACATAACCTTTCCTTTGTGCATAAAAGATAATTTAATGTTTTTAATTTATTTACTAGATATCATGTTGAGACCATTTAGCCTCTAGTTCCTGTTAACTTATAGAAGAATTCTAGCAATTTGAGAGAATGATGGAATCCTAGTTCAGTAAAAAAAAAAAACAACATGCTTTAAATATACATGATATACATTTATGAATGAATAAATAAAAAAATTTGAGATTGTATGTCTAATGTTCTCTTTTCTTTCCTTTTTAATATTCTCTTTTCATTATTTTCAAATAAATTCAATTTTGTATGTCTAACATTCTCTTTTCTTTCTAATCATTTTTTCAATCCTCCTTCTACAAAAAAACAGGGATGGTGTAGACACCAGGGGCAGATCATTAAATATTGTTAGCTCCCAGAAAGCAGCAACCATTATAAATCTTACACAGTGGCCATGAATAAGAATAGTTCTTTAAGGTGAAATCAGTTAGAACTCTTTCAACTCAATATGGAATGATAAATTAATTTAAAATTATTTCTTGACTTACAACTTCAGAAAGAATTTTGAGCAGCTTACAAATATATGTAAAATACCCATGACAGAATTGTCACAAAGACATGTGAAAAAAATAAGATCACTCATGAGATTGGTGCAAATGTTTTGAAGACTTACATATTTGCTAGAAGTGGGCCCTAAATGCGGTTCTCATCTTTCTGGCAGTGATGAGACATGGTGAGTAACATCATTCACAGGATCTGTGCGGGAGAAACTGGTCCTGTGTTCAGGTGAAGCATAGACACTCAGACCTGCCTGGGAGGTTGTCACCTCATTTCAGATAGACATGATAGGTTGACGGAGGGGATTGCAGTCAACACTGGGACAAATCGATGATCTAAGGCCTAACTTTCTATGCCATGGCAGCTCAGCTTAAGTAACATTATGGAGAATATTTTAAAAACAGGATTCACTAAAAACCCAAGAGCAGACACAAAAAACTCTCTATAAACACCCATAGAGGTCTAACTTTGAGCAATACCTTCTGGATAAAGTTGTTTGCCAAAGGTATAACGAGGTAGGTATCTCAATGAAATCACTTGCTGAATGTGTTATTAAGTTTAAGCTAGTTATATTTTGAGAGGTAGTAACTGAAATAGATGGCTTTGGCTTTGGAATGGTTATATGCTAATAGTATCCCCCCCTACCCCCGCCGCCTCCTTCCATGGGATTAAAGAAGACTTCCATCTTCTTTTTTCCATAGTCCCACTGATGCTGAAGGAACAACTCCTCCAACACTGCAAGATGGGTACAGGGAGGTATGTTAGTGTAAACCTTGCTTTCAGAAGAGATAATGTGTACACATTGCAGGCCTGAAAGATGGAGAGACAAGAAGCTGAGGAGGAAAGTCACAATCACAGGCGTTGTGCTGGGTTCCATGTTCTGTGTGACTATGTGGTGCCTGGTGTAACAGATTTTGTGGGGGTGCTATAAAAAAGCTTTTCATCCTCCAAAATAATTAAATAAAAATGAGAATGCTTTGGAGTGCTGCATAACTCTGGAGAATTTGTCTGCTCTGGGGGAAAAGAAGACTGAAAAATAGGACATTCGATAGGATATGTATTATGCAATGTTGAAGATTTTCTTAAATTCCACTTGAAGGAATTTACAAAATCCTCAGTCTCAAATTTTAAACAATACCTTCAAGTAGGATGGTCACATGCCTTTAAAGTTATGGCACACGGGAATAAAGTTAGAAATACCTGAATACTGTAGAACAGCGATTTTCAATGATGCACCGCAAGAATTTTTAAAATATGCAATACCCTTAGATTGTCAAATAAAAAAATGAAAACACACAACAATAACATCTGGTGTGAATGAATTGAAATTATACCTTTATTTTTCAGATTGGCAAAAAATGTAATATATTTTTTGGTGTGCTGCAGAATTTTAGTAATTAGGTTATGTGTGCCATGAGCTGGAAAAGGTTGAAAATTGATGCCACAGGGTAAAGAACTCAAGGAGCAAGAAAGAATTATTTTTAAATAAAATAATTATATGTAATCATTATATATAACAGGTGAAAAGAGGGCAGTTGAATACACAACAGAATTTCTATTTTATTTGCTGGTTTTGAATATACAAATGCATGGTGATGATCTCTGAATGCTCTAAATGGAATGGTAATAGAACTTCACTTCTTTGCATTATTTCTTATTTTACTTTATTTTTCTTACATTTATATTTTAAGTAGTATGTGTGTATGTATTTTTTAGTGAACCTGTATTACTTTTCTCTCCTGTATGCAATGCTTTTAAAGAATTCAAACAGATAATCTGCAGCAGTAAGAATATCGTTCCTAGTGTGTCATGTGAGGCTTCGGTTCGACTGGTTTCTTAGAGGTTTTAAACTGAATACGGCTTAGCTGTGAATTACTCTAGGAGGAATTCTCTATACACAGGCTTTTATTTAGTCATCACGCAGACTAAAGTTTAAAACAATGTAGACAAATGAAAGTAAGTTTTTTCAATATTAAAAGAAATGCTTAAAAAGTTTTAAAAAGATCATAAATGCTTTATCTATTTTTGTTAAAATGACTTTTCTCAGATTAAACATATACTTTGATTTTAATGGGTTTATCTCTACAATTTTACTAACATGTAGCAATATGACTTAGACCATATTTAGGAATTTACTTAGTCAAAAATATTCTGGAACAGCTATTTCTTGGCCTTCAGTGGTAATTACAAGAAATCATTTCTCATTATGAGCAATATTTATGTCCCACTATTTTCCTAGTTCAAACTTCTGGAGCAAGGCCAATTCTCCTTTCTCTGAATATGTGTTAAGTATTTTAAAATAGCTATTACATCCTCCCTAGTCTTTTCTTGTCTAAGCTAAAAATTCTAAGTGATGCAACTTTTTAAAAACTCAAATATAAGAGTTTATATAAATCTCTGCTAAATTTTGTTTTATAAATTTTATTAATTAGATTACTCTAAGAAGATATCTGAATATTTATTCTGGGATCTAGAGCATTAACACTGCTCCCAAGTTTATGTCTTTCTGCCTTAGAAATTCAAGGAGAAAACATTTAAGAATTATAAAAGAAGAAATCATCTTTATTTTCCAATTTATGAGTAATTAAAAGATGACAGTGAAGATAAAATTATTGACACCATATTTAAAAATTTCTCAAGTGGATCCATTAGAGTATTTCACTTGCCCTGGCCTGTGTGGCTCAATTGGTTGGAACACTGTCCTGTGCACTAAGAGGCTGTAAGTTCGATTCCCAGTCAGGGCACATATCTGGGCTGCTGATGCAATCCCTGATCAGGTTGGGTGCAGTGGGTGGCAGGGGTGGGTACAAGGAGAGGGTGACTCATTGATGTTTCTTTCTCACATCCATGTTTTCTTCTCTCTACCTCTTCCTCTGAAATCAATGAATGTATCCTTGAGTTTTTTTTTTTAAGTACCTTTTATTTTTAAATTATACACAAAATAGTCACATATATGTACATATGAGGGGTGACCCCCAAAACTGGAATTATCTTCTGGAGGGCAGACCCCCTGTAATACATGCTTCCCCTGCTTGGTGAGTGTTCTAGAAACCCATCTGTATCAGTGTACCAGCTGGCATTGTTGTGAGAGGCTGCATTTGGGTTCAGTGAATTTTGTTTTTTTAAACACTCTTTCAATGCATTTACCCATTTCATGATGGGTGATTTATGAACGCACCTGCCTACACCACCACTGAGGGTTTTTTATCAAAAATGGCAGGATCCCCATACCCCACTCTTCCTATTCATCTGATCTCTCCCCTCTCCCTGAATGACATTTTTGTTTGTTTGTTTCCCTGGATGAAAAAAAATCCTCAAAGGGAAACGTTTTGCCAATGTGAAAGAAGTGAAACAAAAAACGGCAGAAGCACTAAATGGCATCAAAATTGATGAGTTCAAAAACTCTGAGCAGTGGAAAATCCATCTTGATAGGTGTTTTGCATCTAATGGAGAGTACTTTGAAGGTGACTGAAGTTTAAACATGTAAGAATAAATATGCAATTTTTAATAAGTAAATTCTGGTTTTGGGGGTGCCCCCTTGTATATATATATATATATATATATTTTTTTTTTTTAAGTACTGTATGTGAAACACATGTTTTCATTGTCATAAGATAAACAGTGACAGATGTTCTACTGCGCAAAAATAATTCCTGAATAATAAGATTAAGCTCATGAATTAGAGATGATTTCATGTAACTTTATAAATACATTTTGGTAATTCAGAATAATGAAAGAAATTCAATTTTCCAGTGTTACAAATTTAACTTTAAATAGTCACACTATGTTCATGGCTTTAAAATAAGATCTTCATCTATCTTTAAGTTGTGAAGCGTGTTTTAGGGTTTTACAAAAAAAAAAAAATACTATTAGCCATTTTGCAGAAGTAATTTAAGCTGAATCTTCTATTTTAAAAAAGCATTAAAAAATAAAGAGGTTAGGTTAAGTACTCTCTAAAGGTCAACTTCTAGTTTATTGATTTTTAAAAATTTTTATTTATTTTTAGAGAGAGGGTAAGTGAGGGAGAAAGAAAGGGAGAGAAACATTGATTGGTTGTCTTTTGCACATCCCCAACTGGGGACCAAGCCTGCAACCGAGGCATGTGCCCTGACCGGGAATTGAACCAGTGACCTACCCTTCACTTGGCAGTGTGATGCCCAACCAAATGAGTCACACTGGTAAGGGCTAGTTTGTTGATTTTTATTTAAACCCAGTGGAGAACTATTCTCTTACCCATTGAATTATACCTTTAGAAGAGAGTTGGCGTGCCCCATTAAAGAAAATGCTTTTAAATGATGACTTCTCATTTTTCACATGAAAGCAATTCATTTTAGACATGGATGATAACTCATCAGTTATCTATTGATACTTACTTAAACCTTAGCAGAAGATCAAAAGATCTACTAACGCTCTTCAGTGGAATCCATAGCCTTGCTGATCCTCAGAAAGAAAAAAGATAGAAACATTTTTATTTATTTATTTTTGTTGCTATTGAGTTTTGATTTTCTACTGCAGGACACACCTCATGTGCTGGAAAAAATACTGTTGAATTTGTAGAACACTTTGCAGTTCTCAGCTTGATGAATAGGAAGAAGAGAGAGGAGACCGTAAAAGCATTGGCTCCTTTTTCTTTCGTAGGCTCCTTCACTAGTACACCCCTGGCAACACCCTTCCAGCCTGGCTCTCAGGAGAAGCCATTCAGGCATTTCTCAGGCAGGCTGCTATTTTTCTTCCACTTCCAGCTGCCACACAGCCCCCTTTGTCTTCCCTGAACTAATGCTTCCTTCTTTGGATCACACCCTGACACAGAGCTGTCAAAGACTGGGCCACAGTCTTCCCCAGCCCTGTCTCTCAAACAAACAGTCTGTTTGTATCAGTAAACCTAACAATGATGCTTGGGACCACTAGTTCTATGCTTACAACCTAGCATTTTATGTTTATTACTTCTGAGGAGAGGTGGTGCTTTTGACCTCTGCAAACTGAAATGCAGAATGATCCAGTGACTACTTAGCTAGCCAGATGTGCCCAGACACCGAACCCAGCAGGGCCTTCTTCCCCAAATGCTCAGATCAGGCCTGGCTCTCCTCTGAAGCCAGACAGCCCTGGGCAGATAAATCCAGATTTGGAACAGCTTTTTTTCAAAGGAATCAAGAGGAGATGAGGACAGGGCACTTCAGGGCCTCTCTAGACTGGCCTGGCACTGGGTTACAAGGCAGGAGACTTGACATTTGATCCTAACTTTGCCACCCACCTGTTCTTTGATAGATCATTATTTCTCTGGGCATTAGTGTCAGAGCAGCCTTGCTCTGAGAAATCACCCGGAGACCACTGTGGGATCAGGCAATGGGTTTATTGAGGGAAAAGGGGGAAGTGGGTGGAAGGGAGAGGCAACTCCCAGGCCAACTCAAAGGCTTGTGAGAGCAAGGGGAATGGGGAACAAGGGAATGGAGAATGGGGACTCCTGGTCCTCCTCGTGGGCCCATAGGGGTCCCACCAGCACTTCTGCCGGCACCTTTTTTTATACGTATCAACCACACATTTCAGTGAGGGTGAGTTTTCTTATCAACATATTCAGTAGGTCATTTACATCTCATTGCTCCCCCTCCCTCCCTCCAGGTGAGTTAACATATCAGGATAGGTCTATTAACATTTCCCCTGGGAACAGCTAAGTTCATCAGCATATCCTATGGGAGCCCCAGCCAGGACGAAGTTGATTAACATATACCAAAAGTCCAGGTGTGCATTCTAGCTGTCTCCTTGTTCTGACAATTAGTTCGCTCATTTGCAAAATAAAAGTTCAATTAGTTAATTTTTGAGACCCTTTCCATTTTACCACCTGCTCATTTTTAGCAGATGTGAAACCACCTGTCAGTCCTAGAACCAAATAATTCACCTCATACCACACCATACCTTTCCCATGGGGATCAGATGTCCAGCAAGCTGGAGCATAAGGTGACACTTGTCTTTGCATCAAGCTGGTTATGGTGTCTGGATAAAGACTTTTATTTGTGTTTGTATTATTTATATTTGTATGATCTTGTTATTCTCATTACAGCTAGGACACAGTTGAATTCACTCTAGATCATGTGGTACAAGATACTCCTAAAAAGAAAAGAGTAGCAGCTGGTACTTGGCTTTAAGAGAAAAGAGATTAGCAGCTAGTACTTATCTTTACACAGGACATATTTTGAAATAGAACAGGACAAGATGAGAAAAGCCAAATCAGGTTGTACTGCATAGTTACAATCTCAAACTGAATTTTTTTTGCATATGATCAAAAGAAACAAAAACTCCAAACAAGAACAAAAAAGGTAACTTCCCTCTGTGATGTCTTTTCTTCTCTTTAACCTTTCACAGGACTCAGAGTTTTCTTATTTCCCTGGACTCCTTTTGTTACAGAAAAAAAGCAGGTCTCAGAGAGCAAGTTGTTTGAGCAGAAACGGAGGTGGTGTTGTCTGTCCCAGAGTAATTCATCACTCAAACCAGACTATTATCCCTTAATAGGCAAGACAACATTAGAAAGCAATTTGTTAGAGAAAAATTACTTTCATTCTCACCTTCTCCTCGCACTGCTGTTAGCGTTCTAATTTAATTCATTCTGAACTTGTTTTCTCTGATAGGTTTCTCCTATGTGGCTGTGATGCTATAGCATGTGGATTCCACATCTTGTTCTTCTGTTCTCGCAGAGCCTTTCATGGCTGTGTGCTAAGCCCCCTGGGCAAGTGGCAGAGTTTTGCTAACCATCCTTTCTTTCTCTATTTTTTGGCATTGATTTTTTACTGTATTTCTGCCATTACCATTCAGTCCCAGTACACCTCCTCCCCTTCCCCAATCACCATAATGTTGTCCATGTCCATGAGTCCTTTTTTGTTTCTGCTCAACCCCTCCACCCCCTAACCTACCACCACCCTTAGCTGTCATCCTGCTCTTCATCTATGACTCTCTCCCTATTTTCCTTGTTAGTTCAGTTTGTTCCTTAGATTCCACATACGAGTGAAATCATGTGGTATTTGTCTTTCTCTGACTGGCTTAATTCACTTAGCATAATGTTCTTCATGTCCATCTATATTGTTGCAAAAGGTAAATTTCTTCTTCTTTTTTATGACTGAGTAGTATTCCATTGTGTAAATGTCCCATAGTTGTTTTATCCACTCATCTTCTGATGGATACTTGGGTTGCTTCTATATCTTGGCGATTGTAAATAACACTACATTGAACATAGGGGAGCTTATGTTCTTTTGAATTAGTGTTTCGGTTTCCTTTGGATTTATTCCCAGAAGTGGGATCACTGAGTCAAAAAGCAGACCCATTTTTATTTTTTTGAGACATCTCCATACTGCTTTCCACAGTGAATGCACCAATTTTCATTTTCACCGATAGTGCAAAAGGGTTCCTCTTTCTCCACATCCTTGCCAGCACTTGTTGTTGATAACCATCACTTTCTTAACTAGGGTCTCTTCTGGTTCTCTGAAGCTTTGATGAAATAATGAAATGACACAGAGGGATCAGTTCTCAGTGTCGAAACCTTGGGTGCACTGGGAAGCAGATGAGGTAGAGAATTTGAGCATGAGTAACAGGTCATGGGATCCATCTTCTTGATTTTAAAGTGGAACTCATCACAGTCAATTTCCTTTTCTTTAAAAAAAATGCTAAGCAGCTTTACTATGATATGATTCACCTATTGAAACTGAACCATTTAATAGTTTTTAATATATTCACTGTGTTTGTACAACCATCATCATAGTCAATTGAAGAGCATTTACAGTCAGTTCCTGTGAAGGATGAGAGAGCAAATACCTTCATTTCACATAGCATTTAAAATCAGTGTCCATTTGTTATTAGTTTTACAATTATTTATTTAAAATAATTTCTCAGAACAAGACAATGGATTAATAATGCCCTGTAACTGTAATACTTCAACCCTCAGACAGGTACCAGGGTTATGGTGGATTCCCATCTGCTTGCGCACATGGTTCCCTTTTGGTCAATGTGTAAGAGAACAGAGGGCAGACCCTCTTTGCCCTGGGGCCAGGCTCACTCCAGGCTCCTATTTTTGGTGCTGTGTTTTTATTCTACCGTAAATTCTGTGATGAATTCGGAAAGCTGGTGATTTCTTACAACTCGTATCCCTGTCAGATTCTAGACACGCACGCACACACGCGCACACACACACACACACACACACACACACACACCCCCCTCCACTCTTCACCCCAGGTAACCCATTGACACCTAGGTGGCTGCTTACAGCCTTGGCCTCCAGGCTGGGGCTCTTGGGCTTGCTCCTGACCTCTTGCCATACTGGAGTCCTCATCCTCTGGGCGCTAATGGCAGCCCCTGATGCTCCTTGGTTCTCTACACTGCCTCAAGCAGGGCCAGCTGACCAGCCTCCTTCCCTTGTCAGCCATGCCCCATTTTGAAATCATGAGTGATTCTCTGAATTTAAGCAGGACTGTCTTCACCTACTAAAGATAAAGATGCCCATATTTCAAAGGTCATATTTCCAAATTCAAAACTTATAAGATATATTACTAAGACCAAGGATAAACTAGATGGAAAAATAAGCCTTAGTGTGTTTTCTTTGTTGTTGTTACAAGGATTTTAAAGTGTTTATGTTTATAAATATAAAATTGAAATATCCAGCAATGGAGGGTAGTTGAGTGAATATGATATATCTCTACGAAATATTACTCAGCTATTGATACTGATGTTTATTAAGAAGCTTTATCAATGAGATGAAAGGCTTATAATATAATGTTTGGTCAGAAAATTGGGATTTAAAATTACATGTGAAGAATGACATCAATTATGTAAAACACACACACATAAGGAAATAAAATGTTATTGCTTGATAGATACTGATTATTTGCTTTTCTATGCTCTTTTGTACTTTCTAAAATGAGTATGTATTTCTTTTACAATCAGAAAAAGGTACATTAAAACAACTTTACTGAAATATATTTTACATATAATAAAATTTATTTATGTTGGGTCACATGGCAGCTTTATGTTTAACTTTTTAAGAAACTGTTAACTGTTTCCAAAGTGGCTACATTAACTTTTATAAACTTCACCCCAGCATTTAAATCTGCTTCTTAGCATTTAAATGTGCAGTTTGATCTGGCTCTTCCACATCCTCTTTTCAACAGATCTAGCTGGTGACTGAGGAGACAGTGTTATAAAAGTTGTAATCATACATACCTGTATTGCCCCACGATATCACTTCAGAAATTATTGAAGATTCCTATGCAGCCTCTCTAATTCCTTAAGCCTCAATAAACTACAAAGTCTCTACTTGGCTCTTCTGAACTGTGGAATTTTCTATCACAAAGAATTTGAGTACTCAAGAACAAAGTACATCTTTTGCCGAGTTGCTTGGCCTCTTTAGAAATTTTTTATGGTTATTTAATAGGCAGACTCACCTTGAAAGAATCTGGCTCAATGTAGATAGAATCTAATCATCAGGAATCTAACATGTTGACTATATGCCCAATACTCTGCTAGGTGCTGTAGAATAAAAATGAAATCCTATGTCATCTTTGCCCTCAAGAAACTTACAGCTTAGCTGGGAAGATAAAACAAAACACATAATTAAACAGAGAACAATTGAAGACTCGACAGATTGAGGGTGGCTAAGCAGTGTGGGTTGGGATAATGACCTAGAAAAATTAAAGCAGAAATGAAAAGGAAGGCAGAGGATCTAGGATTTATTTTTTTGTTGAGCACTTACTGTGTGTCAGGCACTATTCTTATTACTGGAGAGAATAGCAATGAACAAAATAGACAAAATCCTTGCATTCAGAGAGCTTATATTCTAAGAGAACATGACAATAAGCAAAAAAAAAAAAAAAAAAAAAAGTAAAATACATAGTCTATTAGATTGTGGCAGTGGAAAAATAAAGCAATAAAATGAGATCAGGAGTTGGGTGTGTGCAAATTAAAATAGGGTGGTCAGGGACCATGTCTCTTAAAGGGTAACTCATATGTAAGCTAAGGAAAGGAAGGAATCAGCCACATGGCTGTCCAAGGGAAGTAGTGTTCCAGGTGCAGGAAACAGCACGTGCAAAACCTGAGGAGGAATGTGTCTGGCAGGTTTGAGAAACAGCAAGGAGACCAAAGGTGCTGGAGTGAAGTGAGGAAGGGAATGAACAACAGGTGATCAGGTCTGAAAGGCAATGAGGAAGAATGGCAGGGCCTTGGGGAACCTTTAGGAGCATGTCTTCTACCCTGAATGAGATGGGAATCCAGTGGAAGGTTTTGAGCAGAGGAAAAATTTGGACAAGCTTTAATAGAACCACTTGTGGCAGTTGTGCTAAGAGTAGACTGAGGATAAACTGAAGGGGGAAGGCATGGAGACCAACTAGGCGTCTGTTGAAATTCTCTCTCAGGAGATGATGGGTGTTTGAACAGGATGGTTGCAGTGGAGGTGGTGAGCTGTTTTGTCATGGTGGTGTTTTGAAGCAGGGACTCACTATGAACAAAAGATATGGGTGGTCAGAGAATATGGAAGAACCCTATTTGACTAGTGTAGAGAATGCTCGGTGGGGAGAAGTTGAAGATATGGCTGAGTAATTTATGGTAGGACTGGATTTGGTAGGGGGTATAAAGGAGTCTGAAATGAGAAAAATAGGGACTTACTCCAGTGTACTAGTTTGCTCGAGCTGCCATAACTAACCAAGGATTGGGTGGCTTGAACAACAGAAATTTATTTTCTCACAGTTCTGGAGCCCGGTAGTCCCATATCAAGGAGGTGGCCAGTTGGGTTTATAGTGAGAAATCTCTTTCTTGGTTGTAGGCAGCCACCTCCTCACTGTATCCTCATATGGTCTTTCCTCTGTGCTGGTGTGGAAAGAAAATGCTTGGGTCTCTCTTTCTCACCATGACACCAAAACTATTGGATTAGAGCCTCACTTATGACTTCATTTCACCTTAATTACCTTAAAGACTGCCTATCTCCAAATACAGTTACACTGAGTTAGGGCATCAACATGTGAATTTGGAGGAGGGTCACAATCAAGTCTATAGCCACATGGCTCTCATGTAGAGTTTTAGGGAGTCGAATCTCATATTGTCTGCTAGTACAAATTGAAAGAGAAGAGTCTAGGAGATTAATTTGAAGCTATGTTGTAAGCGTCAAGACAAGAGATGTTGCAAGCCTTGGCTAGGGCACAGAGAGTTTAGCTAGCCAAGTAGTGAGGGCCTGAGTGGAATTCCCTAGTTTTACTACTATGTTTTTGCTGTAGAAAAGGAATTTTGTGTCCTTATTTTTATTTATTTATCATATTCTTGAACATATACAAAAGCATATGTCACAGTGTACTCGTTGGCAGCCGTCCGTCTCGAGAGACGATGGTGTAGCTTCTTAAGAGTCTATCTGCACCGCCGAGAATGGCTGTGCAGTCCGACTCGGGAGTGACACGGTATCTGTCTCCTCCCGTGTTGAATCAACATCTTACGATGACGCTGGAGTGTCCTCTCCAGTGAAGCTGAAGCTACAGAGCCTGGGCAGGGTGATATGGAGGGTCTGCTGTTGCCCATGCAGCAGACCCCCCCTCTCTTCGCAGCTGAAGGATCCAAGGGAAAGACGGAGTCAATACAGCTTGGCTTCAGGTGCGCCGCAGGAGTTGCCGGTGTTGACTGCAACGTCAAACCGCCTTAGGGACTCCGGCTCCGGATTTTCTGTCGGGGTTTACTCCCTTAGCCTTTCCCCTGAAGAGGTATGCCGCAAGGCAGCGGAGGTTTTTTGGAGTCAGAGTTTTCCTTCTCTGATGTGCCCTGACTGGAAGATCGAACCAGCGACACTTAGCTCGCAGGCCGACGCTCAATACACTGAGCCAAACCAGGCCAGGGTACTCACAGTGTACTAGGCACACAAATATATCATTTACACATTCATGCATATACACACCAAGATACTCAACTATGATATATGAACTTTCACTGGACCATACCCACTTGCATGTACCTGTATTTATCTATGAAATAATAACTTGAGAATACAAATGAAGAAAAAACATGAATTCAGTATAAGTTTATGAGAGAAAATTACTAGGTACATAGGAGAGAGAGTCAAGAGTCTGAAAATTAAGGAAGAAGGAAGTCAAGATTCCTGAAGCCCAGAAGATTCATGACTGTATGCAATGAACTTTGCTTAACCTATTTTGGGAACCAAGTTACACACATTTTCAACTACTCCATGGATGTATGTCATACTAAAATCCAGTGTTTCATGAACAGGCATATGTGGCAGAGGGTTGATGCATCATCTCTGTTCAGGTTTACACCAAGAACCTGCTTGACCAAGCGGAACTCCTGGCTTTTACTTTGATGGGCAGTGTCTGCTGGCCCCTCTTCTAGTAGAGTGGTCTGGGCTGAATGAGGTCAGGACTTCCTAGAAGGGAGATCCAAAAGAAACAAAAGGTTAAATAGACAACACATTATTTAAGGTAACACTGCAGATACACTGATTGGGGGGCACCAATGAATGAGAAAAGGGCAATGAGTGGAAAGAGAAGAAACAAGCCTTGCATAGGAGCAGAAATTAGGTACCATTAAGGTTAGCTTATGGCCTTCGGAGTCAGACTGACCTAGGTTTAAATCTCAGCTTCCCCACTCAAAAGTTTGCGAACGTTATTTAACCCTGATGTGCCTCTGTTTCTTTAACCAAAAGGGACGTGAATAAGAACAGTTGCTGTGAATATTAAATGAGATAATGTACATAAAGCATTTAGCATAGCTTGGCACATAGTAGGTATGAAAATAATTAAAGGGTGGAAGTTGTCTTTTTAAAGGCCTAAAGAGAAAATACTTGCAGTGCTAAAAATAAGTGTTAAGCTTTCTGTGGAGCTCATTTTAAAAATTCTAACCAGCTTATAGGTCTTGAGAATGGTGGGAGTATCTTAGTCAAAAAAATTTCATCAAACATCCCACTGGAAAAAGGAGTTTTCTCACAATCCCATTCTTTGTGACTTCGAATATGGAATGCAGTAGAACTAGACAGGAATCCCACTCCAAGTTTGCTGACCACCAGATGCATGATGACATTTTCCCAAGATATTTGCTGGATTTTTTTCTTCAAATAATGAGTCATTATTGTGAGATATTGTTTATTGTAAAACTCTTGTGTTCCTGCCATACATACCAAAACAAAAGGTCACTTTACAGGCACTTTATATTACAGACAAGAACAAAAGAAAATAATATAATGCTGTGAAATGTCATACTGTATGTAGCATGGTGGACACCATTTTGCTGAGCTTTTTAAATACTGGCTTAAAATATACATTACGAAGAAAGCAAGTAGAAGAACATTTCCTTGGACCCCATTTATGCAAAAATTATATGCACAGATAATTTCTGGAAAAAGAGTAATTTTTGATAGTGATTATATCTAATATCAAACATTTTTTACATTTTATTATATACCCCTGTGCACTCTTGAGTTTAATTTTTAAACAGTGAACATATAGAATTTGCAGAATAATTTTTTAAGCCATATAAAAATTTTACACTGCCAGATTAAAAGTAGGTCTCAATGTTCTAGATGTAATTTAGGGAGAGGCAACAAAAGTGGTCTTTTGAAATTGTTTGTCTTTCAAGATAAAAGACAATCATAAGAGACAGAGATAACTGTGTGTGTGCATGAGTGCATCTGTATTAATTCACCCACTTGCTAAAATTTATTTGTAACTTGAAAATCAACACTCCCAGTGCTTTCATAGTCATTCATGGACATGTGTGGTGTGTACAGTGATGCAAAATTTGAGCCACCAGGGAGCATATTTCCAGCTGAAGTTAAACAAAGTGACGTTCTACCTTCTTGTTTTAGCTCTCATATTGTAAACGAGTGTTCTTTTTGAGGTTTATTCAGTGCCATGTTTTTCATATTTTTGTGGGTCTTTTTTTTTGTCTGTGTGTGTGTTTGTTGTTTAAAATGGCCCTCAAGCACAGTATTGAAGTACTGCCTAGTGCTCCTAAGTGCAAGAAGGCCGCAATGTGCCTTGTTGAGAACTCATGTATATTAGATAAGATTTGCTCAGGCATGAGTGTTATTGCACATGAGTTAATGTTAATGAATCAATAGTATGTGTTAAATAAGGTATCTTTAAACAAAACCACACATAATACAAGAATATGTATTGATCAGTTGATGGATTGGCTCACAGGAACTTAGCCCTGTTTCCGCACATTATTTGTTAAAGAATAATTTAAGAGATTGATGTATTATTTTCTTAGGACTGCTATAACAGATTATCACAAACCTGGTGATTACAACAGATATTTATTCTCTCAGTTCTAAAGCCAGAAGTCTAAATATCAAGAAATTGGCAGGGCCACACTTTCTCCAAAGCCTTTAGGAACATCCTTCCCTGCCTTTTTCCAGCTTTGAATGGCTCTTGGCCTTTCTCAGAGGGTGGCAGCATAATTCCAATTTCTGCCTCTGTCTTCACACTGCCTTCATCTTTGTTTGCCTCTGTGTCCCAATCTCCCTCTTCTTTCTCTTATAAAGTCACCAGTTACTGGGTTTAGGACCATTTTAAAGTGAGGATGTTTTCATGTTGAGATCTTTAACTAGTCATGCATTGCTTGACGATAGAGATGTGTTCTGAGAAGTGTATTCTTAGGCAACTTCATCATTCTGCAAACATTGTAGATCTCACTTAAACAAACCTTGATGGTATAGCCTACTATAAACCTAGGCTATATGGCATAGCCTGTTAATCCCAGGCTATAAACCTGTATAGCATGTTGCCGTTCTGAACACTGTTGACAGTATAACACAATGGTAAGAATCTGTGTTTCTAAACATAGAAAAGGTCCAGTAAAAATATGGAAAAAAAGATTTAAAAGTGGTACTTCTGTATAAGGCACTTACCACGAGGGGCTTGCAAGACTGGAAGTTGCTCTGGATGAGTGAGTGAGTGAGTGAGTGAATGGTGAGCAAATGTGAGGCGTAGGATAGTACCTTACACTACTGTTGATGTTATATGCACTGTAACTTACGCCACACCAAACTACATTTTTTCTTTCTTCAATAAGTTAACCTTAGCTTACTGTAACTCTTTTCCTCTTTAAACTTAAATTTAAAAAATTTTCAGCTTTTATAAGAACTCTGAGCTTAAAACAAACATTGTACAGCTGTACCAAGTTTTTAAAATAATTTTATTGTTTATGCTATTATAGTTGTCCCAGTTTTTCCCTTTGCCTCCCTCTACCCAGTCCCTATTCCCAGGGCAATTCCCACACCATTTTCCATGGCCATGGGCCCAGCATATATGTTCTTTGGCTACTCTTTTTCCTATGCTGTACTTTACATCCCCATGACTATTCTGTAACTCACAGTTTGTACTTCTAGATCCCATTACCTTTTTCATCCATCTCCTTGAACCTGCTTCCCCCCTGGCAACCATCAAAACATTCTCTGTATCTATGATTGTTTCTGTTCTGCTTGTTTACTTTGTTTTTTAGAATCAGTTGTTGATACATACATATTTATTGCCGTTTTATTGTTTATATTTTTGATCTTAAAGGAAAGCCTTTAACATTTCATATAATACTAGTTTGCTGATGATGAACTCCTTTAACTTTTTTCTTGTCTGGGAAGTTATGTTTTTCAATTCTAAATGATAGCTTCGCTGGGTAGAGTAATTTTCATTGTGTGTCCTTGCTTTTCATCACTTTGAATATTTCTTGCTAATCCCTTCTAGCCTGCAAAGTTTCTTTTGAGAAATCAGCTGATAGTCTTATGGGGGTTCCCTTGTAGCTAACTTAACTGCTTTTGCTGTTACTGCTTTTGATTCTCTGCTTGTCTTTAAACACTGGCATTTTAATTATGTTACGTCTTCGTGTGGGCCTCTTTGGGTTCATCTTGTTTGGGCTCTCTGCACTTTCTGGATTTGTACATCTATTTCCTGCACCAGTTTAGGAGTTTTCTGTCATTCCAATTTCTTGCTCTCCCTCTCCTCCTTCCAACACCCCAATGATGTGACTATTGGAACACTTGAAGTTGTCCCGGAGGCTCCTTACACTATCCTCATTTTTTTTTTTTGGATTTTTCCTTCCTGCTGTTCTGATTGTTTTTTTGCTTCTTTATATTCTAAATCGCTGATTTCTTGACTACATCCATTCTACTGTTGATTCCCTGTAAATTGTTCATTTCAATTAGTGTATCCTTCATTTCTGACTGGATTTTTTTAAAGCTATTAAGGTCCTCTCCAAGTTCCTTGAGCATCTTTATAACCAGTGTTTTGACTCTGCATCTAGTAGATTGTCTCCATTTTGTTTAGTTCTTTTTCCAGAGTTTTGTTCTGTTTTTTTCATTTGGACCATGTATCTTTGTATTCTAATTTTGGCAACCTCCCTTTGTTTCTATGTAGTAGGTAGACCTGCTACATCTCCCAGGCTTGGTAGTGGCCTAATATAGTAGGTGTTCTGTAGTCAAGTGGCACAGCCTCCTCTATTACCTAAACTGATAACTTAATGTGTGCCCCTGTGTGGACTGTGTATACCCTCCTGTTGTAGTAGAGCCTTGTAGTTGTAGTTGGCTGCTGGGATGTCCAAGGTCAGCCACCTACTGTGTTCTGTCTGGGGTCACATAGCATAAGCTATAAAGCAATCTGAAGATGGCTGCTATGTGTACTGTGTTTGGAGATGCCCAGGTGAGGCCAGCTGTGAACCAAAGCTGGCTGCT
This sequence comes from Furipterus horrens, assembly GCF_987537825.1. Classification (NCBI taxonomy): domain Eukaryota; kingdom Metazoa; phylum Chordata; class Mammalia; order Chiroptera; family Furipteridae; genus Furipterus; species Furipterus horrens. The sequence goes on from NW_028327173.1 coordinate 154,544,507, forward strand.
GCTAGTGTCAGACCTTGGGCAACTTAATGATAGGTACGGGGCTTGCTGAAGCTAGATGCTGCTTATTTGAGAGAATTTAGAAAAATCTGAAGCACGAGCCAAAGCAAATGGCTCATACGGAAAAGGCTCTGGAAACCGCTTGGGTGGCCTGAAAGCTGGGTGGAACAGACACTCAGGGAATCACCAGAGTGGGGCAAAGAGTGTGAGTCAGGTTGATGGATTTTCAGGTATGGCGCCTGCCTGCTGGCTTTGTGGCTCTCTGGAGGGAAGGCTCAGAAAAGAAACAATCAATCACCTCTGTCAGCACTTCTGTCTCGGAGAAAGCTGCCCCCAACTTCTGGAAAGTTCAGTTCCTCCAGGACAAATCATTAAACAGGGTTCAGGAGAAACCAACTCGTCTATGAACGAAGGCTTCAAAGCAGAAAAAGATAATCTTTAAAAGTGAAAAATATTTAAATCCTGATTTTCAACCCAAATGAACAAAATGTACTGTTTCCTGAGAAGCATTTTTAAAACTCAAGTGTTATTTTACTTAAGTATACATTATTGAATTACTTGATCAAATATACAAAGTGTGCGTTTAAAAGTACTGTGCTGGCCTGTGTTAACAGAAACTAACATTTACACAGGAAATATTTAAGAGGTAATTACATAATTTTTATTATTGATAATGTACTTCCAGTAAAAAATCCTTAAGTACCTAAGTCTTAAAGCATCTTGTGACCCATCCTGCATGCATCAGTTGAGTCTCAAGTAGTAACTTGTGGGACTTCCTAGTTAGGTAGATACCCTCTGTCACACTTCTAGTCATCTGCTTTTTACCACCTACAGTTTTATCAAGTAATTTGTCATATTTGATACTAATAAGCTAGTATTTTTCTTGAGATAAATAAAATGGAGAAAACTCATAAAACAACTATGTAATAAGTTGCAAAATAAAACAATTTTGTATTTTCCATTACTCCATTTCTTGGTTGACATACAAATAAAAACTTTTCAAACAAAAACGAGATATTCAACACAGCATAGCATGCTACTGTAACAGTTAACTAAGCAGGTAAAAACTTCTGGCTTCATGGGATGAAAACTTCAAGGTTACTTTTTAAAATCTGTTAACTCACATAAGTAATGTCCAATAAAACAAGCAATTGACTTAAAGATGCCCTATTTCAGAATTTTAAAAATTAATCTAATTCCTTGATTATGTAAATTTGAAGTCTTCCATGTGAAACCCAGTCATAACATAGAAGTTATCGGTACACTGAAAAAAAAATTTTTTTTAAATTTATTTTATTTTTAGAGAGAGGGGAAAGGAGAAAGAGAGGAAGAGAAACATCACTGTGTGGTTGCCTCTCACTCGTGCCCCCAACCGGGGACCTGACGTGCAACCTAGTCATGTGCCCTGACTGAAAATCTAATCAGCAACATTTGGCTCGCAGGCCGACGACGCTCAATCCACTGAGCCACAGCAGCCAGGGCTGAAAATTCTTTTCATGGCATATACCTGAGTCAGAAATGTGATATTAAATAATGGAAACTGAAAATTATTGTGGTAGACTTGATAGTAAAATTTTACTTAAAAATAATTTCAATTAGTTTATTTTCAATATTATTGTCTTGGTTTCAAGCATTGGGCAGTGTATTTTGTACTCACACAAGTATACATGTGCACACACACAAAATAATACTGGCCAGCCATTATTGTGCAAATTCTGACCAAGGTTAAAATTTAAAACCCTGGCCAATAGGAAAACAAATTTGGCTGCCAATAGCTAAGTACTTAAAAAATACTTTTTTGTCTATCACAAGGTTTTAAGGTAGAGTTGGCATCTACCTTTAACACTATATTATTGGATGGCATAAGATTGATTTTAAATTATAGCAAGTTTTTAAATCCTCCAAATGGCATCACTATTCTAATTTTCCTTGACATTACAAAATTAAGCCTTTTCAAATCTTATCTAGTGATTCAAAGAAAAGTATACAAAATTTTTGAACTGGCTGATCCATGCCATGAAGAGCACACATTAACTAGAAGATACATAGCAAAATTTAATGATCTTGAGTTAAAAAGAACCCCTGATATGCTTACACTAGAAAAAAATTTCTGATTAATCTACATTAAGGAAGTTCTTACACATCATTCTTACTTATAATTTTATCAACACAAATATAGGATGCTGCTGGAGTGGGGGAGTTGGGATGGGGACACCTAATGCAAAAACAAAACAGGTAAAACCTCCAAAAAAGGAAAGGAGAAAAAATATTGATTTTGGTCAAAGACCTTGAACTTCAAGTTCTGACCTAATATCATCTTTTGTTCTAAGTAAATAGATAGTATTCTTCAACACTTTTGAAACAAAATTGTTGAAGGCCAAATTATATTAAATGTTAGATCAAAAGGCTAATAAAAAGGTAGACAATATAAATCTGATCAAACCCAAAAGTACTTTAATATGGTAATAGTTACTAGCTACAATTTATGGAGTAAGTATCCAGGTCAGATATCAGGGGAAAAAAAAAAATTCCTTATTTTTTTGTTACATATTTCAGTTTAAAATGCTTATCTTCTTCAAGATGTTATAATCCCACGTAAAGAATAAAACTCCCATCTTTACTAAGTTTTGTATGCTCAAGTTTCACTTTAAAGGCCTAAATCAAACAAACACTTTTCAGGTTTTTTTTATAGTAGTACTAAAATAACAATATTATTTTTAAAAAGCAGCCTTGGTAAATAAATGGTTTGAGTATCTGAGTCCCTTAAAAAAGTAAGGGAATCCATCAGGCAGGCAAATGCATTTTTATCTTATGGACTAAACCGACTAAATTCTCTCCCAATATATTTTGCTTCACATGCTGATACCCTCAACCTCATCTGTCCCCCCAAACAAAAGCGTACTCACCTGTGTTTACTGAACAATCAATCATAAAGCCTTTAAGAAAATCTAACAATTTTTACCATCATGGATATTTTAACTATCCATAGCAGCTGTTTTTCCATCTGCAACACACCGATGGTTTACTATAATAACGCCAAGTATAATTCTGCCCACAGTGTAGCTCATTCATAATAGCTTCACTAAAACCATAACCCCTGATGTGAAGTCAGATTCAGTACTCTTTAAAGACACTTATTAACCTTTAGTTAGAAAGGACTCACATAATGAAAGCAATACTTTTACATACAGTCACCTCATCTTAAAAAAAAAAGTAATGCTACATTAAAATGTGGAGAAAAATATTTAATCGACAATTTAAAAATTAATGTCAGAGCTAGAATGAATAATGGAAACCCAGCTTTTGTAGCAGACAGAAATCTATGTGTGGCAGCCCAAGTTTGCTATGGAGTGAGTTTATCCAGGTTTAGGAATAAAAAGGAGATAAACACATTACAATCTGATGTAAACTACTTGTTTTTACAGTTTTCACAAAAGAGTAAAGACTTAACCAGCAATTTAAGTGCTAAGAATTTGCCAATTTTTTACTTGTCTTCAATTTATATTTGATAAGCAATCTCTATGACTGCAACTCTACAAGGTTTGATGCAGAAGAACATAGAAAATGTTTAAATGAAAAAATAATATTGTTTAGTCAGGCTGTTAAGATATATCAAAACCTGTGTTCTAGGACAAATGTGGCAAATGACTTAAAAAAAGATCAAACCTGTATCTAGGGAATATTAAACAAAACCTTTGTGATATGTACAATTACACTGAAGAGTATGATATAACTGGATAATGTTATACATTTAGCCCAGTTCCCTAAAGAATAACAAGTGTATGCTTTCCCTCTAGAAATGGGAAAATTCACTACTGAACATGGCAAAGGTATCACGGGGGGACTGGGCGTTTAATAGTTAGAAAATCATGTCATTCAATCTTTTGAATTCAGATTCCATCAACTCAGAGAGTTAAACAGGGTTAAGCAGGGCTTTTTTCCCCTAGTTACCACATATATATTTGAATACAGGCACAGAAACTTGTCATTTTTATTTGGGTAACAAAGGGTCTCCAAATTATACTAGAAAAGATATCCTAATTATTATCACTCATGTAAAAAAAATTTAGCACACTTTTCACAATTTATGTAAAAGAGAAGAAAATACACGTAATTTTACATCTTAAACTTTTTTATTCCCTACGGAAGACATTAACTTTGTCTTCTGTTTTCTTTGTTCTCTACAATTTCCAACTTGTACCTGTTATTTAATACTGCTTTAATCTGAAGACATTAACTGATTGCTTTCCTAAGTCTAAGGATTATATAGTTTTAGTATAAATATATATCACATATTTTCGTAAAATTTTGACAAAACCAAATAAGCATGCCTTGTTTTAAGTCCATGCTCCCTCCACTGTTTATAAAATCTGATTTAATGATCAAAAATTCTTGGTTGTCATTCTTCAGTTACAACAAACAGTCTTCCTTCTGAATTGCCACTCACTTCTTTTTACATAATAACAAGCAATAGAAAAACCAAAGAAATTATCTTAATCTTAGTTCTTCCTTTTGACACTATAAAATAAGGTGAATTTATTTTTTCCATGAAAACAAATACATCCCAAACTCAATACATTCAAATGAGCTGCGTCTCCTTTAAGGTAGTCACCTCGGAAAGTGGCAGTTCATTTTCTTAATTATGTTACCACTGCTCAAAATACCTTACAAACTCTTTCGGGATTGCCTCCAAAGTCAGCTGCATACTTTCTATGATTACCTCAAAGATTTATTTAATTTTTGGGAACTGTGAAAAGCCATTTGGTGCCAAATAATAACTATAAGACAATCAAGCTTGGTAGTACTTTTCTTTTAAAACAATGTGTAATCATGAAGTTAATTGTGTGACTTAAATCAGCTATGAATGCAATTCTAAAAGAGCAAAACCCAAGATTTTGAGCAATGGTAAATTGCTGGAATTAGGAAATAATTTTCCAGCATAATCACTATGCAGGGTAACATTCATTTAGCTGTCTATGTTCTGGCATATTTGTTTAAAGTGAACATTCTGAGAGTTAGAATTTATTATTTTCAAAAGGAATATCATTCTTAAAAAAATTTATTCCTTTAAAGCATTACTGTTAAAAGTAATATGCAGGTGCTTTGTTAGAAACTATTTCTACTTACTTTATCAATAAAGACTCATTTTAAAAACCTGGAAGCAAATATTTGCTTCCAGGCTTTTAAAAATTAACTGAAGATAAAATTTGAAATTACTAAGGTACTAAAAAACAAAACAAAAACCCCAAGTGTAATAAAAACACATCAAGAACCAAACTACAATTTCTGAGCTGCACTGTTTATTTTGCTGCTTGAAACCTAAGTGACAGTATGCCACTATAATTATGGGGTTTCATCTAAACCTTTACTACACTGCAGGTACAGAAATATATGGACACATTTGTGGAGAACTGACATTTTGCAAAATGCAGCAAACATTTTAATTTATACATGAGAAAAGGAAGTGTTCAAAAGGGTACGCATTTCAAGTTATTGCAGGTTGTTTGTGAGAGAATTTCTGTAGGTAAAACATGTTTAAATTTAACCAACAGTAGCGTGTCAGTGTATTTAAAATCATGACAAAAATCTTCTCTCTGGTCATGTTGCCCATGACAAATTACTATGATGTTGTATGCTTAGGGCAAGATGTCAATACAGCATAAATCCCATGGCATTTTGGTTTTCTTCTGGAGATTAAAGCTGTTTTTCTTGGGATAAATGCAGCAGCAAAACACAAACCAGTTGATCAAAAAAAGCACTTCTGCCATAACTCCAATAATTTTCAGGGCACATCAACCGACAGTAGTTTTGCCATTCCCAGTTCTTTTTTAAGAATTACATCTCTGCACTGTTGCCGTAAGTACGTCTGTAGAAGCCTGTTCTCTGTTAAGCCAGTTTACTGACTACAGCCTGGTTGAGAGAATTTAGTTGGTTGGTCCATTTATCTAGTGCAGTATATCGGGCTCCACCCCTCTTCTGATGATCCAGTTCAAGGAGTTGGTTGACTTGATCAATTCGGCCATGAATAGTGCTGGAAATAAATAAAAGAAGACATGTCTACAAACTATTTTCACTAAGCATATCTGCTAGACTAATATTTCATTGACAGTCGCAATATCAATAAATGCAAAAGAAAAACTGCTGCCTACATTAAATGAGTTCAGGATTAATTATAGCATTCATTACCTTATTGAAACTCTAGAAAGAAACCAGATTTCAGCTACCTGTCATCAATTTCAGGAAAGAACCAACAAGCATAGATTTATGCAATCAATTAAGAGTAAATGTAATTTGTGAAGCTTTAAACACACTTAAAAAAAAAAAAATTTCAAAACTACTATATACCATACCTCATACATGAAAAACTACTACTCATTAAATAATTCTCTAGTTGTATATGGGTCACATACTGAATGAGAAATCCTTCTGAAAAACCATTTAGAATTTTTTCAGAGACCATGTGCTTAATATCCTCATTCATTTGTAAAAAACCATCACACATACAAATATATCTCTTTTGACAGAAAGTCATAGCCAAAGGGTCCTTTTTATGAAAAATCAAGAATTCACTTGCTTTCTTTGCTATCATTTAAACTTTATGGTCCTAAATATTTTGTGGTAAAAAAAAAGCTAAATACTTACTTATCCAATATGCACTGCACCAGCAAGCTCTCCACATCAGCTACATCTATGTTTAACTCCTACGATAAAAGACTCATTATAATCTATTAACTTTTTTTAAAGTCATCATTTTACATAAAAATTATTTTGATTTTAAATTAATTTTCACCACTTAAAAAAAATTAGTGAAGAGAAAATTTACAAATTTCATTATCATTTCAAAATATTTCTGAGAACACAGATATGCTAAAATTTAACTTTGTGACATTTAAAGTATATTTTTACCACAATTTTATTATAGTTGGGGTTAACCCTTTGTTAGTTACATGTTAGCCTCCCTCTCCTGTATAATTTTCTCTGAGGCTTAGAGAATCTTTAAAAAAAAATGTAATAGTCCTTATTTCTCTTTCCTGTTAACTCAATTTATACCAAAAAAAACATAGAAAAATTCACATTAAAAGCAAAGCTTTTAAGTTATGCTGCATTAAGAAATGTAATGCTACAAAATGTTATCAAGTTAGAATTACTCTTCTAAATGGAAGACAGGTGTATACTGCTTTTATAACTACATATTATAAATATTAAAATCCATGAATATAAGTACCTTAGAAATAAAAGGAATATGTATTCTTGTGTAAGGCTTAATTAATTTTATGAGCACTTGTGTTCTGATGTTTCGCAAAAGCTCTGAAAGAAAAGACAAAAATTAAGAAAATACATTTGCATTTAGTAGTCTGTATATCTTTATGAATCATGTACTTTTAAACCATATTAATTAACTTTATCATCTCAAAATATATCCTTCTGTCTGGCAAGGACATAGGTATTTGGATCTAAGAATATGTGGGTCCAACAGAAGCATATTATGATTAGAGGCTTCTCCCATCTGTTTTTGTTACTACCTCCCTAATTTTGCTCATGTGTGGTACTACCTAAAATATCTCCCTGCATCTCAATAATACTTCACTGCTCATTTTCTCTATAGTTAACATCTTTCAAGAAGCTGATTTACACCAGCCAAGTTCCTTACTTTATATGTTCTCTCATAAAACTTAATAGTATTATATTTTATACAGTGGATAAAGTGCCTTTTCCGAAAAGACTAGATTGAAGTTCATGCATAAGGCTTCTACATTTTTCTATATCCCCAAAGTACAGTATCACCATAGGTTCACAGAAGAACTTTAAAAATGTCTGTTGAATGAAAGAGAAAAGGAAGGTTGGGAACAAAAAACATTATTTCCAAAGCAGTCTTTGGATTTTCCTGATGCACCTGGAATTTTCAAGTATTTAAATAAGTAGTTCCAAACGGTCATTAAAAAACCCTCAAATAGCTCCATAACAGGTGGAAACATTGGAGGTATAAAAGACGCCTCAGAACAAAGGAATGTTTTTCTTCTCTGTGAATCCCATAGAACTTATTAAAAATCTCATATACTTACAATAACAATGTTAGTCTTCCTTTCAAAGAAAACGCATTTCAGTATTATCTACAACAGGTTGTTTTCAAAGCTCTTGTTACTTGTCAAAATATAAATCTTAAAAATTAACTTTAGCCCTGGCTGGTGTGCCTCAGTAGATTGGGTGCTGGCCTGCCAAACCAAGGGGTTGCCAATTTGATTCCCGGTCAGGACACATGCCTGGGTTGCAGCCCAGATCCCCGGTTGGGGGCATGTGAGAGGCAACCACATATTGATGTTTTTCTACATATCTTTCTCCCTCCTTCCCCTCTCTCTAAAAATAAATAAATAAAAATTAAAAAAACAAAAAAAATAAAACCACATTAACTTTGAATCTAACCATCAGTAAAAAACATGCAACAATATCTAAATTAGGTAAACGTGACAGCCAATGATATCCATTCTTATATGAAATCGTCATCGTGGAAGTACCTGATTATGTTAATAACATGGAACTGGCTAATGATTTCTTTATAACACCTTTATCATCTTAGGAAGTATCCTATACCATGACAATGTTTACAAGCATTTCTATACTTTGCAACAGACAGAAGTGTTACAGCTTAATTCTATGCAGCTCCATTAAGCACTATTAGACAGTAACAAAGAAAGTACTAGAATTCAGGTAGTCAAAAGAATATACCTTCGATGTGTTCCCTTATGAAAGGATCATCCATGATGTTGCTGTGATTTGTTTTCAGAATCTTTTCAAATTCAGTGATGTCATTATTCTGATAGGCACTAACAGAAAAAAAAAAAAGCATATATTGTCAAATGTGATAAAGTCATGTATTAAGAGTCTTTTTCAATTTTTATATGCAAGAACCTAAATCATATATTATAGTTTTGGTCATAGCAATCAGAGTTAAACACACAGACATCCTTATGCAAATAAAATGAATATCTTTTAACGCTTTCAATTTTTTAAAAGAAAGATGAAATCTTTTGGGGTTATATGTTTATATATAGCTAATTAAAATCTTCTCAAAATCTTGGTATTATTAGAAATTGACAATAGTTCAATGAGTGCTTAATGCTTTCAAATTAAACTGTGAATTTAATACCTAAGAAACCAAGTTTCACGCATACTACTGTATGGAGGAGTTTGGCCTTGTCTTCCAAATACAACAGTATATCCTCTCTGAAGCTTATTCAGAAATGCAGCTTCCTAATTTTTTTCTTCTAGAAAGCTACCAGCAACTGCCGAAACTTTCCAAAGGGATCATTTGATTCTCAATTCTTTAGTGGAAAATTCCACTTAGCTATACAGCAGAAAATTATATCAGTGGTAGATCATTAGTGCCAAATGGAACACACACACATAGTAGTGATGCACCCTGCTGCAGAAGGCCAAAGGCTGATTTATGTTCATGATTCTCTGAGGTATCTAGTCCTGAAATAATGCTGCCAGGCCCTATGCGAATTGCTAAAGGTGCTGAGAAGGAAGAAGCCAACCTTCTGGATATGGCACCACTGTCTGCTTTATATGTAAGACATATCATCAGCCATTCTGCACGCCCTCTGTTGTGCTTCCATCTGTTGGGTCGCAATGTAACTTCATGTTAGGGACAGGTGATTCAAGTGCTTCAACAGGAATTATTTTCCTCTAGTCTGCTGGCAACTGACTAGGAAGATAAAATTAGGAAGCATTACTTTCTTACCTACTCCAAATATACTATTATAATATACTACAGGAGGATATATTCAAGTAGGGAAAACACTTGCACACACGTTCTTTTAACCAAGAGATCTCTTCCACTATTTAAATGAATTAAAAAAAAATCTTATACAAAACATGGGACACTACAGACCACTTTTTCGGTTCAAAAATTTACCATTAAAGTAAGTTTCCAAGCTCCAAAATAGAGGCTTTACTGAAGTAAATTCTAAAATAGATTAAATATACAAATATAGCTATCGCTTTGTAAAGCTCTGATAAATCAGTTCTTTAATCTATTTTAATGGAATTAACCAATTTAATTTAGATAAAAATATTAAGGTAGGGCAAAGCTTTCCCTGAATATTTCTTTAAGAGTTTTAAAAGTTTAATCTGTTGCATTAGCAAGTGAACTTTAAAAACAATTTTAAAAATGTATTATAAGGTTAATTAATTTCTAACAAAATCACCTCTTAATTAATATGGCCAAATATAGATGGAATAAACTATTTGAAATAAAGATAGAGAAATTTCCTTTTATAACTAAAATCAACTTGATTCAACAAATATTTATTAAGACAGACTAAAGAAATACACAATAAATTGATTTTTTTTAATGCTGCAATTTAGGGTTTTTATCCCCTAACCATTCTTAGTTCCTTTAAAATAAAATCATTTTTACAGGTTAAATTAAGGTTTCCCCCCAAATGAAAACCTAGTAACTAATAAAAAGTATAGCCAAGTAAAAACAAAGTAAATGAGAACATTTCACATAAGCACTTAAACAATATAATGAAATAGTTATTTTTCCCAAGTATATAAAATTTATATGTAGGTGACTGAATTTAGTCTAACAGTATTTTTTTTTAAATGAAAAAGACCATTAAGAGAATGTCTAGTCATCTAAATTACCTACGTATGTCTGCAAAAATACCCTGCCTTATGTCTCCTGACTTCATTCTTCATACCTCAGTAAACTAAGTTGTATAATCTAAGACAAAGTACTTGAAACCTAGTACATTTCTCATACTTTTCTACAAAGAAAGCCCATTAAAGCTTTGGCTCTATTTATTCCTGGCACAGAGGAAAATTATTCTTGCTCTCTGATTTCTTTGGCAAAAACAGACCTATTTCCTCTAGGCTTCTGCTTGGCTTTATCTTCTATAATTTTGTTTAATATTAATTATGGTTAGTTTTTCAGTTGCTAGACACCATTAGTCATATATATTTCCACAGAAGCTATTAATAATTCTTTAGGTATCTTACCAGTATAACTTCCTCTGTTCCTCATCTCAGAAAATTACCTGAGATAAACTTTTAAAAAATGATTTATCTTGTCAATTGAGAAAATACATGAGTAAAGTAACTGTCTTACTGAAACTTCTTGACTTATGTGAACCAGTTCATAATTTCGTTTGGGACTAAGGCAGGTAGAAATGGTAAACATTATGAAATTGTTTTAAAATATCTACAGTCAGTTTTCTTACTGAAAAATAGCATGCATACAGGTGGGAAAAGCAGTGAATACTTTATAAAATCTCATGCCTAACATAAATAGCATAATAAATGACTTAAGATAAAAATTTCACAAACTTTGGTATATTTCAACCCAGAAAACAAAAGCATAATTGTTGAGAATTAACTGAATTCTGAGAAGTTCTCTCCTCTCTCTCCTCTTTATTCACTGCTTTAAAGAAATTTACCTTAACTGAAACATAAAATCTTACCTTACTAAATTCGTCATTGCGAGAATTTCTGGGTCATTTTTGTACGGTTTGGCCTAAATACAGTAAAAAAGAATTAACTATGTATATGAACAAAGTTTATTTCCATGAAAGATGGCTGACAGAAATTAATGCACATACCTCCTGTGAGTCAAATGGATTTATTCCCGATTTCATTAGCATGTTTGCTAAAACCAAATATTTTAAGCAAGTGGTTCGTCTTGGACTTCCTGATTCATCATAATTCTTGAAGGCTTCGAAAAAATCAGTGTGTGCCTTTTCAAATTCACCTTCTCTCAAGTGCATTTTACCACCGCATTCTATAAATAAAACAGGAGCAAAGAGGACCTTTACAGTTCTGTCATAACAAGACTGAGCACTTTATAAATATCAAATGTAAATTATTTCAATGGTTTCCAGTCTTTTAATTCTGTAACAAGAGCAGTACTAGCCCCAGGGTACACACTTCAGCTCTAAAAAGCAAGCTCTTCATTAAACATTAGTCAAGCGAGCATTTGCTCAATTGAAACAGAAAGTAACTTTATATACGTCATTATAATTCTCGAATTATGATAACTTTTCTATTAATATCTTCACTGATATAAATTTTACAGGGGAAAAATTCATCCTAATTTCTAAGACTATCACTTTATTGACTTCACTACTTTGCCAATTACTTTCACTAATACAGAAACAGTCATTCAGTTATATGCAATGACACCTTGATATCTTCCACAACATGGCCCACTCTTTCCAAATCACTTGCCTCTGATGACACCCATGATCAGTGGATGAGGAATGGCAGACTTGATGTGAAGTGACTGTTCATAGAGTGCTTTAAGTTTTTTGTTATTTTTCTGTGCTGTGTACATTTGAATTTCCAAAGCATATATTTCTAATAACTGTGTACCCTTTTTCAGGTCATCTTCTCCATCATCAGTCTAGGAAAGCAAATAATAAACTTTATTCAAGACAGAAATCAGAGTCAGCCTAGTAATTTTTATTTGAGTTAGCACAAGAACCTTCTAAGTTTCTAATTCTCTGTGAAAATGCACTAAAAATTAATTGGGACCTAGAGTCCTATGAACACTACCTTTTAATGGCAAAAAAGGAACCCACACATCTCTTGTACTTTTTAGTCATTCAATAAAAGTTCACAATCTAGTAGATTAATCTGCCAAGAGATAAATTACATTATAAATGATAATGATTCTGGTTTAAGCATGAACAAAGTACCCAGAAGAATGGAAGAGAAAGGGACTAACTCTCCTGGGATATGCCAAAGGAATAATATGGTGACATTTGAGTTCAGCTTTGAAAGATGACCATCAGCCACAAAATGCAGGCCATGGAAAACAGGATATGTTCAATTGTCAGATAATTATAAAGCACCAACTTAAACAAAGCCAAAATTTATTGGGTTGGCCAAAAAGTTCATCTGGTTTTATCCCGTAAGATGGCTCTAATAGCATTTAGTTGTCTTTAACTTCATTTGAAACAATTTTGTGAGATTGTACTGTGACAGCTGTCACATCAACATGCATTTAAGAAGAAGTTATCAAAATTGATGAATTTTTGTGTATTTTAATATTGAAGATTGCAGGACACATGCAACATTTTTGGCATATTATACTTTATTATTTCAAGAAAGGTAATGCAACTGAAATGCAAAAGGATTTGTGCAGTGTATGGAGAAGGTGCTATGTGACTATCGAATGGTCAGAAGTGGTTTGCAAAGTTTTGTGCTGGAGATTTCTCGCTGGACAATGCTGCACAGTAGGATAGACCAGTTGAAGTTGATAGCGATCAAATCGAGACATGAACTGAGAACAGTCAGTGTTATACCACATGGGAGATAGCTGACAAACTCAAAATATCCAAATCAAAAAGTTACTGGTGAAAATGAAAGATGTGTCTTTTACAGAAAAAACTAACCAGACTTTTTGGCCAACCCAGTATTATTTATTTGGTTTTTCAACTTAAAACTTTTGTTTAGTTATTCACTAATGAATTACGACAGAGTAAAAAAAGACAATGTGTACATTCAGATTATCATGCATCTCTCCTGCTGTGTTATTTACAATCCAGACCGCATTTTCCTTATGCTCTAAAATAAACCAAGCAGACTTTTCATATTCCTTATGTATACACTGACAGACCCTCCTTCCATTCAGATATGGCTTCTCCACAATTTCCATTTCATGTGAAACTGAACTCACAATTGTTTATGCATCAGACTAAGTTCTCCTAAGAATGTGTAGATAAAAAATACGTCATAAATGACTGATCCACTTTGTAAAGCAAAACAACTATGAAATACAAACATTTTTCTTGTTTTTAAAAACTAAAAAAGCAAAACAAATAAATAAAAATATCTGTAGGTGATTAATTTAGAACACTTTTCTCATCAACTTTTCCCCCATTCCCAAAAATAATATATATAATTAAAATAATAGTACATGGTTTTGGAAGAGATTAAACGTTTTACAACAGTATTTCTACATAAAATTTAAACTAATATCAAATGACTTATTGATCAAGACAAAAAAAGGAAATATAAAACTATAGCCCATAGCTAAAAAGTTAGAGGCACATGGTCTAGACCATATGACTACTGAAATTTAAATTAATTAATGAAATATAACACTCAGCACCTGTCACACTAGTCACATTTCAAATGCCTACGGACATGCAGCTATTGCTACCATATCAGAGAGCACAGATACAGAGTATTTCTAGCATCACATGAACTTCTACTGGACCTTACTGTTATAGGGGATTCATATATTATAAACTAGAATATAAAATATCTTTATTACATATGTCTACAATATCCTTACTGATTTTCACAGGGTGCATAATTAAATAAGAAGGGCTTATTCTCAGTATTAATGATTGGCCTGTTCATTTATTAATACTTATGCCTCATCCCACAAACGTAAGGACTGAAATTAGGTTTAAAGTAGGAAAAAATGTAATACTCAGAAAAAATGAGGCCCTGGCCAAGTAGCTCAGTTGGTTAGAGCATCGAACCAATATGCCAAGGTTGTGGGTTCGATCCCCTGTCAAGGCATATAAGGATGAACTAATGAATGCATAAATAAGTGGGACAACAAATCGATGTTTCCTTCTCTCTCTCTCCCCTTCCAAAAATCAGTAAATAAAAATATTTATAAATAAATAAATAGGAAAAAAATGAGCTTTTTGGTAACCTATTTTCCAAATTTTATTTTTGGATGATGCTTGAATGAAAACATATCTAAGCAATGTTCTGAATACAAATTTTTCTTATGCTTTTTTATTATGAAGAAATGTTAATGAAAAATTAAGGGAATGTTACCTGGCAGGACTGATGTAACTGGCGTAAAATTTTTTGAAGCTTTCCATATTCCTCCCGTTCTAAATACAACTTCCCAAGCTGTAAAAAAAAGAAACATTCAAATCAAAAGATTTCAAGAGGACTAAGTATGCATTGTTAGGAGAGTTTACTAAGGACACCCGCCCACTCTTCAAAAGAAAAATAATGTAAGTAATTATAATTGTTACCTTTGTGTTTGTTTTAAACCACAGTCTATCATTCTTAGCATCTTTTAAAGCTTCCAGTGTTGTTTCATAAAATTCCTGCAGTAAATCCATCTGACATAAAAAATCAGAATTCTATAATTGTAAACAGCAAATTTGTACCTGTTAATAAAGTTAATTTGAGCAAACTAAAAGTGCATCTTTGAACTTTAATACACATTAGGATACACTATCATCTGTATCTTACCAAATGTCTGCAACAGTCCACAAAATACATAATACAGACCAAATTTACAAAAGGTGTGAAGATCTGATTTTATTTGAGTTTAAAAAAATAAAATCCAGAAAATATCTAATGCTCTAATGGTATAGGTTTATCCTTTCCAATGTAATAACTCACTTTATATTTTAATGGAAGTACATGACTCATACATAGAACTAGTTGTACTGTTATTAATAGTGTTATCTTATACACTCAACTCTTATTTGGTATGTATTATGTGGCAAATACTATCTCTACTTAATAGGATCAAAAAGTAACAGGGCCATGAGAACAGCAAAGTTTGATACTTTCAGAAAAGTTGCCTATTTATTCATGACTACTGACTGACGGCGTACTGAATAGTCAAATGCTGCCCACTCAGTATCTATTCTTACTTTCAAAAGATAAGTAGCTTACACAGAATAGCTTGAATCAACACACGATCCTGAAGTTTTATAATTATGTAGTCCCCCCCCCACACACACATCTGGCATAACATTTAGTGTAACAAAAATGTTTTGATACTTGTCTGTAGAACTCAGAGAACATTTTCCTACATAAGACAAGCCTCTTGATATATAACACTTCTAGAATTAGTGCTGTTAAGTGCTAATGTTCTAACAAAACATGTAAGTTTATCCTCTTCTACTTCTATCACATATATTTTACATAAACAGAATAAAAATAGTAAACTGCCTCAAGAAATTACAATAACATCTATTAGAAAAGATGGCATGAAACAGGCTGATTCTGTGATGAACATTTTTTATTATGAGTATAAAAAGTATCAAATGTTCTGAGAAATACTGAATGATACAGAGAATACTTCTTGTGCTCGAATACCAGTGTAAGAAAGCTGAAACTTAAGACTATGTGCTTAAAGGAACATGAACAAACGATCCAGTTAAAAGTTACCTTAGCAATAAAAATCACCATTGCTTTTCTTAATAACCAAAATCTAGAATAACGAAAGCTCTATCATCCCCAGTGATCACTGTGGTTTCTTTATCATCAGCCCTTTCTTTCATCATCCATCATCCACGCATTCTTTATAGAAGCAAGTTTTGAACAAATTCCTAATGAGTAATGCCAAGCACTAACTATATGAGTACAGATTCTCCCCTCAAGGATCTTACAAATCACCTATGATTCACTGTGAAGTATTTAAATAGCTCAGTCTGGCTAGCTCAAGTGGTGAGAGTTTAGAAGGAACTGTGATAGTAACTGTTAATGGGAATTGAATACAAGCTGGTAAAAACTGTGTGAAGATTAGGTCAGTATCTGAAACATTACTTAAATAAATTAAACTAAAATTAATACCATTTAATATTGCATAATTACTACTATACTCAAGAAAACAGTATACATTATTTTGAAAGTATACTAATAACTGGAATAAATGCTTAAACAGAATGTCCAGGCCTTAAAAAAAATGAAAAAACTCACCAAGTCCTTAATATAAATACTAAACATATTGATAGGCACCAAAAGGAAAACCAGAATCTAACCTGTTTAGAAGTGGAGATATAATCAAGAATAGAATTAATGGATTTTTCAGAATAATTTCTTGTGACTGCACTTCGAATATAGGTCAATAGTTGTTTATATCTGTTCATCATTTCTGGAAAGTTTGTCTGTAAGGGAAGCAAAATGCATTATTAGGTATAGACATTTATGCACTAAAATATGTATACATGATTAAAATTATAGTGCACATTACAGAATAACTGAAAAATAATAGTTTTCTGTAAAGAAACTATGACAGAAACACTATAAAACATTTTAACTTAAATTTGAATTACTCAGATACATGAATCAACTTTATGAAGTTAGCATATGAAAATGTACAACTTCTAGAGGTTTTCCAAATTTCAGATACTGTTCCTCATTGCACAACATATCTAAGTCATAAAAACTACTGAAATATTCAGAAATCAAAGAATGTAAGTAAATCCAACTTTTTAAATGCTTTGGGTACCAGTTAAACAGATATTAACTATACCTTCTTCTGAAGATTTACCCCTTCATCAGGAAGCTAACAGTAGTTATGTTTCTTTCTCCCTATTACTGACTCTGTGTTAAAATGCAAAGTAAAAGAATCTCTTTAAGTCCAGATATTCATCCCACTATAAAGAAATGCCCTCCCATTTAAGGTTCTACTAAAAAGTAGTTATAGGTAATGTTGCTATTCCTTGCAGCACTATTTGCAATACTATGGTTATTCCAAGAAACAGGAAAGATCTGAGGAAATAAATTACTAGTGAAACTTCCAGCACAAGTATTTTAGTGGAGGGTCTATCACTCCTCAAAGTATATCATGTACACCACCTTATGAGTATAGTCTTTTAACTTGCATTTACTGTCCCCACAATCTCCAACTGCTATTAATCCCTCTTTTTACTGGGTTCTCTCCTTTTAATCAGGGAGATGGAGCACTGGCAGATATAATACTTTTCTTCTGGACTAACAAAAAAGTGTTTACTAGGGTGAAGAATAAACTAATGATACTGTTATTTTCCTGATTATGACTGTGTCATGCTCTGGGATACAGCATGAGGGACAAGAAAAGAAAACAAGAAGACTTCCTAAAATATTCTAAGCAAGAACTGAATTACAAAAATGAAAACAGTAGTAGGAGTGGGTGACAAAAATGGGTAGAAATGCAAAAAGCTTTAGCATTATATATCAAACTACTTTTTTTCCCAAGTATGCCAGTAGCATGTGGGGGTAAAGAATAGTAACATCCTATCAGTAAGCTGCTAAAACCCTAGTTACAGAATGTATCCTGTGACAAAAGGAAAATGACAAATATGATTGTCCCAATTTTGAGATTATATCTTGATACTGAAGTAGGAGTTTAACAAAAAGATTGTTTTGAATTCATTTTCTTAAACTATGGTAACTCTGAATGAAGTTCACTGTTCAAAAGTTGTTACTATAATTAAAGATTGAGAAAAAAATTAGTTAAACTGGTTTTATCAGCAGTGGTGAACACACAGAGCAGTTGGTAACGAACCCTTCCCACTTTATATTGCCCAAAATCCCACACAGCAACACAGGCCCTGATCTGACCCGACAGAAAATGAGGGGGCAGGAGTGGAAGCTGAAACTGCTCTTGTAAACCACAACGTATGCACAGATATTGCAGAGCAAATGAAGTAGAGAAGGAAGGTAGGCAAAATAACAAAATAAAAAGAATCATTTCCCTTACTTGCTTCCTATCTTGGCTCAAGGTAAAATGGTAAAATCAAGCCCCTTGGATAGCATATGATTGAACGGCTTCAAAAACAAAACCACTCTTAGTAGGTTAAGAGAGCAGATTTCTTCAATTACAGTAACATGATTTCTGTAAGATTTCTGGGTATTACGTCAAACCACAGAATCTTAAAGAGTTAGACATTGGGCCCCTAATCTAATTACTTAATCAAAATCTCTAGCTTTTGAGACATCTGATGCTTCTTCAATAACACTAAGTTATTAATTTAAATATAGTAAATATTTTCACAAACAATAAATGAAAGGAAAGCACAGAGACTCTGTGCAACACAGATACTTTGAGAATATCAGAGCAGAACTAGAAAGGGTAAATGCAGCACAGATATTTCCCCTTAACTATATTTAAATGTAATATACAATATGCTTAATAACTTTTAACATGTTTTGAATAGTTCTGATATTTGGCGGGGAAGAAATGAGCTAAAATATTTTGTGGACAGCTTTAGTAGATGTCATGGAGGGCCCCTCCTACCAGAGGTGGGTGAGGACGCCAGAGTGAGAGCATACAAAGAGCAGGATGCAAGCTTAGTGAAGTTAACGGGACAAAGGCCCTATCAATTCAGGGAGTTCAATTTCAGAATATAGATGGAATAGAGAAGCTAATAAGGAGAGAGAGGAGGCGTATGATTAAAAACAGAGATGGGAAGAAAAAGAAAGTGGTAACAAATTATATCAGCTATCCTTCCATTTGCCATAGAGGCAAAGTGCTTACCTCTGCTTGCTAATCTAAGCTCCACTTTTATCTTTTTCTCAAAAGTTCCTCTACCTTTAGTGGTCTTAAGAGCCATGTCTGTACCCAGTCCTCTTGTCTACTAACTGCTTCTTTTCCCTCCACTTTTACTCTTCATTCTTGAAGACTGGCAATGCAGGAGAGTAAAATGTCATAACAAGTCCAGCTTATCTGTGAGTTCATTCGGCAAAATATTTGAACATCTACTGAATGACCACTACTGTGACAGATGCTAAGAATATAACAATGAATAAAACAAAGTCCTGCTCTCATGGAACTTTTAACCTATGGGTTGGGGTGGGTAGGAGGTGGCAGAAAGGCAATAAATAAGTAAACAGATCAAGTGGTGATATATGCAAAGAAGAAAAAGAGCAGGGTAAGTAAGTAATGATGGGAAGGGTGCTCTTTTACATAGGGTGCTCAGGGGAAGGACATCCTGATAAAAGGTGACATCTGAGTAGACTTGATCAAATGAGGAAAATAGCAATATGGCTATCTGTGAGGAGCATCTGGGGCAGAGAAAACAGCAAGTACAAGCATTTTAATAGGAATGTGCTTAGGTGACATGAGGAACAGAAAAGAGGACAGTTAGGGACAGAAAAGAAAACAAGATATATTTTGAAAAGATATAAAGCCACTTATATTTACCAATCCATTATTTGTGGGGTGAGAGACAGAAAGAGTCAAGAATGATGCTAAGATTCTGGCCCTAATCAGTGGAAGAGGAACTCTTTGTAATACAAAATAGAAATGTTAAAACTCCCAAATAAACACTAATAGTCTGTGGGAAAGTTACTCTATTAATAATGCAGCCAAATATTGTCCATGTGCCTAAAGAATAAATTTTCTTAAAAACCTCTGCTGAAAAACAAAACAGAAAACTTTGTATGTCATGCTCCTTAGAATTACTGTAGTCACAAATGAAAAGTGGTCTAAATATGCAAACATATAAACAGTGATTTTAGGGAAGTAAGTATAACGGTATTTTGTTGCATGAGGTTTTTACCTATAGAATTTATTTTTAAAATTATTAGTTTAATTCCCCTCAAAACAAATCTTACCAACTTGAAGTTAATCTTAATCATTTGTTTCAGTGCTTTAAATCCCCATTCTCCCTTTTCACCTTCAAGTTCCAAAACCTAAAAAAAGAAAAAGGCAAAAATTCTCAGTCTAAGTTAATGCTGTTATTTTCTAATGACATTAAATGTCTAAGCCTTGAATTTATTTTACATCATATGCATGAAAAATATTTCCCAAGAATTTAGTTTCTCAAAAATTAAGAAAAAAGGAACAAGTCTTAAAAAGCTTATTTAAGTATAAGTGAGCTTATTTTGAAGTTCATTCATCAAAAGATAAAATAAGAACTATTTCTTGATTATTATACAGTTCCAGAAGTGCTTTTTCCCTCTGACTAATCCATTGGTGAGAATAATCCAAAATTGTATTAATGTCAAGAAATCACAGTACTTAATAGTGAAACCACATTTTTGTAACCTTGCCCCCTAAGAAGAACAAGACTGCAGGGATAATACCTATTGGCTATCGTCTTGGTTCCCCAACCAGACTCATACTAGCTTTTCAGGATAATGACCGTGGCTCTATAGATAGCCCGACTGGAAAAAAACAACAGGAAAGCCCTTTAGAAATACATGCTTGAGCTGCATAATGCAAGTTTATTTTACAGGATCGTCACTAAGTATCCAGTACACATTTCTGAGAAAAAAAATCACTTGGAGGTTATTTGATCTAAGACATCATTTAAAAAAATAAATCTTAAGACACAGAATCAACCAGAAAAAACATGAACCTTCTGGAAACTGCTTAATGCTGCTTTAGGGTCATCTTCCTTTAACGCTTTGGAATTATAGTATTGATTTTCCAAATCCACATTTGGCTCGGAGTTACTATCTTCAGAGTATTCCTGTGTGTTAGAGAAAAAAACAAATGTTAAAACGAAAAAAGCAAGCCACACACTGCACCGTAAAAACTAAATATTGTTAAGATAGAAAAATCATACATTTATATAAAACAAAACAATCTTGAATACATAGGTAAAATGCATATTTAACCATTATTTAAAAAAGTAGGGGAAAAGCCAAAATCATGTGGATAGTATGATAAAATCACTTCTTTCTTTCATATCAAAACTACAATACAATTTCCATAGAACCACCACAAAAGCAAAGTGCAAAGAAACAGTACTGGTTAATGACTCCCAGTTCTGTAAAATGACCTTCTGTTAGTCATGGAACCTGGTCAAAATCTACATGCTAATTATTTCTCTTTAGTTCTAAAACTGAATTTTCTTTACTCTCTTAGTCTAAATTTCATTATTCTAACACATTCTAACTACCTAGGATAATCTGTATATGACAGAGTAGTCCATTGTTAAATATGTTAATAAGAGTATTTGCCTTATGTGCATTCCACATTACTAAAAAGCTGTTCAGTCACATTAATGTATTTTAACTACTTTTATAACAAATCAAAATATGTAAAACAAAGCAAATTTATATAAGTTTAGGTGACTTTCATCACATAAATTTAATTCCTAGTACTTAAACAAAATAGAAGTAAAAGAACTATCTTGTGGAGCAGTATAAACATAAGTTTAAAAACATTCCCAGATATTCAATTTAATGATGAGGATTAAAAAATACACACTGATTAGAAGAATGAAAATTATCCTTTCAGGAAGACACAAGATTATGTTCTTCAGCTACAAGTCATTACTAAGGGCAAGTTTATACCAAATTAAGAATATTACCTAGAAGTAAACACAAAAAGACAAGAACAGGGTTATGGCGTTATTTCTAAATCCAAATGCAGTTCATAGTTTTTTTAAGAGATATTAATGGAATATTCTGTAATGTTTCATAAAGGCACAAGAATAAAAAAAGGTATATACTGAGGGTAGTGTTAGAAAGCTGAAAAATACATACATAAGATGAATTTTTCCTGTGACCAGTAGATGGAGGGGCATGCTTGATGTTAGTATAAAACCAGCTCTATCTGACCACAGACTTCGTAATGTGCGCCCTCTGGAGGATAATTATTTCTTTGCATAAGGATTTAAGGACAGACTGGAACTAAGTCTCACAGGTTTAGTGACAGCAATTGAGTTATGCTTAACACAGGAAAATCCTCTGGAACACTGAGGGATGAGATCAAATTTTGGGTAGCGAATAAATTTCATAATCAGTCATTCACTTCTTAACCCTTTAATCTAGGTTTGACTATAATGAAAGTCATCAAACTAAAAAGCAATGAAGAATGAAAAGCCAACTTATATATCAAGTGATTGCTTCTGAGCTAGGTTTTGAAAGATATATGGAAGTTTGCCTGCTAGACAAAACAGGAGAGGGGAAAAAGAGCAGAAGATACAAAATAGGATAACAGACGGTAACTAAAAAAATAAAATCCTATTGTTGGAACATAAAATAAGTCCTTATTGATTCTACCTTCGTCATAACCTATCCACTCTCCACCCTTGCCACCATTCTTGCCTACCAAGCCACTTTTATCTCCCCACAGATTATAATAACCTTTCCATTTTCCTTGTTGACCTTTAAATTCCAATCTTGCCATGGTAAACAGCCAGAATAATCTTTATAAAATGTCAATTATCTCATTCCTCTTCTAAAAAAATGGCTTTCCATTGTTCTTAAAATCAGGTTTAAAAATCACCATAATCTGACTCCTGACTATGCAGCTAACTCTATCTCCTATCAAACTCTTCCCTCAATCACGTTGCTGCAACCACTCTGGCCTTCCCTCCTAAGTGGCCACTCTTTCCCACCTTTACATGCCATTCCCCTCTTTCTACCTCCCTTCATCTGGTACCATTACAGCGTTAAGTGTCACCTCCTGAAGGAAGACGTGGAGTCAAGAATCACAGCTATCAAACCTACTCTACACCTTTGGAAATCATTTCTTCTCTGTTAACTGTTCAATAACATGCAGCAGTAAGTAGCTCAACCAGAAGATGACTTTTCTAAAATCCTAATCTTCAGAGTCCACCTCTGAACCTGGAAGTAAAAATTATTTTTGATTTACATCTATTCCAAAGTCTGAGAATCTGGACTCTCACTCAAAACCCAATTATTTTTGGTGTCGTATCCTGTAACAAATTAGAAAGAAAACACCTAGGCCTGGATATGAGAAGAGGGAAGCAGAAGTTGAGAGATACACATGATGATAGTAGGCTGTGGAGCTGCAAGCAAAGGGGAAACTGAAAATAGTATTTCAGGAATGAAAAAGGTTAACTTCAATTACCTAGTGGTAATGAAATGACTGTAACACTGCTGAAGACCAGAACCTTTACATTTCCTACGATATCTCACAAAGTGCCTCTTGTCATTCAATTACTGAATGTCTCTTTAGTACAAGGTGAGCTCCACACTTCTGGGACTTGACTGGCTCCGGACTAATGATATTTCTAAACTTTAGATGTTATAACTCTCCCAAATCACGATGATTGATATAAGACTTACTGCAACATTTTGTGAATATACTCTTTTGGTTTTTCGTATCATATAAAGAAGTGGAATGTGTAATATTTTTTTGCGTAACTGCAATTCAACTCTTAAATGTTATTGCTTCAATGTATAAATAAATACAGTAGTCCCTCTCTATATTGTGGTTCACTTATCAAGGCCTCACTGTATCGCGGGATTTTAAAAAATATTATATTTAATAATTTATCGCGGATTTTTCGTGTATCACAGGATTTTGCGGTACTGTATATGTATGCTGTTAAAGTTACGTATTTAAGAGTGTAGAATATGTTTAAGAACATAAGTAGTGTTTATAAAAGTGTAGAAAAGGTTAATAAAGGAGTGGGAAAGGTTAATAAGGGACTGGAAACGGTTTATAAGTGTGTGGGAAGGGTTTATAAAGCCTTAAAATATATATAAATACTAAAATAAATGTAACGTTCCTACTTCGCAGATTTTCACCCATCACGGGGCGTCTAGAACATAATACCCGTGATAAGTGAGGGAATACTGTACAAGAGAATTGGCACAACTGATGTTATTGATTGGCTTCTTATAACTGGGCAAATGTTTGTTTTGATATGCAACAACCATGTTCATATGGCTTGAATCAGCCTCCATGACATCATTAACCTGTCATTTTGTGGTTCATTGAATCACATCATCAATACAAACTGTATACCACAGCAAATTACTTTTCAGTTATTACACTATCATGATTTTTAAACTGATGACATTTTGGAAAGTCTTTAATCCTGTTCAGATTTCTATTATTTATACTCAATGATAATGATCTTTATTTAGCATATACCAGCAATTAAGTACTGCACAAATAAATGCAAATTAAGCTACTCATGGACTGAGACAGGCAAACGAAACAGCAAT
The DNA here is from genome assembly GCF_987537825.1 of Furipterus horrens. NCBI lineage: Eukaryota > Metazoa > Chordata > Mammalia > Chiroptera > Furipteridae > Furipterus > Furipterus horrens. The sequence continues at coordinate 154,569,137 of NW_028327173.1, forward strand.
ATAACACAATAAAAGCAGTAAGAGACACATACTAAGTACAGTGGCAACTCAAAAAAGGGGTAATCAACTACCCTTGAGTGAGCTAGAGGAAGGAAAAGTTACTTGAACCAGCTCTAAAAGTATGAATAGGAACCCTGGCCAATGTGGCTCAGTTGGTTAGAACATCATCCGTTAGACCGAAAGATCTTGGGTTCATTTCCAGTCAGGGTTGCAGGTTAGGTCCCTGGCTGGGGCACATGTGATTGATGTTTCTCACATGGATGTTTCTCTCCCTTTTCCCTGCTTCTCTTTCTCCCCCACATCCCCTCTCTTTAAAAATCAGTAAGTATGAGGATTAAAAAATAAAAAGTTTGAATAGGACTTGCCAGGGGTGAGGAAGGGCATCTAAAATAGCAATCAATATGTGCAAAGGCATGGAAGCTTGAACTAGTATTGCATATTTGGAAGAACCATGAATAGTTTGGGCTGAAGCACAGGCTGTGTATAAAGAGATGAGATAAACTGATTTAGGACAAAGCAGCAGGACTATAGAAGTCTAGCAAGGAGTTTAGATCAAATGGAGAGCCATTAAAAGATTTTACAGAGAAATAATCACATTTGTGTTTTAGGAAGAGAACTCTGGTAGCAATGAAGTAGCCCACTGGATACTCTTACAATAGTCTGGCCAAAGGTGATGGAGGCCTGATTCCAAATGGTAGAATAAAGAGAAAAGGAAGGGGATAGAATTAATACAGAAGATGTCAAGTGATGTTGAGAGTGTAAAAAAGAAAGGACTCAGCGCATGGGAACAAGATAAAAGAAAATACATTTATCTCTAATGACTACAGTGCCATTAGTCAGAATAGGGAATATAAGTATTAAATATCGCTAAACAGAATTCCCATACGTAAGATAAATAGAAGATAACCTTAATATGTAAAAGTTAAAACTTTTTTTTAGCCCTAGCTGGTATGGCTCAGGCGATTGAGCTCTGGCCTGAGAACCAAGAGTAACAGGCTAGGTTCCCAGTTGGGAGCTGGCGGGAGGCAATCTATCAATGTTTATCTCCTTCCCCTCTCTCTAAAAATAAATAAAATCTTAAAAAACAAAACAAAACCCAACTTTTAAAAATAATTCTCATCTGAGGATATGTTTATGGATGTGAGAGAGAAATGTTGATAGGTTGCTTCCCATATACACCCTGACAAGAATCCACCCGCAACTTTTTGTTGTACAGGATGACACTCCAACTAACTAATAACCCTGGCCAGGGATAATTTGTAAAAGTTTAAATATTTTTAAAATGAGAAACTAAAATTTTAATCAATATATTAAGAATGCTTTAAAATACAAAAAAGAATTTAAGCAATATTGGAAAAAGAAACGAGCACCTGAACATTTTAAAAACCTCACCAATAGTTCCAACCTATGTATATAATAACTCATTCCCTGAGAGCTCCTCAAAGCAATCTGTGGTCCGTCCACACCAACCAAATCTATTTTCCTTTCTCAAAAATGCCACACAATTTAAAATCTCTGCTTTGGCATAAACTGCTCTCTCCCCTAGAAATTCTAAACTGCCTTCCCTCCTAAGACACTTCCTACTTTTCTCTTATGATGCTCTGCTGCCCTAACACTCCTAGGAAACATATTCATCAGGGCTTACTTTGTGATTCTTTCTCCAACTCTTCTTAGCAAAATAAATCTTAGTCAAGCTTTTACATGACATGCGTTTCTCTAACACGGACCTTGTGTATATGTTCTCTCCCCTCAGCTGCCTTGCCATCAACTTCTTAAAAGCAGGAATTTTTTTTTCCTTATCTTGGTAACCCCAGAGCCTGGTATACTACAAAGTGCCCCATAAGGCACTTTGTTTATTGAAATGAAAAGTGGCTGAATTTTCCAAAATAATGACATGCAATAGCCAGCAGGCAATTTTGATTCTATGTAGAAATGTATCTAGTTACTACAGAACAGAGTTGGTTCCAGAGTTCATCTACTTATTCCTGTGTCTGTTGTCAATAGAGGTCTTAAGAAATGTGCCCTAGGAAGACTTCTGGTCAAGACAGAGGCATAGGTAAACACACTTCACCTCACCACACAACCACAGAAATAATTACAGCTAGACTCAAAACAAAACCCAGAGCTGTCACAAAATCGAGCTGTATGGGGTCAGAAAACCAAAGATTTAAAGAAGCCACATTCATCCAGACAGTGGAAGGGGAGAGAAGGAGATGGGCAGAGATGCAGTGTTGGGCAGAGGGGCAAGGAGAGCGGAATGGATGGTCCACATTCACCTCTGGAGGGATACCTTGGGAGCCAGTGATTCCAGCCCCAAGTCACACCACAGAGCCCAGGGTTCCAGCACCAGAAAGATAAATCCCCATTACTTTCTGGCTATAAAAACCAGTGGGGGTTGAGGTGGTAGAAGAAACTGCTGATTTTTAGAAGCTTAAACGGCCCACATGGACTTAAAATGTACTCAGACCCACCTCCTCTGGAATTCAGCACCAGAGCAATAGCTGGAAGGGTGCCAGACACAAAGGGTGAGTGCTGGGTAAACCTCCAGAAGCCAGGCAGTGGCACTGTCCCCTCTCCGAGCCTTTCCCCCACACAAAGCCACAAAGCAGTGAAGCGGGTTGTCCTGCCCTGGCGATTACCTAAGGCTCCACCGCACACAATTTACAGGGCCTTTGCTACACAGACCACACTACTAAGACAGGAAGGAAGAGCAGCTCTACCTAATACACAGAAACAAACACAGTTTTGCCAAACTGAAGAGGCAAAGAAACATGGCCCAAATGAAAGAACAGAAAAAAAACCCAGAAAAAGAACTAAGCGAAATGGAGATAACTAACCTATCAGATGCAGTTTAAAACTCTGGCGATCAGGATACTCAAAGAAGTCACTGAGTACAGCAACAAAATAAAAAGAGATCCAGGATGAAATGAAGGTTACAATAAAAAGTGAAATAAAAAACAATCTACAGGGAACCAACAGTGGAGGGGATGAAGCTGGTATTCGAATTAATGATTTGCAACACAAGGAAGAAATAAGCATTCACCCAGAATAGTAAGATGAAAAAGGAATTCAAAACAATGAGGAGAGTATAAGGTGCCTCTGGGATATCTCCAAACGTGCCAACATCTGAATCATAGGGATGTCAGAAGGAGAAGAGGGAGAGCAAGAAAATGAAAACTTATTTGAAAGAAGAATGAAAGAAAACTTCCCTAATGTGGTGAAGGAAATAAGTCCTACAAGTCCAGAAAGTAGAGAGTGCCGGAACAAGTTGGGCCCATGGAGGACCACACCAAGACACATCCAAATTAAAATGCCAAAGGTTAAAGAGAAAGAGAACCTTAAAGGCAGCAAGAGAAAAGCAGAGTTACCTACAGTGGAGTTCCCATAAGAATGTCAGCTGATTTCTCAAAAGAAACTTTGCAGGCTAAAAGGGATTGGCAAGGCATATTCAAAGTCATGAAAAGCAGGGACCTAGAGCCAAGATTGCTCTATCCAGAAAAGCTATCATTTAGAATAGAAGGGCAGACAAAGTGCTTCCCAGACAAGGAAAAACTAAAGGAATTCATTATCACTAAACCATTATTATATGAAATGTTAAAGGGACTTATTAATAAGAAGAGGATCAAAACTATGAACAATATAATGGCAAAACTACATATCCATCAACAATTGAATCCAAAAAACAAACTAAGCAAACAAGAAGAACAGACAGAATCATGAATATGGAGAGCGTTTTGAAGTTTGCCAGATGGGAGTGAGGTGTGGGGAAATGGGTGAAGAGGTGAAGGGATTAAGAAGTACAAATACGTATTTACAGAATAGCCATGAGGATATAAAATACAGTATAAGAAACAAAGTAGCCGAAGAACTTACAGGCATAACCCATGGACATCAACAATGGTGGGGGAATTGCCTGAAGAGTGGGGAGTGCTGGGTGGAGGGGGGTAAAGGGGGAAAATCAGGACAACTGCAATAGCATAATCAATAAAATAAAATTTAAAAAGTTAAAAAAAATTATTTCAATCTTAAAAGTCCTGTTCTGGCCCCGTAGCTCACTTGGTTGGAGTATCATCTCGATTCCCCAAGGTTGTAGGTTTGATCTCTGTTGGGGGCACATACAGAAATCAACCAATAAATGCATAGATGGGTGGAGCAACAGATCTCCCTGCCCCGCCCCCTTCCCTTCTCTCAAAATCAATACATAAAAAAATTTTAAAAAGGATATTAGAAATACTAAGCAATTTCATGCTAGAATGATGGGATTGTGGAATTACAATACAATGAACTTATCAAAGGCCTTATCAACTGCGTGTATGGCACTATAGTTATTATTTAGTATTATCACACCAGCAAATAATCTATAAATCTGTAAAACTAACACTGAATTAAAAGACATTTACCAGTACCATCTCTTACTTCTGCATTCCTTGCCACATAAATTCCTATGCTTAGAAAGTGCCTGCTTCTGCCTCTAATAAAAATAAAAGATCTTAGAAGAGGTTGAGAGTACTGAATTTCACCCTGACTGGTGTGTGTGGTTCAGCTGGTTGAGCATTGTCTCACAAACGGAAAGGACACCGGTTCGATTACTGAGCAGGGCAAATGCCTGGGTTGTGGGTTCAGTATGAGAGGCAACCAACTGATGTTTCTCACCCTCTCTTTCTCCTTCCCTTCCCCTTTCTCTAAAAATAAATAAGTAAAAAAAAAAACAAAACAAAACTGGACTTCTTTTATGTTTGTTTCTTCTTTTTAAATCAAATTTGTTTTCTTTTCTTTGAGATATTGGGAACAAATCTCAATCTACTTTCTTGGATTAAAACTGTATAGTTTTAGAAACAAATTTTTACTTTTTCCAATGGAAGCCTAACTACCCATTTCCAGTACTTTGGGCAAGAACAAAAAGTGCCTCAGAGTATTAAAATTTATAAAGAGACAACCTATAAAAGATAGGTTGAATATATATATGTGGTCAGAAATCCTCATGCCTTTAGTTAACATTCTGATTAAAATGAGGTGATGGGAAAATTTCCAACAAACAATACATTTTTAAATAAAAAATAAGTCTCTCTAAAGCAGCAAGTCAATTCTGTAGACTCTTTAAATTTTAAGAAACAAAAAAAGACCCAGGCAAATAACTATTAAAAAACAAAAACAAACAAAAAAAGCTTCTCTTTTAGCAACATGTAAGCATGAAATGGCAACCAACCCCTTAATCTTTTTAAAAAACGTATAATGGCTTCATGAAATTAACTAAGGCAGCAAAAATAATAAAATATGAAATAAATTTTATGTCACAAAAAGAGTTTAAGTAGTCGTAAACAGATCATAAAAGGTTTCACCACTTGACATCTGCCTGGGCTCTACAAAGGTACCTATGCAAGAGAGATATGGGGAGAGGGATAATTATTTAACAGAATGCTGAGGGAAATTTTCATTTAATTATGTAGTAGTATAAGATCTTACTTTTTTTACTTAAGAAATTTCAAAAAACGACAAAACAACTATATATTCAACTTTATATTGTGCATGTAGTATAATAGGCCATAACAGGCAGCAAAAACATAAGACGAATTAAACAACGTATGTTCAATAAAATTCTTGCACAAATTGAGTACTTCATGGGACAATAATATTCTCATTGCCTTTCCTACATTATACCCTTAATATAATGATGACCCTCAATTCAAGTTCATCATAGTGCTAATAAGTCATAATGTATTGAAAGCGGTTGCTTAGGAAAGACATAAGCAGAAATATTTAAAAACACAAACTAAAAATTCAAACACATTTAAAAGAAACACTTCCACTGTTACAATATAAACATGTAATAAATAAAAATGCCTAAGATGTTGCAAGTAACATGTTCTTAATAAACTGAAGGCACTGCCTACAACTGGCTTAGTTTGCACAAACTAAAAACGTGAGGCAGAAATCATAACTACTAGCAAAACTTTACATCTAGCTTTAAGAATGCTCAAAACCTCTACTATGACTTTCAGGTAATAGCAATCATCTCCCTCACCCTTTTGTAAATGTGCCTTCTTTTAAAATGGAAAGGTTAACTAGAAGTGACTTTACAGAGAAGTTTTACACTAATTCAAAAACGATTATTAATATCTTGAGGATCCCTGGCACTTAAAATATAAGAGGACCTACCTACACCATACCCAAGCATTCATAACTTTACAATAATGCAGCATCACTACGATATACATAAACCACGCAGAAAAATGTACCAATTAAAAAAAGAAAAAGAAAAAAGTTGACGTTGATTCTTGGTTCAGACACCTTCTCTTAGTTCTTATACTGATCATATTTTTGAACAGCAGCCTGAAATGTCAGTGAATTTTTCAAAAAACCTGTAAGTCTGTTCATAAAGTAAACCTTGAATATTTTAAAACACCATTCAGCTGCATAAATTCGTTTATTTTCTTATAAATTCGTTGGTATTTTTAACTTTAAATACTGGATAATTTCTAAGTCAAGAAAAAAAGCCACTGGGTCAATAGCCTTGTTACCCCCCTCTCCCCTCACCAAAACAAACAAAAAGCAGAACCTCCTTCCCAGCTTTTCTCTTTAAACTGAAGTAGCTCATCTCCTTTTCCCCAGCTATCCGTGCTCTAAATTCTCCACAGCACCTTTACCTTAAACCAAAACGAACCCTGGCCAGGACTAATTAAGCTATGCTTCCAGGAGAGCCATAAACGCCGTTTCATGGTCGGGCCTTGGAGCAGTAAGGCACCCCCTCCCGCCCTCAGTTTTCAGACCCTTCTCCCAGCATTTCGCACCCGCTCAGTTCAAGTGTGAGGAAGGGGGCCCGCAATGCTGGGCCCGAAAGGGCAGAGCCAGGGCCTAAGCCACTACATGGCCCCGGAGGCGGCTCGCGCGGTAGGGAGCAGGTAGCGGCACCGAGAACCGGACGCCGAAGGCCAGGGGAGTCCAAGTAAACGGAGGAGGCGCTCGGACTTGGCGCGGAATGCCCGGGACCCCCTTCGCCGCTTCCTTTACCCTCCCCTCCCCCATGCTAGAGAAGCAGGGCCCCGGCCGGTGAGGGAATGGGGAGGAGGTAAACCCATCCTGTCACTGCACTGGGAGAAGTTGGAAGGAGCACATGTTCTATGGAGAGAGGCCGCTGACGCCCCTGCCCTAGCCCCTAAAGCCAGACACCACTTCCAGCCCTCCAGGTCCGTCCCCTGCGCCTCACCAGGTCGTAGTCCTCTTCATCATCGCACATGAAATCATCTTCCATGTCAGACATCTTGGCCGGGAAAGGGGGAGGCGGAGGAGAAATTGGAGACAACCTCCTCCCACAATCCTCCGCGGCGAAGGCGTCACTCCCCGTTTCTCCTTGCCTTCCCGTCGCTCTTAGAGGCGCTGAATGTTTCCACCCGGAACAAATGCGCTCGACGTCGAGAGGATTCGCTACGATGCCAAAAGGGAGTGCACCGCCCTTTCTTCCTGCGAGACGGTTGGTGCCTTAGCAACTAAACCTAGCAACTGGGGAATCATCAAATGCTGCGGAGCTCATCTAAAGGGCCTTGGAAACCTTGCGCTCACATCGAACAGTTTCCAGCCTCCTAGGCACGGGAACAGTCTCCTCCCTTGCCTGGGACTCTGGAACCATTTCATTCTGGTGAAAATAAGAGGCAGCCTAGCACCAGAAGCCTTTCGCGGAGAAAAGGCTGACATTCCCGTCCTGTATGACAGGTAGTATTTCTGCCATCATTATCTATATTCGTTTAGCCCACACATTGCGGTGGGTGTTCTTGTGATGTTTGGAGACCTTTACAGCAGTACAGTTTTACACGTAATGTTTATTATATTTGTAGTCGGCAAATGATTCTGTGGATATCCCAAATTAGTTAAGCATCAGTCAGTTGAGGCGCCCAAAGTCTTACTCGATTGTTCAGGAAATTATAAACTGACCTTTACTGCTCTTGGGACCACATTAAGGTTGTAGTTAACGACTGGTTTTTAAAAATGCATTATTATTGCATAAAATCATTAGTATAATTCAAAAAAAGAAAATGAAATAAAGGAAATAAACTACTCATACAGCATTTCTGTATAAACTTCTAGTTCTGCCCACTCTAGTCCACAAATTTTATGTAGTTAGAGCACAGCTATAATTTCAGATTCTTTTTCTACCTAGTTATGTAACAGCACAGGACATGTATACAATATATTCTTGACAATGATTATTTTAATGGTTGTTTAATAATCCCTCTGTTGAATGAACCAATATACCTTAATTTACTTAAGCATGCCTTTTTGATACATTTAGGATGTTGCAAAAATAACACTATTTTAATCAATTCTGCAGTGAATATCTTTGCCACTTTGTCTTAGAAAAAAGTCAAAGGAGCATTACAGGCTGGATATTTTAGTAATCAATTGATTATTTGATTTACTAATCACATTTTTTGTCATCATTCTTAAAAATCACGTAACAATAATACTTACAAACAAATTTTCCCTAATAGTCTTTTTTTCCCAATGTTTTATTATGAGAAATTTCAAACATACAGTAAAATTGAAATAGTCCAGTGAACATGTGTATACCCACTATCAGCTTTGTGTGTATATATTTCTTGAATCAATTGAAAGTAAGATGTAGAAATCATGACATATCACTCTTAAATGCAGCTATGTGTATTTCCTAAAAATAAAGATGTTTGCTTATTGTAATCATGTAATTATTACTCTTAAGAAAATTAATCATCCCTTGATATAATCTAATAGCCAGTGCATTTTCAAAGTTTCCTTAATAAATATGTACTTTTAGAATTGGAAGAGCCTTAAGTGATACCTCTTTAGAGTCCAAGGCTTCCCAATCATAGCAGCTTATTAAATTGTGGCTTTCTAAACTGCATCCTAGTGATTTGATTCAGTAGATCTGAGGTAGAGCTCAGGAATCAGTACCTGAAACCTTAAAACAAAGCAAAATCTTCGTATAACTGGGATGACTATCCATCCCAGTTTGCCTGGGACAGCCCTGGTTTAGTACTGTTTTTCCAGAATAATAATTACCAGCATCTATCATTCTCAGAAGTTTAGACAATAAGTCACATGGTTACTGTACCTGAAATTCATAATTCTTCAAAACAAAATAGAATCCTTAGGTGGTCAAGAGAGTTATTTGCTCAGAGTAATCAGAGCTATATAGTTCTGCTTTTTAGTCAATATAACAATTTTGAAATTATCAACCATGTACATACTGATCACATGTATAAAAATCATTGACATTGAATTTATTTATGTAATTTGCTGCTTTGTAATGTAATTACTTATTCCTCCAATGGAGAAAGAATTGTTCAAGTAAATTATTGACTAGGAGCATTAGGAAAAATGCAGCTAAGTTTTGACTATAATATCCTTGGTCATTTCCAAATTTAATAAACCCAGTCTGGAAATTTGCTAAGAGCAATTTAAAAGGACTTCATGGTGCTTAGCACACTCCTTGAGCACACAAGTGTAATGAATGTTGAATTAATAAACATGTTAATTAATCTTTTTGTGCAGGGAATACCCTTATATCTATAACTACACATCAAATCTTTTTTTTCCTTGAAAGTTAATTTGAATGTCACCTCATTCACATAGCCTATTCTGACTATTTTGTGCAGTTATGAAATTCTTTTTCTTGATATCAGTTTTAATCAATGGTAAATAATAAACACATTGTTATTTTAATGGTTAATTAATGTGATATGGTGCTCTTGTTGAAGTGGATGTTATGTTAAGAAACAAAAAAGCTTTGTTGGGGTACATTAAATTGCACATACTTAAAATGTACAATTTGACGAATTTTGACATATGTGTAAATGTGTGAAACCATCACCACAACTAAGATAATAAACAAATTTATCACTGTTGAGTTTCCACATTGTCTCTTGGTAATCCATCTTTTCCTCCCTTCATTTTTCCCAGGAAATCACTGATCTTTTTTTTGTTTTTGTTTTTGTTTTTGTTACTGTAGATTGGTTTACATTTCCTAGAGTTTGATATAAATAAACCATACAGTAAGTACTCTTTTGCCTGGCTTCTTCTTTTTAAAAAAATTTATTTTATTTTATTATTGTCAAAACCCAGTTTCTCCCCCATTGCTCTCCGGGAAGGGAGGGAGAAAGACAGGGAGAGAAGCATCAGTTGGGTGCCTCTCACACACCCTCAACTGGGGACCCGGCCCTCAACCCAGGCATGTGCCCTGATTGGAAATTGAACCAGCAACCCTTTAATTTTGCAGGCCAATGCTCAATCCACTGAGCCACACTAGCCAGGGCGCCTGGCTTCTTATACTCAGTATAATTATTCTGAGAGTCATTCATGTTAAATTCATCCACTAATCTGGTTATTTCTTTTTATTGCTGAATATTCCATTGTATGGATATACCACTGTTTATCCTGTTGATGAGTATATGATTTTTTTTTTTTTTAGTGTTTGGCTAATACAAATAAAGCTGCTAAGAATGTTTGTCTACAGGTTTTTGTACAGACATATGTTTTATTTCTCTTGTGTAATGTGGTGGGTAGACTCTAAGGTGGTCTCCTCATTACTTGTGCTTTTGAACAATACTATCCCTCTTCAGTGTGGGTGAAATCTGTGACTTGCTTCTTTTTAAAACTTTATTGAGGTATAATTGGCAAATAAATGTGACTTACTTTTAAACAAAAGATACAGCAAAGGTGATGTACATGATGACATTACACAGGATTGTAAACCCATCTTGCTAGGAGAGACTGTCTCCTTTGCTGGCTTTTAAAAAGCAAGTGGCCCTGTTTTGAAGGACCATGTGGCAAAGAGCTGAGGGTGGCGTCTAACCAACAGCTAGCAAGAAACTGTGGCCTTCGTGCTGACAACCTAATAGGAACTGAATTCTGCTGTGTAATCTTGGAAATAAATCCTTCTCCAGCTGAGCCTCAAATAATACTTTGTGACACCCTAGAGCAGAGGAGTCAGTTAAGCTGTGTCCTGATTCTGAACCACAGAAACTTTGAGTCAATCAATGTGTATTGTTTTATACTAAATTTGTGGTAATATTGTTGTACAGCAATAGAAATGGATACAGGTAAATATAGAGTGGCTGGATCATATGTAGGTGTATGTTTAACTTTTTTTGCAACTTTGTGTATCTGTCAGCAGTGTATCAGAGCTCTAGTTGCACTGCATCCTTGCCAACATGTGTGTCAGTTGTTTTAACGTTAGTCCTCTAGCAGGAGTTTAGTGTTATATCATCATGGGTTTAATTTTCATTTCTGTAATGACTGATGTTGAACATCTTTTCATGTGCTTGTCATCCATGCATCTTCTTTGGTGAAGTACCTCTTCAATTCTTTCGCTTGTTTTTATGTTGGGTTATTTGTTCTATTACCATTAAGTTGTAAGAGTCTCCTGATGCTTTTGTGTGTGTGTGTGTGTGTGTGTTTGTGTGTTGTATTTAAGGACTATTTGCCCTATCCAATAAAATGTTCTCGTATGCTTTCTTCTAGAAGTTTTATTTAGTTTTAACTCTTACATTTAGGTCTATGGCCCATTTCAAGTTTAACTTTTGTATATAGTGTGAGGTGAATGTAGAGGTTTATATTTTTCTGCATATGGAAATCAAATTGTTGCAGTGTTGTTAAAAATATTATACTTTTCCTATTGAACTGTCTTGGTACCTTTGTCAAAAATAATTGGCCGTTTAATTCTCAACATAATCCAATATTTTCGAAGTGTATTTTTGATAATTTTATGTAACCTGTATTATGATTACTTTATTTTTATTTTGAAAAAGATTTTATTTATTTATTTTTAGAGAGAGGTGAAGGGAGGGAGAAAGAGAGGGTGCGAAACACCATTGTGTGGTTGCCTCTCCCAGGCCTGCAACTGGGGACCCTGCCCACAACTTGCCTGGGAATTGAACTGGTGACCCTTCCGTTCACAGGCTGGCACTCAATCCACTGAGCCACACCAGCCAGGGCTGTATTATGATTACTTTAAAATTGACAAAGGAAGAATACTTTCTACTTCATAAGGACTGTTGGGAAGATTCAAAGAGATAGTAAATGTAAAGTGCTTACTTAGCAAGAGGCCTGTCATAAGCAAGGTAGTATAAAAAAGTAATGTGAATTTTGTTTTTTGGTTTCTAGTTGGGGTTCTTTACTAGCTGGAGAACACGTTATTTTAAAAGCAATGTTTTATAAAAATCATAATTACAAATTTTGGGCATAAAAGTTACTAATTATTTTAATTTTTGTTAAAGCATACTTCACTGGGGTCTCATCAAAGGTCGCACACATTCAGAAGTAGGCTGGGCCAGGAGTCTAGAGACCTGGGTTTTAATTCCATCCCCACTATAGCCTTACTCTTTCACTTTGGGTCAATTTTTCCAAAAAGAGAGTTTTACTTTTTATTCTATATGGTGTTTTCCAGTCTTTATCAGTTTTATTGAGACTGCAATAGAAATGTATCCAAGCTCTAAACTAATTCTTTGGCATCAGATTTCATTTAGCAGAGTTAATATTTAGTCATCTAATATAATTCAATAGGAAATATTATTTTATGAAACAGTTTCAATAGTCATGCATTCATTTAGAAGTACTGTATGAAATGAGTTTGTTTTAAGGACTACTTAAAAAAAACAATATGCAAAGCTTCAAAATGTAATTATTTTTCAGTGCCCATAAAAGAATATATTAGAAATATATCTGATTTAAAAATGATCTTTCTTTTTTTGTATTTACTGCTATTCTTAAAACTTTTACTTTTTTTTCTCACATAGGTTCTCTCTCCTTTCAAACCTATTTACAGAAGGGACAATAATGCCTCCTCCTTACTCAAGAGTAAACCACAATAAGCATCATACTAGTATTTATTGGGGTTCAAAAAAAAGATGTAATCACTTCATTTGCTGGTGATAAGGAGGGAGTGAAATAATAGAAAGTAGTCCTGAGAACAGAATAACTTAATTCCTATGATGTTCCATTTACAGTAACAATGCAAGCAGGTGCCAAGGGGCTGCAACCCGTTAGCTACACTTTGATATTGTCAATTCACACTTTAGCGTTCATCTCCAAACTTTCCCTTCCCCAATGTTCACATAACAGAAGTTCTGGAGTGGCAATATACTGAATCTGTCTGACTTATGCCACTACCCCTAGTGTGTTGGTCATGGTAGCCCAAACTTCCTCAACTTGGAAACTTTGGGATAGGTGTGTTACTAACTAACTGGGTTAAATCTCAGCATTCTGGGATACAAAGTGCACTAGGAAGTTAATAGAGCTGAAGTTGAATTCAAGTTTTGCTACCCATTAGCAGTGTGTCTTTAGGCAAGTTGCTTCACCTTTCAGTCGTTCATTCAGTTCGTCTTACCTGTTGATTAAAAGAAAAAAAAGCAATCTGTCAGGTTCTGGGTGCTAGGGATACATATTTCCTACCCTGAAGTTGCTAATTTTATAATGGTAGTGATAACAGACAAAACAAACAAACAAACAAACAAACAAACAAAAAAACCCCAAAACAAAAAAAACCTAGAGAAAATAAATATGCAGAACTTATGAAAACTGAAGGCAAGAACACAGTATTATGGTAGGGTGATGGGGTGGGGATGGCACGTTTCTTGATAAAGGGCATCTGAGATTTCTCTAGGAAACTGAAAAATGAAGGGGTTGAACTGGGTGCTAACGGCTCTTGCAGTCTGAAAGACATGCATGTTCTTCTTTTCGCTATTAACTGTGCTCTAGGAAGGCCCACCAATGCACCTATTCTGGAATAAATGCAAATATGTTAAATCAAGTGCTGCATCAATTTTATATTGCGTGATTTTTAAATAACCCACGCGAGCTTCAATAACTAAACATGTTACTGTTATTTGGGGGAGTAGTTGCTGGTCACTAAAGAACAAAAGTCCTAACTTAAAAAAAAAAAAAAGAAAAAAAAAAAAAAAAAGAAATGAAAAAAGCGCCACCTGAGGGGCCAGGTTATAGCTCTGTACTCAAACTAATCCCCAGGGTGCAGAAAAAAACTTCCTAAGGCAGCTGCACACGAGCTTGACGCCGGGGTTCCAGTGAGTCCCGGGTTCCCTCTCGGCTCGGAGCAGCACCCTCCTTGGCTGTACCTGACAGCTTCGGGGCGGGGGGGTGGGGTGCGGGGCGGAGAGCGGGGGTTCGGAGCCCCAGAGCCCAGGGAGGAGGAGCCAAAGGAGGCGCGGACTAGAAGCAGCCAACTCAGCGAAGGGGCAGGATTTCCGCAGGGTGGGGGCCAGTGTCGCCCGGAAGAAAGGGCTCCGGCTGCCGTTTTCTCGTGATTATTTCGGGATCCTTGCTTCGCCAGTTGAAACTGCGGAAGAAAGATCCTCTGGCGAAATATGGCTACGGAGGGCCCTCCCACGTGCCGAGTCCAGGTGGCAGAACATCCCAGGTGGGGGAGAGGAGATGCCGCGGTCTGGGACCGCCTAGGTTGGCGAGGTGCAGATGGTGTCCCGGGCTTTCGGCTCCTCACTGGGGCGCTGCTTTTTACCTCCGGGAGAGAGCAGAATCCTTGCGATTTTTTTCTAAGGCCGAGCGGCTGGGCTTGCAAGAAACACCACGCCGCACTTCCCACCTTGACTCCTAGCCGGCATGTGTGTTTTGGTTCATCCCTTCAGACCGTTCTTTTTCCTTTCTTGGCTGAAGGTGGTACACTCTTCTGCATGGCTTTAGCAGAAATACCCAAATTAACTTTGAACACCTTTTCACTTTGTCTTGCCTGGCAGCCGATAGTGCCTTTTTGAGGCCCCCTTTCTAAAATAGTCATCGAAAACAGAAACGGGGGGAAAAAAAAAGGAAAAAAGAAAGAAAGAAAATGCCCCTCATTCCAAACAACGCGTCCCCTCACCCCCCTGAAAAAACCCGTTGGTTGTCTGCATCCTTTAAACAAATCCTGTAATCTATGAATTGTCATCTGCTGCCAGTACCTAACTACAGAAAAACTAATAGTTTAGTGATACCTAGTGGACAATCTTTTTATCTGAGGGCATCTTGCAAATAACTGTAGAAATGCTTCATTCTGACATAGAACGGAAATCTCATAGAACTGAAATCTCTAACCTGCTACAATGTTAGCCCTACAGATTTTCTAAGGTTGGCTTCACTTCCTCTCGGCTGTTTCTATTTTTACTTTCCCCCGCCTGTGAACTTTTCTCTCTAGTATTAAGTCCTCAAGCTCTCCCTGCTTCCTGGTATATGATTGCCATGTGACTGCTGACAAGATAACTTACTAAAACTTAAAAATGCTTTTTCACCCTTAAGCCAGCACTCAGTGGGTCTTTAGTTACCGGAAAGAAACGATTTTTGATTATGGAGACTAACACTGCTTTAGACTATTTGCCAATGTCTTTGGATGTCACTTATATTCTCCCGAGGTCCTTGCACAGTACTGTTGCCCCTTAAACATTTGAATGAATTAGGGCACTGTTAAAGACGTGCTTCCAATAAGTTTAATGAAAAAGTGGTTACATGAAAATAACCTGGCACCATGTAGTTTAGTCTTTTATATAAAACATAACTGTATAAATTTATTCTGTCTTTCCGTTTTATATGAAATTAATAATAATGCTCAGTATTTCTCTAGTTACCCTGTGGGGGAGGGTGGTGGTCTTAACATACTAGGAGTGAAGAATTGTTTACAAAAGGTTCTTAGAGACTTTTTGCCTTTTTTGATGTTTACAGTGTTCATTCATGCAACAAATACTTATGGTTCTGTGCTAGCCACAGAAGAAGAAGTCATTATAGCAGTCAGATAAGTTTGTGCTCTGCCATTTTCTTGTGCATGCAATGTGATCATTAGCTTCAAGCAATGTTTCAGCCACTAATTTATTTTAGTAGGGGTGACAAGTTAAATTTAGATAGTATATCTCTAAATCCACCTAGCTGGCCATATGTTACAATATACTGGAACGGAAAAAAAATGCATGTGAGTTCCAAGATCAGCCCGTCTTCTTGCAGAACTTCTTTCTTCAAGATGCCTCTTCAACTTCACAGCACACATAATCCTCTGAATAAAGGAATTTAGTCAACCAAATTATACATTTTAGTAAGCTTAATTTCTGTTCTTTTTATATAAAAATCAAATAGGAATAGAAGCTCTAATATTTTTTTCTGCATCCCAATCTTACATGATCCCTATATTGTAAGACAGCTTCAACTTCCATGATTGTAGCTTCCTTAGCAATGTCTCTTCTCTTTGCGATTCAGTTTTAAATTGCTGGGTTATTATTATTATTTTTAAAAATTAATTAATTTTTTAGAGAGAGGAGAAGAGAGGGAGACAGAGGTAGACAAATATTGTTGTGTGAGAGATACATTGATTGGTTGCCACTGGTACGCCCCCAGCTGGGTACCTGGCCTGCAACCCAGGCATGTACCCTGACTGGGAATCGAACCTGTGACCTTTTGGTTCGCAGGCCGCTGCTCAGTCCACTGAGCCACACCAGCCAGGACTGGATTATTATTTTTTAACAGCTTTATTGATATATAATTCACATACCAAACACTTCACCTGTTTAAAGTTTACCATGAAATGGTTTTTAGTATATTCAGAGGATTGTGCAACTATCATCATAATAAAACTTAGAACCTTTTCATCACTCCCAAAAGAATCCTGCATCCCCCAATCCTCAGCAATCGCTAATGTACTTTCTGTCTCCATATATTTGCTTATTCTGGAAGTTTCAAATAAATGGAATTATATAATATGTAGTACTTGTGACTGGCTTCTTTCACTTATTATATTTTCCAGGTTCATCCATGTTGTAACATGTTACCAGTGTGTCATTCCTTTTTATGGTTGGATAATGTTCCATTGTATGGATATAGCACATTTTGTTTATCCATTCATCAGTTGGTGGATTGTTTCCCACCTTTTGTCTCTATGAATAAGGGTGCTGTACGATCACATTTTCAATAGCAAAGGTTTGGATTATTTAAAACTATATCCAGTAAAGCCTGGACACCTCACAGTCCCTTTCTTCACTGTGGTCTGCTTCCTATCCTGTGCTGCTAATTCTTCTCTTCTTAGAAGTTATCAGTTTGGTTTGTATCCTTGTAATATCATTTTATCTTGATGGTATCCTTATAATATCATTGGTACCATTTTTTAATAAAAATATTATTGTGTTCATGTAAGTAGAATCATATTTGTTTTTCTGTGACTTTTTTTCACTTAATATTTCTCAGAGATTCTGCCATATCAATCCATACAGATTTATTTTGCTGTTTTAAGGGTCAGGAGTGTTTCATAATATGAATACCACTATTTATTTAACTATTCAACTATTACAGTGTATGTCTAAGTTTTTTATTTTTCACTCTTAAAATGCTACAGTCAGCAGAAATACATCTTTGAATATTTTCGTGAATGTTTATTTAAACTCATTCATGGAAATAGAATCAGGGCCAAAGCTAACAAACATTTAAAATTTTGATAGTTTGTGCCAAATGGCCTTGCAAAAAGAAGATGATATTTGATGGTCTATTTTTTAGTAGTTTTCAGGAGCTCTTTAAATATATATGTATTTTTGTATGAATGTATGGATTTTTGGATATAAACTATTTGTTGTTTTATATATGTATTATATAATATTGTTTCCAGTCTAGCACTTTAACTTCATGATATCTTTTGTTGTCTTTTATATTTTATACAATATAGTACTGTGTTGAATGATAACACCCTTGTCTTGATTCTGCTTTTAATGGGAACATTTTTAACATTTTTGTCACAGTTGTGATGTTTGCTGTTTCTGGTAAATAATCTTTGTTAAAGTAAGCACTTTTTCTTCTTTTCCAGCATGTCAAGAGTTTTTCTTTTTTTTTTTAATTTAAAATTTTACTTAAAAAATCAGAATGGCTATTGAATTTTATAATTTTTTTTGCATATTTTGAGAGGTTCATGGAGTTGTAGAGTTTTCCCCTTTTAGTCTGTTGGAATAATGCATTTATCCAACAGATTTCCTAATACTATCTTATATTCTTGGAATAAACTCCTTGGTTACATATATTATAAAATGATGTATGTTGGACTAAATTTACCAATATTTTATTTAGAGTTTTTAAAACTATTTTCACAAGTGAGAGTAGCCTATAGTTTGCTTTGGGGGCCCTTAAGTTTAGCATCTGGGTAATACTGGCTCCCTGAAATGAGATGTGAATACTTTGTATGGCTTCTATTGTGAGAACATTTAAAAAACAAAGGGTCAGTTTTAGTTAAGGTTCTGATGGAACTAACATCATTTCTGCGCCTTATTTAGGGAATTATTTCTGCCCACATTTTCTGTTTCTTTTTTCTGTTCTTCTATTTCTCTTCTGTCAATTTTTAGAAATTTGCATTTTCCTAGAAAAACCACCCCTTTGTATAGATTAGACTTTAAAAAAAATCTCTTGAATCTATAGTTGTCTCTTAATATTGATTTTATCTGATGAGGCTCAGGTAAGTTTTTTTCCATATAATTTTTTTGACCAAGTCTGCTGTTTTTCCTCTATTTCATTGAATTCCCCTTTTATCTTTTAATTAATTTCTTCTAATTTCTTTATTACTTTTTTGCTAGCTTCTCATCATATATGCATATTTATTTTTATTTTTCCTCATTTTAATTTTCTAAATAATTGTAATTTTGGCTTTAATTTCTGCTTTTCCTCATCTTTGTCTTCTTGCTCACTGATTTGTTCTTCAACTTTTTATTCTAACTATTCAGCCTATCTACTATTTTTATTTTCACCATTTGATTTTATTTTCCAAGGCCTCTTAATCAAATTATTGTTTCACTTTTACATTTAAGTTTCTGATCTGAGACGGATTGTGATGGAAGGAGCAAAATAAGGATTAAATTTCCCTTTCCTCCCCCAGTGGCAATTATCCATACTTTGAAATGCTATTTTTAACATGTTATATTCTCAAATATAACTTATAATGATAACTAATAATTATTGCATGCTTATAAAATCCTTATAACAGACCTTTGCAGGAGCTTCTATTATTACCCTCAATTTGTAGTTGAGGAAAGTGAGGGATAGAATGACTCATTAAAATTATAACTTTAAGTGAGGAAAAACTTTTCTTCTACCCTCTTAGGTTTAGGGGCTGGTGCCTGTGAATTAAACTGACAAAAGACAGATTAACAGGAGAAAAGGTTTATTTCATATGCACATCGAGCATTCACAGAAAAAAAGTGAAAATCCAAAGAAATGGTTAGGGCTGGGAGATTATATACCATTTTAACAAAGGAAGACAAATTGTGAATAGTGACTAGACAAAGGGAAGTGGTTTTAGCTTCTAGGGATGGTAAACTGGTGGAAGGTGACTATGGGGGTGGGTGGGAAACTAATGAAGATGATAAGGGTTATTTTAGTAAGGTTCGTTATGCAGACTCAAATCAGTGAAGTGTCCAGTGATGAGTCTTTATCTCTTGGTATGGGAGAGGGAATGAGACAACTTTGAAAAGGGAAATTTATGCCTTGACAGGTGTGGCTCAGTTGGTTGGGCATCATCCCACAGCGCAAGGGTTCGCCCAGTTGGATTCCGAGTCAGGGCACATGACCGTGTTGTGGGTTCGGTCCCTGGTCGGGCATGGTACAAAAGGTCACGCATCGATGTTCCTCTCTCACATTGTTTCTCTCCTGCAATGCTTCATCTCCCCCCCCCACCCCCCGCACCTAATTGGTCGCGGATTCCTATGGATTAGACTTTCTCATATCAATTTAATTTTCACCTTCCTTTTTCTCCCTCCCTTGCCCTTCTCTAAATAAAATCTTTTTAAAACAAGGGAAATATATACCTTGCTTTCAGGTTGATGGAGGATAGAGAGCTCCTGTGTTTGCTATTTCTGAATGGCCTCCACCTCAAAATAATTTTCATGCCAAATGACATATTCCTGATTCCTTTCACCATCAAAATACATATTAACAACCAAGTATTCTTAAATTAGTATTAAAAATTTATATTTTCTGTAATACTGTGACTGGGTATCTGATGTTGAAGAGAAAACAGAAGCACAGTGTAGGAGACTTATCTAAGGTCATAGTGGCAAACGAACAATTCATGTCTCCTAAAATTTTAATTCATTCATCTTTGCACTTAACCATTTGGTCACCTGAGCGTCCTTGGAAAATCAGCCCTTATATTGAAATCTATTTCATTCGCTACAGTCATAATTTTGTTTCTTAAGTTCTGTTACTAAAACTGCTGTTAAAAAAAATCTTAAGCCCTGGTTGGTGTGGCTCAGTGGATTGAGCACTGGCCTGCAAACCAAAGGGTCGCCGGTTTGATTCCCAGTCAGGGCACATGCCTGGGTTGTGGGTCAGGCCCCCAGTTGGGGGTGTGCAAGGGGCAACCACTCATTGATGTTTCTCTCCCTCTCTTTCTCCCTCCCTTCCCCACATTTCTGAAATAAATAAATAAATAAAATCTTTTAAAAAAATAAAGAAAAAAAACTTATAAAAAGATCTTAAGTCAAAAGAGCGTCCAGACCACCAGATTCAGCAATTTGTGTAGTGATAATTTGACCATTTCTGCCTTGTGTAACAATGTGATTTTTATAGGAGCTTTTATTTTCATATTGAATATACTCATTGTACTATTTTTGGAGGCATACTTTAAGTGACTACATTTTAAGTGATAGAGTGTTGCCGGTGACTAGTCCAATGTGGTAAAAATACAGCTACTACCCCAATTATAGGAAGAGTGCTTCATTATTAGGGGATTAGGTATGACGTTTAGAAAAACATGTACATGTCAGTTCTTTCTATTCTTAGAGAAAAGTACTTGATTGCTTTTATAACCTCTGTGCGTTTGAATTTCAAAGGCAGAAATGTTGTATGGTAAACTTCTTGATGATGGAGTAGTTATAGTAAGGCATGAACTGGCTGCCTTCCTGAGGTAGTTTGAGAAAATAATAACTCAAAATCATTTCATTAAAACACATTTTAGGAGACTTATTCTAACACTGTCATTAATACTTCATCTTGTTTGTGTTCGCAGTGCTTATAAAAGCAAATTAGTAAGGATTCAAGTTCAGCAGAACTTGAATTTTGTCCGTATGTGGTTTTCACAAGCAGAAATAACAGTCTCTATTGAGGCTAGTGGAATTATATAAGCAGAAAACTTCTCCTGCAATACTACATCTCCCTTTTCCCCACGCCTGATTGGTCGCTGATTTCTATGGATTAGACTTTCTTATATCAATTTTTCACCCTTGTCTATCTCTACCTCTAATATACTGTCAGCATTCCTCTCTGGGTTTACTACAATTGCCTCCTATTGGGTTTCTTTGTTTCTGCCTTGCCTTCCTATGACCCATCTTCTCTACACTTGCCAGTGAGCTTTGTCAAGTGTAAAATTGATACACTTCATCCTTAAACATCTCTTCACATCCATTGGTTATGTGTTAAAAGCTAGGTTCCTCAGCTTGTCATAGGAGGCCCTTTAAGAGCTGCTCGGTTAACACCACCCTCTCCTACTTTTCTCTTTTGATGTATTTAAAGGCCTAATTATAATTTTCTGAATGCAGTATGCTGGGCCTTTTAATTCCATTTTCCCAGAATGCTTCACAACATCTCACTTGTCTTACATCCTTTACAATTTGTTCTAACTGTTGCCTCTTTGGAAAGCCTTCTCTAACTTCTGATTTTGGTTTTTTCTTCATCCACATTCTCCCACAGCAAGGACTAAATAGCTTTTTTTCTACTCCCAAAGGACTATTTGTCTGGCTTATCACTTTATTGTCATGCTATATTGTGCTTTTTAGTTTACTTTTATATTCCTAGAGGCCAACATCTATTATTAATCTCCTTTTTAAGTACTTAGCAAAGCATCAGTAAATGCTTTTTAAGAAGTTTTTATTTGAAATAATTTAAGAATTACGGAAAAGTCAAGTATAGTAAAAAAAATTACGGTGTACTCTTCTCCCAGATTCCCCAGCTGCTAACATTACTCTATATTTGTTTTATTGTTCTCTCTTTCTTTTTCTGTTATATTTTTCTAAACAATTTGAGATTAAGTTGAAGACATGAGGCCTCTTTAGGGTGTGTTTCATAGAAACAAAGAACATTTTCTAACGTAACCAGAATAGAATGATCAAAATTAGGAAATTAGTATCAATACAACATTATCTAATTGAGACCTCAGGTACTACCAATTATCCCACTAATGTCCTTTATAGCAAATAATAATTTTTTCTTTTTTTGTGAATTCAGTAGAGGACACATGTTGCATTTAGTTTTTTTAATCTTTTATTTTGAGGGGAATGCAATTCCTCAGTTTTTCTCTGTATTTCATGACCAGTTATTTTATAGAATATCCCTCAATTTGAGTTGCAAGAAAAAGTTGTGGAAAACTTTGGAATGGACCAAAAAATTATTGGGTGTCTCTAAGGTGAACCAGAATTTCCTGGCATACCTGTCTTTCAAGTTATCTGATTTCTCTGGGGCTCTGAGCTTTTCATTATAGCCAAGCTATTTTATAGCACTGTAGGTCTTAGGAAACTGATAGCAATGCAAATGATTCTTGTCCAGGGAAATTGCAAATTATGTCTTTTGGATTGCAGTTGATTGTTGCTGTTAAGTAGTTTCAGTAGTTTTTGTGTTTACTTGTAACTTCATTTCAGCATTCCTTATTTGACTGTATATGAGTAGTACTTTGGATTCTCCTAACTGGTGATAATATTTTACTGGTTTTGTCATTAGTTAATGAGATAAAAATCTTTAACATATGTTTATTTTATGCCTATATAAGTGTCAAGCCCTGGCTGGTTTAGCTCAGTGGATTGAGCGTCGGCCTGCGAGCTAAGTGTCGCTGGTTCGATCTTCCAGTCAGGGCACATCAGAGAAGGAAAACTCTGACTCCAAAAAACCTCCGCTGCCTTGCGGCATACCTCTTGAGGGGAAAGGCTAAGGGAGTAAACCCCGACAGAAAATCCGGAGCCGGAGTCCCTAAGGCGGTTTGACGTTGTAGTCAACACCGGCAACTCCTGCGGCGCACCTGAAGCCAAGCTGTATTGACTCCGTCTTTCCCTTGGACCCTTCAGCTGCGAAGAGAGGGGGGATCTGCTGCATGGGCAACAGCAGACCCTCCATATCACCCTGCCCAGGCTCTGTAGCTTCAGCGTCATCGCAAGATGTCGATTCAACACGGGAGGCGACAGATACCGTGTCACTCCCGAGTCGGACTGCACAGCCATTCTCGGCGGTGCAGATAGACTCTTAAGAAGCTACACCATCGTCTCTCGAGACGGACGGCTGCCGCCGCCGACGATATAAGTGTCATGATTATGCTTTACAAAATTTCTCCTTTAACAAAGTTTATTAATATTTTGGCATGATTAGAGTCACTTTATTTTTGATAAGAATACTACAAAAAAGTAACTTTGTTTTCTCAGTACATCATGAGGCACATGGTGTCTATTTGCCCCATACCAATGCTATTGACCTGGATCACTTGGTTAAGAGACATCTGTCTGGTTTTTCCACTGTAAAGTTACTATTTTCTCTTCTGTAATTTGTACCTTTTGGTGAAATACTTTAAGAGTATGTTAATATTGTGTATCACATCAAACTTGCATTTACAGGTTTTATCTTCCATTGATGATCCTTGCCTGAATTAGTTATTACTACCATGGTCACCAAATGATGATTTTACCAGGTTTTTTTTTCTTCCATATTTTTTATTTTTTATATTTATTATTTGGTGTTTTAGTGTAAGGAAGTGCTTTTTCTTTTCTTCTATTTATTTATGCTTGTATGGATACATTGATTTCTATTTTATTCTATGGGTTATAACATGTTACCTTTATTACTATATTGGTGATCAGATTGTTTCAGATTTGGGCAGTAGGAACCTCTGTGGCTCCTGTGTGCTGCCATCTTGCGGTCATTGTTTCAGCACTTCCTTACTGTCTGGCACATTAAGATGTGCCTGGTTTGTGTCTGCAGAAGGACATCTAAAGCTATGGAAAGTTTAATAAGAGTTTATTTATCTTTTAAAATCTTCTGCGGGCTTAGCTATATACTCTTGTGTTGCTTAGGGGGTTACAATATTTTTTATTCCTGGCGTTTTTAAGGATGTATATCAGTAAAACATTATGCTTTTTTAGTTTTTAGGGGTAATTAATGATGGTAGGTATATGAAATATGCTTCAGCATGTATATCTTATGGATTTTTCTATTATGTGGTTATTCTGACATATTCTACTCTTGTTTTCAGATTGCTGAAGCTAAAGGAGATGTTTAATTCTAAGTTTGGATCCATTCCCAAGTTTTATGTTCGAGCACCAGGAAGGGTCAACATAATAGGTATTTCAAAACTTCCTTCTCTAATTTTTTCTTGCTTTGGTCAGATCCAAATTTTTGTTCATATATTATTTTCTTGATTTTTCCCAGGAGAACTGAAAAAGAGAAAAGGAATATTTTACATATATTTACTATAGTAAGATATGCATTTGCATAAGGAACCACACTATGCTTTCATCTTTCCCAATCTATGTTAATTTTTATTAATGTTAATTTTGGCCATTCATTTAAAAAATTAAAAAAATTGTTGAAACTAGTTATTAATATTGTTTAGCTCTTCTTCTGGAGTTTTGATGTGTTCTTTCATTTGGGCCATGTTTCTTTGTCTCCTCATTTTGGCAGCCTCCCTGTGTTTGTTTCTATGTATTACGTAGAGCTGCTGCATCTCCTGGGCTTGGTAGAGTGGCCTAATGTAGTAAGTGTCCTATAGGGTCTAGTGGTACAATCTCCCTGTTTAACTGAGGTCGGCCCTCCAGGTACTCTCCCCACCGTGTGGGCTGTGTACACCTTCCTGTTGTAGTTGACCTTTGATTGCTGTTGGCATGTCAATGGGAGGGTTTTGCCACCAGGCTGATTGGCTATAAGAACTGGCTCTGACCACTGTTGAGGATCAGCTGTGCAGGGACCCACCCCATGGAACAGTGGGGCGCTGGCACCTGCCGAGTCTGCCCTTTGAGTGAATTGCTTGTGGAGGTGTGTGGGGGTGCTTCAATGTGGTCTGAAGCTGTCCGCAGAGTGCACTGGCTGTGGGGTCTCCTAGGAGGTGCAGGCCAAGGTCAGCCACCACCTGTGTTCTGCCAAAGGCATCCTGAATGAGCTACAAAGCGATCTGCAGATAGCTGCCACTTGTGCTGGGCTTAGAAGTGCCAGGATAGGCCAAGCTAGAACCAAGGCTAGCTGCTGTTAGTGCCAGGCGTTGGGCCACTTAGAGAGAGATACGGGGCTCACTGAGGCCAGATGCTCCTTGTTTTAGGAAACAAGGAGATTTTAGGAAAGTTGGGAGCGTGAGCCTAGATAGGCCATTCCTATGGAAAAGCCAGTCAAAGCGGATTGTGTGGGTCCACAAGTTGAGGGGGTGAGGTCTCAGAGAATTACCAGGGCTGGGTGGACAGTGGTAGTCAGGTTGAAGAAGACTTAAATATGGTACTCTCCTGCTGGCTCTGTGGGGAAAGGAGTTTGAAAAGGAACAATGGTCTCTTCCTGCACTTCTCTGTGAGAGAAAGCTCCCCCTTCAGCTCTGGCCCTGATGCCAGACACTTTAGTTTCTCCTGGTATGTCCCTAGTGTCTTTCAAGCTGCTGCTCTAGTACTGGAATTCAGAGGAAGTGAGTCCTGGTACTCACTGAGTGGGCCCTTTAAGAGGAACTGCCTGGGACTCCAGAAGCCCTCTGTCTCCCGCAGCCACAATCCCCTCTGGTTTTTACAGCCAGAAGTTGTGGGGACTTCTCTTCCTGGCACTGAAACCCTGGGCTCGGACACCTGGTTGAGGCGGGTACTTGCTCCTCAGGGGTGGTGTCTGCAGCCTAGTTATCCCTCCCAATTTTTATCTACCACATGTTGTTATGGTAGCAGCCTGTTCTGCATCCTCTCCCTCCTACCAGTCTCAGTGTGGCTTATTCTTTATATCCTCATTATAGGACTTTCATTCAGCTAGATTTCAGGTGGTTCTGAATGATGGTTGTTCTGTAGTTATATTTTTGATGTAGTTGTAGAGGAATGTGAGTACCATGTTTACCTATGCCGCCATCTTGACTGGAACCCTATTTTATTATTTTAAAGAACATGTCCATGAAGAAAAAAAAGAATCGTTACCTGTAATAATATGTAAAGTATTTGTTTAAAAATATAATTATGCAGTTGAATTGCCTTCCCTTCACTTTGTGTTTTTCATTTGATGAATGTCGGCCATAGAAGCAGTCAGATATAAAAATCTGGCATGTGGAAATATAAATGAGCTAGCTTAGCCCATCTTTCTTGAATTGTTATTTTGTATTTAAATCTTATGAATAACAACCTTGAATTTACATTGTAATATGAAGACATTATAATATAGTAGGAAGAAAAGTCTTCCTTGTGTTTCAAGGAGGAATTATAATGAAAAGGATTGTTTGCTTCCTATGTATAAAGTAGTACAGATTAAATATTCTTTTTCTAGCTTCTTTTTTAATCCTAGCTATGTGTAGCATATTTAACACAACCTATTAGTGCCAGTGTAATTTGTTAGGCATTTGGTTAGACTGCAAGAAAAATAAAGCAAAATCCTCACCTTTAGTGAGCTCATTCTCTAGGAAGGAATAGAGTGGGACTCAGATAGTGTTAATATAAGGACGAGTGTGCTGAAGACTTCAATCATTCACGTATTAAAAGTTAATACAAAAGAATGATAGGAAAAAGGAGATACTGCTTTTCTTGATGCTTCACATAACTAATCACATAACAAATATTTGAAGATGTTCATTATGAATTAAAAAGTGGATTAAAAAAACCTGTGAAAAGTTTAGAAATTAATAGAAACTATTAGCTAACATACTTATGCTAGCAGAAGTCCCTGGCTCAGATGTCTGGGAGGAAAAGAAAACTGAATCACTTTTTGCCCGTGGTATTTTTATTTTCTGTTAAACCTAGCTTACCGTCAAGTTTTTTCTGTGTTCAACTTGTGTTACTCTGTGATATCTGTTCTCAATGATAAGAAATGCTTTCTTTTTTTTCTAGGGGAACATATAGATTACTGTGGATATTCCGTTCTTCCTATGGCGATAGAACAAGATATGTTAATAGCTGTGGAACCTGTGAAAACAAACACTCTCCAGCTGTCCAATACAAATCCCTTATACCTGTGAGTATTTGGGATTGCTACTGTGTGTGTGTTTGTACCCAAATGAACTCTTTAGGAGATATCAAATTTATAATGTCATTAAGTTCATTGAAAATTTGTATTTGGGTTACAAAAAAACCTAAGGCTACTACTTAATACTTGTTTATTTTGTTCATTTGCTCATTCATTTATGAAATATTTTCCCTGGCTGGTGTGGCTCAGTGGATTGAGCACGGGCCAGGTTCCCAGTGGGTGGCATGCTAGAGGCAACCACACACTGATGTTTCGCTCCCTTTCTTCCTCTCTCCCTTCCCCTCTCTAAAAATAAGTAAATAAAATATTTTTTTTGTTTTTTTTAAGGAACTATTTACTGAAGTTTTGTCATGTGTCCAACATTATTTTAGATACTGGGCAATACAAAGATGGAAATAACTCTGTTTGTGCCCAGGAGGTATTTGTCATCAATCATGATAACTATCTCCAGCAAAGTCAGAGCTGGTGACTTTCTTATGTTACTAGGGCAGCCTCTCATTCTCTTGCCGCAGGATTTTGCCATGTTGTATCACCATTATCTGCTTACTTGTCTGTATCCCCCTGTAGGTTATAAGCTCTGTGACTTCAGGTACTGTTGGCTCTTCTTCAGTGCTGTAGCCTCAGTGCCAAACAGAGAATCTGATATATAATAGATGCAGGTTTGTAGTACATATGCTTGATTAAGTTAAGGATATACTTTTTTGTTGTTGTTTTTAATTCTTAGTGTGGTAAGATTAAAAAATAATTAATGGGCATCAATTTTTTAAATGTCTCCTCAACGTTGAAGACCAGTTTATCACAAATTATTATGGATTATGCTAATGAATTTTTTAATATTGAACTGTCTTTTCATTCATGGGATAAGACCTACTTGCTAATAATGTTTTAGGACGGATTTGACTTGCTAATTACAAAAAAAAAATTTTGGCATATAATTGGCACATTACAGTTTTGGCTTACCGTTCATGGGACAGTTTGCCTGCAGCAATGTTTATTCAGCAATTACTTTATGTGTGCCTTTGATAAGGCATTTTACAAGGTTGTGCAAGATAGAGAAATTTCTTACTCTCATATGGAACTTATTATATAACATCCTTTTATTTTCTATTTATTTTGCATAATTGAGATATATCTTATGTACATTTCGCACCCTTTACATTATATCAAATGCAATTTTGTCATTGTTTGCAAACATTTAAAACTGGGTGCATAGTATCAATAATTTGCCATATTGATTTATTCAAATTCACTTAACAATTCTCATGATAATACATATGTGATTTCAGTTTTATTTTATTTTTTAACAAAAACAGAACCTAAGACAGACTTGAATGAAACTGGAGTATTTGGGAAATGATCCCAGGAGCAGTAGTGAAAGAGCATGAAGAATGAGTCAGGGAAGCGGAGTTGACTTACCAAGTCAGGTAGTCTCTGCTGAAGACAAGGAGCTTTATTCCACCAGGACCCTGGGAAGTATGCAGCATGCCTCCCAGAACTCTTACATGTTGTGTAGCATTCATTGCATGGAAAAACCATGGTTTGTTTATCTGTTCACCATTGGTGGGTATTTAGATCATTTCTGGTTTTTAGCTATTATGAATAATGCAGCTAAGAATATTTGTGTACAAGTCTATGTGTGGGCATGTTTGCCATTTTTATTGGGTAAATACCTAGGAGTGTGCTGTCTGGTTTAGCTTTTCAAAGAATTTGCCTAACTATTTTCCAGAGTGGTTGTAACATTTACATTCCCACCATCAGCGTATGAGAGTTCCAGCAGATCCACATCTTTGCTCACCTGTCTTTTTAAATTTTGCCTACTCTCATAAATGTGGTTTTTTTAATTTCCATGATGATGTTGAACATCTCTTCATATATTTATTTGTCATCTGTATATCTTATTTGTTTAAAGGTTTGCCCATTTTTAAGTAGGTTTTTCATGTCCTATTATTGACCTGTAAAAGTTTCTTATATATCATAAATAGAAGTCCTTTGTTAGATTATGTTTTGCAAAGTATTTCATCTAGTCTGTAGCTTGAATTTTCTTTCTCTTTGCTGTGCCATTTGAAGAAGAATAGTTTTTAATTTTGATGAAGTTTTATTTATTGATTTTTTTTCTTTCAGTTTGTAATTTTTAACTGTATTTAAGAAACCTTTGCCAAACCCAAGATCACTAGATTTTTTCCAGTGTTTTATTCTAGAAATTTTGTGGTTTTAGTTCTTACATTTAGGTCAGTGATTCATTTTGAGTTAATTTTTGTAAGTGGCATTGAGATAAAGGCTGAGGTTTATGTGTTTGTGTATGGCTATTCAATTATTTCCCACCATTTATTGGGAAGATTATTTTTTCCTACTGAGTTATCTTGACACCTTTGTTGAAAAAGCAATTGATAATATTAGTATGGATCTATTTCTGGACTCTATTCTGTTTCACTGATGTACTTGTCTGTATTTATGTCAATAATCATACTATCTCAAAATTGTAGCATTATGAGAATCACTGAACTCAGGTTGTGTAAATCCTCCAATATTGATTGTCTTTTAAAAATTTGTTTGGACTATTCTAGATCTTTTGCACTTTTTTATTAGTTTTGGAATCAGCTATTAAATTTCTATGAAAAAGCATGATGGGATTTTTATTGTGGATGCACTGAATATATAGATCAATTTGGGAAGAACTGACATCTTAACAGTATTTAATATTCCAGGTCATAGACACAATATATCTCTCCATTTATTTAGATCTTCAAATTCCCTCAGAAGTATTTTGTATTTTGAAGGTATATGTTTGAACATATTTTGTTAATTTTTTCTCTTTATTTTTTGATAATATTGTTCTCATAAATAGTCTACCATAGTGCCCGACACAGATAGACACTGGACAAATGTTTGTTGGCAGAACAAGTGAACGAATGAATAAAATGTGTAAGTGGAATGTGAGCCATGTCTGCTCGTTTTGAGGACTTTTTTCTTAGCATTCTACAATATGGGTGTAAGAATGGAGAAAGCCGATGGGTGAGGTAGTGCCGGAACAAAGGTTGGTGGAAAAATGAGTGCCTGTTTTTGAACCTTAGGAAAAGGCTAGGCAGAGAGAGGTAAAGACAGGGATGGAAGGTGATATTCTAAGCAAGTAGCATCCAAAAGTGTAGCCATACTTCGGACAAAATAGACTTCAAGCAAAAAGAGGTAACAAGAAACAAAGATGGATGTTATGTAATGACAAAGGGGACATCAAGAAGACATAACGTTTATTAATATATATATGCACTCAACTCAGGAGCACCAAACTATACAAAGAAACTCTTAACAGACTTAAAGAGAGAAATTGATCGTCGGCAGCCGTCCGTCTCGAGAGACGATGGTGTAGCTTCTTAAGAGTCTATCTGCACCGCCGAGAATGGCTGTGCAGTCCGACTCGGGAGTGACACGGTATGTCTCCTCCCGTGTTGAATCGACATCTTGCGATGACGCTGGAGTGTCCTCTCCAGTGAAGCTGAAGCTACAGAGCCTGGGCAGGGTGATATGGAGGGTCTGCTGTTGCCCATGCAGCAGAACCCCCCTCTCTTCGCAGCTGAAGGGTCCAAGGGAAAGACGGAGTCAATACAGCTTGGCTTCAGGTGCGCCGCAGGAGTTGCCGGTGTTGACTACAACGTCAAACCGCCTTAGGGACTCCGGCTCCGGATTTTCTGTCGGGGTTTACTCCCTTAGCCTTTCCCCTGAAGAGGTATACCGCAAGGCAGCGGAGGTTTTTTGGAGTCAGAGTTTTCCTTCTCTGATGTGCCCTGACTGGAAGATCGAACCAGCGACACTTAGCTCGCAGGCTGACGCTCAATCCACTGAGCCAAATCAGCCAGGGTACAGGAGAAATTGATAGCACCATAATAATAGAGGGAGAATTTAATACCCCACTTACACCATTGGACAGATCCTCCAGACATAAAGTCAACAAGGAAATATTGGCCTTCAATGACAAAGTAGACCACATGCCCTTAATAGATATATATGAAACATTCCTCCAAAAGCAATAGAATACACATTCTTCTTAAGAGCCCATGGGGCATTTTCAAGGATAGGCCATATGTTGGCACACAAAACAAGTCTGAATAAATATAAGAAGACTGAAATCACACCAAGCATCTTTTCCAGAAACCAAACACAAAGTCACGGAAGATTGTGATCTAAATGATGGAGAATTCAAAAATAGATGTCACAAAGAAACCCAGCGAGATGCAAGGAAATTCAGAAAGGTAATTCAAGGAGCTAAGGCATAAAACAGTCGTTTTCTTTCTGTGATACCTTGTTAACACGATGATTCTTGGTGTTTGATGGGTGGTTCCGCTTCCGGTACATTTGAAGTGTGGAATGCTTTTCTTATTTAGGTACAGCTTTGATTTTAACACTTCAGCAGGTTGGTAATTAGAGGCCCCATTTCCCCCCAGGAGGTGGCGCTACAGCACAAGTTTTTGGTTTCTGTCACTTGAGCTGACCACGGTTGAGAGCCGGCATTTCCTACCTGCCACTGACTCTGCCAGAGGCGTCACAGGTGCCCTCCGCATTGCTGCTTGTGCGTTTGGTGTCACTGGTGCCTGGCTGCTCCCAGTGTCATCCTAGTTGCTGGTTTTGCTGTGGTTGTAGGTGTCGCTGCCTGGGTTATAGGGAAGGCGTGTGCCCGCACTGCTTCCGGGGTTGTCTGGGTCTCAGGCAGCACCTGTGGTGGGGGGATGGCAGGGATTCGGGGCAGGCGGGGTCTAGAGCCTGGCCCCACTGGCTGCCTGATTCCCTGTGGCTGTTGGTTTCTCTGGCCGGGATGTCAGAGACTCCTGTGCTGCCTCCGCTGCTGCCACCGAGCCCTCCAGGAATGCAGCACCACTGCAGCCACGGGAAGGAGTCTGAGTTCCGGGCGCTGATGCCACTGCTGCCCTTGTCCCCCCCACCCCCACCCCAGGGCCACAGAGGGGGGTCTGAGTTGCGACCTGGCATCTATGATTGCTGCTATGCGGGCTAGGGCTGTGGGCTCATCTCCCCCCGGGGGGCCAGGGTCAATCAAGAGCGCCATTGCTACTGCTCCTCGAGTTCTGCCTGCTGCATGCATTCCAGTTCCCACCTACAGGTGTAGAGATGTGTGGGTCGCTCAGGTACCTTAGTGTGTCAAGCAGAGGAATGTTTCTTGAGTTAGTTGATGTACCACTAGTTGTAGATGAAGGGGAGAGACAAAGGGAGCATCTCACTCGACCATGATGCTGACATCACTCTCCCAATATAATTTAACTTCTGTGGGTGACAATTAGGTGCCTGTGACCTGGATAGACTGTGTGCGTCCTTGGAGTCACTAAACCTCTGCCTCCTGGAAGGTCTCTTCAATCCATTATGCTGACTGTAGAAATGAGGCCCTGTTAGCCTCATATCCCACCCATATTACACATCACATGACATGGTGCGTGATCATGACTTGAGTTCCTGTTGTCTCTGCTAGATTACAAATGCTTAAGAGAGAAACCCTTTCCTTTTTCCTTTATATTCCTCTGAATATATTCCACTTGCAACACTTAAGTGGTCATTAAATATTTTCCTTAGGATATGATGTATTCATGTTATTGAGTGAAGAAAATGCATGCAAGGTACCTACTACACTGACTGGCACATAGTAGGTATTTAGTAAATTATGCGAAGAGGATGTTGCTTATGTTCTCACTTTTAATTTGATCTCTAACCCCTCTTCCATTTCATGTATTTTGTCTTTTGGCTGATTTAGAAGCCTATCTACTTTTCATCTTCGAAATAATGTTGACTTACAAAGAAGTAAACAAATAGTACAAAGAATTTCTATACATTAACTGCTCTGTCCTCATGCATCATATCAAGGAGGCATTTGAGGTCCTTTACTGGTGATGTTAATTTTGGTGATTTGGTTAAGGTGGTGCCTGCCAGATTTCTTTACAATAAAGTTTCCATGTTTTCTCCTTGTAGTGAGTATCTGGTGGGGAAATACCTGGACTGTATATAAAGATCTTGTTTCTCATCAAATTTTTACTCAGTAACTTTAGTATCCATTGATGATTCTTTCCTGAAACAGTTATCCTGGAGTTTGTCAAATAGTGATACTTTTTGACATCTGTCATTTTTCTACATCTACTAGTTGGGATTTTACTCTAAGGAAGAGTTTTTTCCTTCTCCTTCATTTAACTTTTTATTCATTTGTTAATTTACATCAGTATAGATTCATGGCATCTCATTTTATTCAGTGAGTTATGATCCATTAGAATCATTATTTGTGTTATTTACTCCTTTTCTTCTTAAACTATACATATGGCAAAGTTGGATGGATGGCAGAGAGTGTGAGGAAAGAAGCTCTTTGGGCAACTGTTCCAGTGAGAACTATGCCAAACAGCAGGGCCACAGGATAAGGTTTGCACTAGCTTAACAAGGACCATCGTGAAATAAAAAGTGGTGTGGATCATGCTAAAATATATCAGTTCCTCTCTGTTTCAGGAAATAATGATTAGTTGGAAGTAGTTTAGTTATTAAGGCCACCATAATTTCTTCTCTTTTAGCAGCTGGAGATGTTTGTTGTTTTGGGGTGGACTGTGAAGTGCATATATTGAAAGTAAATGGTAAATGAGAGTCAGTGTCACTGTATTGCCAGTAGATGGCAGCAGTCAGCCATCGATTTCGCAGCACAAGGCCTCCAGACTTAAATTGATGGTGTCTTTTGTTTTTTGCAGGGACTTCAGTACTAATGCTAATAACGTTCAGATTGACAAAACTAAGCCCCTGTGGCACAACTATTTCCTATGTGGATTTAAAGGAATTCAGGTAAACTGGCTTATAAGGCATCTACTAGCATTTGTGATTATAATGTCTATTATATCAAGATCTATTTTATTTACTCTATCATTTTTGTCTCCTTTCAATACTAACTGATGTTTCTGTTCTGTTTTTCTAGTTTATATATTTCAAGGAAGGGGTAGATATGACTTTTTCTGGGTGGTGTTCACAGGGGGCAGTAGTGGCTGTTCATGAGTCAGGTGCATCTGCCATCTTTCTGGCTTTTAAATATTTTTTTCAAAATTTCTTTTGAAGGATACATTCTAGTAATATCCACATTTTGTTCTAGGGATATAGAGGTGTGTACTCTATTAGGACTTGTAGTCAAATAGCCCAGGGTATAAATTTATCTTCTACCCAGCTATATTAATTTAACCTCTTAAGTCTCAGACTTGTTTATCTATAAAATGACTCACTTCTATCCCAATAAAGAGTTGTTGCAAAAATTACATAATGCTTGATGCATAGTAGGCATTCAATAAATGGAAACTAATATTGTAAATACTAATAATGCTACTTCAGATGGCGTTAAAAAAGATGTAGTGAAATTTGGTAGAATAAGTATTTTCCTAGAAACTTTAGATAATTACCTTGAACATCTCTAATGTCATGCACAAGAGCAAGAAAAGAAAATATATTCATTCCCCTAATTAAAAAGGTATACAGATGAAGAGAAAATTGATTTGCTAAATCAATCTGATTTGTTTATTAAAATCCATGTCTTAGAAAGCTTGTATTCCTTACTACCTGGTAGTCCTGTCTGAAGCTTTGTCTTGAGTAGCCTAGGACTCAGTGGCCTATCTGTAACTAACTGTAGTCTTGTACTCTAATTATGGCGATTCTGGTCTTGGAGTGAGACCCTCCCTCCCTCCCTTCTTTCTTTCTCTCATTCATTCATCGTTCTTTCTTTCTTCACTCCCCAGACACATGCTAATAACTTATGGGAAAAGTTATTGGCAGGTTTTAAATCTTCAAATGATTTGGCTTGTCCTATGTGTTAGTGGGGAATTACAGTATTTGGAAGCATTTACCTGGCAAATGAAATTTGATCTTACTTCCAGCAACATGCCTTTTGTAGCATATGGGTAAAGTAACCTAAGTAACACATGTTGCCTTGTGTTGCTTTTGAGAATTTCAGGTCTTAAAGCTTTCCTTTTTGGTTTGGTAACTTATAGACAAAAGCAGGTTTGTGCAATGAATTTTTGGCAGAAAAGTAATTTGAAGCTAGCCTTTTTAGAAACATTCAAATTCAGATACTAGAAAGTTCCAGATGATAATCTGTTTATATTAAATTGAACATATTATCCTTTTGGGATAGAGCTATTACAGAATTTGGCAAAAACCCATTTACATTTTTCAATCTGTTGTATATTTTAATTGAACCATTGCATGATAAGTTTGTAAGTGTGATTCACATTCACAACACCCTGTAAGTCAGTTTATTTTTAAAAATATAGCATTCAACAAGGTTTTTTTCATTTTTTTATACTAACTATCTGTATGAAAGGGCATCGGCAGCAGCGGTGTTTCAGTTTGTCACTTGTTTGTATTTCTGGAAAGAAAATTTTTAGATGATTTGAAATCAAAAGAGAAGCACATCCAACTGAATCTCTTATTTTGTGGTGTGTGAATTTTGCCAGTTTAGGAAAAAAAGGACAAAAAAATTAAGGGACAAAAACAGTCTTTTATTTGTAGAGTTTGTTGTTACTTTGATTATTCTAACTAGTTTACTGAAATTTCTCCCTAGAATAATATGTATGATGAAATGCATAATTATGTAATATAACAGTATTTTGTACTTTGGTCTTAAGATGTTTGAGTAATTTGCAAGCGCAATGGTACTTTCCTTGATGAGGAGGTGGCCTTGAATTTATTTATAATCTTAAACCACAAAGGTTATATGATATGATCATCCCAAGTGTCATCCTACATATTTACTTAAGTACCCTAGAGTTTTCCATCTTTAGATCAGAGTCTGATTGTTTCTTTGGTCTTTCCTATTTAGAGAAATAGAGCTTCCCTCTGATGTTTAGAGTCTGCATTCTTATTTGTGGCTGAATTCTAATTTGGCTGTCTTGAAAGCTACCATATGGCTAAATTGTATCTATAAACTCTCATAAAAATCTGGATTTCCTCATATAGCTGACTTACATTAAATCACAGTGACAGTATGCTGGCCCAGGTTTCTGATTGCAATGCAGAAGTTCTCAACCAGAAATTGGAGACCTGGGTCCTATCCCTAACTCCCCACATATGATCTTGGGAAAGTCTCTTAATTTTTCTGTGCCTAGGATTTTCCATGAGGACGTAAAACAGAACTGAAGTTTGGGGCTCTTTTTCTTTAGAGGACTTTCTAAAGAAAGATACTCCATAGAAATAAGCCACTGCTTGGTGTTAGACTTTTACAATCACAGAGTGTTGGGATATGCTACATAGTGATTTAACCTGTCTTGCTAATAATAGGGTATTTCTTTTCTTGCTACTTGAGAAGTTTAATTATAACTTTTTAATATTTTTTCATATCTGTTGAAATCAATGAATTTTCAAGAGAAAGATAATTCAAGGCAATTTTAGGAAGTGGATTAGTAGCTTTTAGTTGAACAAAATAAAAAGTAATCTTCATATTATCATATCATTACATAAAATGTCATAGACTCAATTGAATTGCACAAGTAGTTTCTATAAATAGCACAATAAGTCCATTGATAGACTTTTGCTCCTTGGGGGATAAAAGATCTCCTTGAATTTGAAACTGAAGTTACTAATCTGGTCTTTTCCTCTATTCTTAGGAACACTTTGGTCTCAGTAACCTGCCTGGAATGAATTGCCTGATAGATGGGACCATCCCACCGAGTTCTGGCCTCTCCAGCTCCAGTGCTTTGGTCTGTTGTGCTGGCTTGGTGACCCTCACAGTTCTGGGAATGAACCTATCCAAGGTAGCCAACTTGAAACCTCACAGAAACCTCTTTTGGTAGAGACATTATTATCTGAATCTCCAAATTAGAATGTCTTCCTTTGATTAAAAGACTTTGTCTTAAAGGTTGTATTATAACTTAACGAGTCCTGCTTGTCATAAACCACTCTAAGGTAGCTGATACTTTCCAAACAATGAGTATATCTGTGAATAACTATGTTCAAATGCTCTTAATTCAAGAGCATTTTAATAAGTATGGAGTTTGAATGCAGGGATATCTTTTTACATCACCTCATTAACAAGTTTAGAGCAAGAAATTCTAGGCCTTATGGCTGGACCTGCTTATTTTCACCTGAAACCTTAAATTAAATATTTGACAAGCAGTGGGTAAAATCCAGGCAATAAAGGAACTGAACTGCATATCTGTTTATTCCAACAGATTAGTCATTGAAATAAACTTAAAAAAAATTGCATTACAAAAAGGAAGTGCTTATTTAAAGGAAACATAAATCCTACAGGAGGTCAGAAAGCCTTGACCTAAAAAGTTTACATAAATCTCTGACTTTGCAGTTCAGAGTCAGGTGTGCTCAGGTTTAATTAATGCTTTGATTTCTGGTTCATATAAAATGTTATCATAGGTTGTTTTTATACCATGTATATACACTACCAAGTTTATAAATGGTTTGGGAACACAGCCTGGGCATCAGGCAGATCAAAATAAAAGACATCTACATGCTTAGCCTTTCTTAAGCCTGTTTAAACTTCTAGTTTGAAAATTTTCTGTGTAAAAGAAAAGAGAGAAATGAAGGAGAAAGCAAAGCCTCAGGTAGAATTTTCCTTAGCTGTTATATATAACTAATTATACATTAATTGGGCTTTTGTAAGCAATGGCTTATTTGGAGGGAACGATGATTTATTTGTTCTGATTTGTTTGAGAGGAGAGAAAGAAAGCAAGGGAATGAAAGTTCATTATAAAATTTGTTTATCATTTAACCATTATTTTTATTTTTTTCCCTTTCTTCTTCTTCTTCTTCTTCTTCTTCTTCTTCTTCTTCTTCTTCTTCTTCTTCTTCTTCTTCCTCTTCTTCTTCTAATTCTTATTATTATTTTATTTTTATTTTTTGAGAGAGGAGGAGGGAGTGAGAGAGGGTGAGAAACATCGATGTGAGAGAGAAACATCGACAGGCTGCCTTTCACAAGCACCCCGACTGGGGACTGAACCTGCAGCCTAGGCATGTGCCCTGACTGGGAATCAACCGGTGACCTTTTGCTCTGTGGGATGGTACCAAACCCACTGAGCCACACCAGCCAGGGCCATTTAACCATTATTTATTTGGTGGCTACTTTGAGCCAGGTAAAACTGTATCCTAGGTACAGTTTTAAACCTCACAGTGCTTATAATCAAAAAGGGGAATAGAAAGAAGTAAATAAGTAACTATAATAGAGTGTGATAAATGGATAAGTGGTGTGCTGTGGCAGCAGATTTAACCCAGATTTAGAGAGCATAGGACTACTAAACTGAGATATAATGATTTGTAGATTTAGTCAAGAAATACTGAGAGCATGATAACATTGATAGTATCAAATAGGCATGTATCAGGTGGAGGGAACCTTGTGTGGAAATGTCTAGAGTAGGAGTGATTGGAGGAACTAAAATCAGCATAATTTGGCTGGAACACGGTAATTTGGGTGACAGGATAGAAGACTAGATGCTTATAAACTACGTTGAGCAATTGCGACTTTATCCTGGAGCAGTGTGAAACCATTGCAAACTTTTAAGAAGAGGGTAAAATGATCATATTTTAGAACTATCACCTGGGCTCTATTATAAAATCTAGATTTGAGGGTAAAAGTATTAGCAGTGGGGAGATGATTTGGTTTAGGGAATGACAGTGAAAATGGAGAGAATTAAGTGGTAAATAAGGTCCATTTCAGACAGAATCAATAGGCCTTGATTACTGATTGGGTGTGAAGATGGGGGACAACAAAGAGTCAAGGATTATACCCAGGTCTCTGGCTTGGTGTGAGTCACTGGACTAAGTAATAGAGATGGGGGGCAGGGAGGCGGGGACTGCTTAAAAGAAGGGGAAGGGACTAGTCAAAGAACATGTATGAAGGACCCATGGACTTGGACAATGGGTAGGGATTGACTGTGGGAGTGGGGGGTGGGCTGGGTGGAGGGCAGCAAAGGGGGAAAAATTGGGACAACTGTAATAGCATGTATGGTAAGATATTTTAAAAAGAGGGAGATGAAAAAATAGGTGTGGGGAGAAAGCAGAAATGTCGAGTTGAGGAATTTGTAGACATATTAATGGAGTGATTTAATACTTAGTTACATATGATATCTCTGAAGATAGATCTGGACTTGAGATGGTCCCTTTGAGAGTCATTAGTATGTAATTAATTTTTGAAGCCATAGGAGTGGAGGAAAATATCCACTGGAGGAATGTAGGTACAAAGATAAAGAAGAGTGTGACAGAGTTCTGACTAGTATAAACATCTGAAGGATGGGCAGAGGAAAGGATGTCTGCTGAAGGGACTGAGGAGTCTGCAGCTGGATAGGAGGGAAAAACAGAAAGGCGAGGCAACAGCAAAGACAAGGAAGGGAATATTTCACGAAAGGAGTGGCAGTGGTTTCAAATGCTGAGAGGTTAAGACAAGGACTTAGAAGTAGCCATTAGATTTAGCATGAAAGAAGTTGAATAAAACTTTGGAAAAAGCAATGTAAACTAGGAAAGGGGTGAAGGGTGTATGAGGTAAAAAAGTGGAAAAGTTTAGTGGATACAAAAGTCTGGCTATGCCTGGAAAAAGAAATAACCTTGTGTCTGGTCGGGCGAAGTCAAGGAATTAACTTATTTCTTTAATGGGAAATTGGTGAAACCTATACATATATTTTTGCATTTTTCTGACCCTTTGATGATGTGAATATCTAAAGGGAAAAAAGGATAAAGAAATTTTGAACCTTTGGAATTAATTCTCCTTGTTCCTGTGCTTTCAAAAAGTGCAAATGTTTTAGCATTAAAAACAGACACATAGATCAATGGAATGGAATAGAGAACCCAGAAGTAAACCCACACTTATATGATCTATTAATTTATGACAAAGAAGCCAAGAATATACAGTGGGGAAAGGACAGTCTTTTCAATAAATGGTGTTAGAAACACTGTACAGACACATGCAAAAGAATGAAACTGGACCACTAACTTGCACCATACACAAAAATGAATTAAAATGGATTAAATACTTGAATGTAAGACCTGAAACCATAAAACTTCTAGAAGAAAACCTAGGTGCTAATTTCCTTGACATGGTCTTGGTGATGATTTTTTTGGATTTGACATCAAAAGCAACAGCAACAAAAATAAAAATTAACAAGTGGGACTACATCAAACTAAAAAGCTTCTATACCATGAAGGAGACCATCAGAAAAATGAGAAGACAATTTACTGAATCAGATAAAATCATACATCTGATATGGGATTAATATACAAAATACATAAAGAAGTCATACAACTCAATAGCAAAAAGCAAACAATCTAATTAAAAAATAGGCAGAGGTTCTGAATAAATATTTTTCCAAAGAAGACATGCAAAAGGTCAACAGACACATGAAAAGATGCTCAACAGCCCTAATCATCAGAGAAACGCAATGAAAATCACAAGGAGGTATCACTTCATATCTGTTAAAATGGCTATTATCAAAAAGACAAGAAATAACAAGTGTTGGTGAGAATATCATGAAAAGTGAACTCTTGTGCACTGTAGGTAGGAATGTAAATTGGTACAGCTACTATGGAAGTTCCTCAAAGAATTACAAATAGGCTACCATAGTCCAGCAGCTCTACTTTTGGGTATTTGAAGAAAATGAAGACACTAACTCAAGAAATTATACACACTCCTATGTTCATTGGAGCATTATTTACAATAGCCAAGATATAGAAATAACCTAAGTGCTCATCATGGATGGATGGATAGAGGTGATGGGGTATATGTACATTGGAATGTTACTCAGCCATAAAAAAGAACGAAATCTTGCCATTGGTAACCATATGGATGGATTTGAGGGCATTATACTAATTAAAATAAACCGGATAGAGAAAAACAAAAAATGTATGATCTCACTTATATGTGAAATCTTAAAACCAATCAACCAACCAAATAACAGAGCTCAAAAACACAGAGAATAGATTGGCGGTTGCCCAGATGGGGCAGGGGCGGGTCGGTGGGGAAATGGTTAAAGGCGGTCAGTGGAGACGCAATGCACAACATGGCATCAGTAGTCAGTAACGCTGTGTTTCACACTTGAAAGTTGCTAAGACCGTGAATCTTAAAGTTCTCACACGAACTGTGTATGGTTTTGGATGTTAACTAGATTCGTTGTTGTGATCATTTCATAATATATAAAAATATTAAATCATTGTGTTGTATACCTAGAAATAATATAGTTATAGGCCAATTAACCTCTATTAAAGAAAATTGAAAAAAAATATCAAATCAGAACTGACTCCAGTTCCTAAAAGGAATAATGTGTATATTTTAGTTTTCTCTGCTAATCTAAATTATATTGACAATGCTTTATTTCTAAGGCTGAGCATACTTATTTGGGTAGTTCCTTTCCTGGAGTGAGATAGAATCTTGACTGAAAGGAAGCCCCTAATTTGCTTGGTTTAGTTAAGTGCCAACTTATAAAAACCATAGAACGTAAGAATTCAAGGAGAGAGCTTTAGAGGTGAGCTAGTTCAAAACACAATTTTTTCCCCCCACTGATGTATCAGTCAGTATTCTGTTAGGAAACAAATGGCACACAGGATATAACTGAAAAAAATTTAATAAAGGGGTAACTTATAGCTATGTGGGTAGGCTCAAGGGACCCAGCTAGGAAGGGCTGGCTTCCTTGTGAAGCCAGAAGCCATTATACGTCTGGAGCTGTAGCTGGAGTCATGTTTCCAGATGTGCAGGGAGCTGAGAAAGAGTGAGGGAGGTGGCAATGGCAGTGAGTGCGGAGTTGTCCATAGAGTCTGTCTCCTGGGATACAGAGCTGTGTGAGAACGGAGGGGCAGGAAGGCAAACCGAGAAAAACCAGCCTAACTGGTAACAGAATAAGCCCCACAGAGGACTGGTGAGCAGTGATTTCCCAATTGATAACTAATTCTCTCCCACTTATGTCTATATTCAGTATGCCCTATACAATCACAGACAACAATTACTGCAAGAAAAGGTAGTCCTGCTTATCATATCTCATGTGGAATTTGTTAATTCAGTAATAAACTAAGCATTGTGTGTCTGAAACCAGGCTAACAACAAGATGTCTAAGTCATCCTGAAAGTCTGGAAGACAGAAATTGTGAGTCAGAATGGAACTGATAGAAGACTGGTGTAATGATAGACCTACGAAATAGAAAAGGCTAGAGGTTTCAAGATGACAGAATGAAGACATATCTACTCTTTCTTTTTCCGTTGCTCATTCTTCTTTTCTCAAATAATCATCCCCAAACAATAGGGGAACAGGAAAAGAAGGCATAAGTTCCATCTTTGATAAACCAAGGAGACATAAATAACCCTACACCACAAGATAAAGGATGGAAAGCGGGTGGAAGCGGTGCATGACTTAGCACACTGGAGAAAGGGCAGAGCCAAGTGCTTGTGAAGGGAGGTGCAGATGGAAAGCAAGCTGGCTCACAGCTCTCTAAAAGGCTTAGGAATTAGAGGATCCAGTACCAGAAAAAGCAGGGTGACATGGCGGGTGGGAATTTTTTTGAAAGTCTTTATGAGCATCAGTTAGACCCTCAGAGCCCACTCTTACCTAAAGAAATAACCAGAGATTGTCTAAACTTGGGGACTTTAAGCATTAAGAAAGGCAGGAGAAGAACAGATTTGAAAACTAGGGGAATAAAGAATGTTCTGCATCTCAATAATGAAATTCCCAACTCCCTTCCTCTAGTCAGCTCTAGCGCACTGGCAACCTTACCAGGAATATTGGAAGATCCTTCTTAGAGGACACTGAGCCATCCTACAGAAATGATACTGACATTTGGTGGCCTCCTCCCACAAAAAATTCTCCTGCTACTCTCTGACCCTGTTAGAAGCCTATTTACAAAGTTTCTAATCAGTTTTTAGTGACTCATTATTAAATATGATAGAACATTGAAAGATAATTAG
Source organism: Furipterus horrens (assembly GCF_987537825.1). NCBI lineage: Eukaryota > Metazoa > Chordata > Mammalia > Chiroptera > Furipteridae > Furipterus > Furipterus horrens. The sequence goes on from NW_028327173.1 coordinate 154,612,175, forward strand.
ACCTTGGAAGAAAGCCTCTAACATGAAGCAAACAAAGAGAAAAAAAGGAACTCAAGACAAAACAGAGACAATGCTGAAAGCAGAAGAAAGCTTCAGAGAAGCCACATTGTCCTCAGAGATAAAAGAAAATGTTGAAGAAAGGATAGAATGTTATTTTAAAAAGAAGAACAAACAATAAGACAGAGTTTTGGGGTATTAAAAATATGATAACTAAAACAAAAGTTCTGTAAAAGAATTGGAAGAACTCCTTGATAAAGTAGGAAATAAAAAGAGTTGGACAATAAGAGAGAAAGATAGGAAAATTTATAAATCAGTTTCAGAAATTTGATATCTATCCAGTAAAGTGAAATAGAGAACACTATCACTAGAATATTCTTTTAAAAAAATAATATTTCTCCAAAATGAAAACATGAACTCTCAAATTGAAAGGTGCTCACTAGATATTCAATAAAATAAATGAAAAAAATTCCCAAATTATACCTCAATAAAAAAATTTTAAAAAGTAAAACAAACAAACAACTAAAAATCCAAACCAGAGTATACCATCTGGAAATTTTGAAACTTGAATGTTAATTAAAAACACACACACACACACACACATACACACACACTAAGAGCTGATTGAAAGAGCAGAGAAAGGAAGGGAAAGAGATAACAATCGAAGGATCAGAAATGAAAATTAATTTATCAAAAGCAGCTTTGGAAGATAGAAAACAACAGAGTAATATCTTCAAAATATGAATTTAGCTTATAGTAAATTGATCAAGTGTAAGGATTGAATAAAACATTCTCTAACATGTAAAGTCTAAAAGTCTACAGGATCTAACCTATAGAAAACTAGGGAGTAAAACCAAGAAAGAAGATGACATGGGAACTGGAAATGGGGAACCCTCTGTAAGACAGAGAAGCTGGGAATTTTTTGAATATTTGCGAAGGAAAATTCCAGCGTAACTTATATCCACGACACACAGCGGTTAGAAATTTCTCAGTACCAGAAGAGGGAGAGAAAAAATGAAATTCATAAATCTTATCAGGAAAAAACCCTGATAAATCTGATATTTGATCATGTGGAAAAATGGATTGAGAGTGGTATTACAGAGTTGTTTTAGGGTATGGGAAGGCTTAGCTGGAAATACAAATAAAACTAAGCAAATGAAGAAACTAGGAAGTTAGTAAATAAATATAGGAAAAGGAAAAAAGTTATTCCAGCAAGGAAATAAATTATTTTTCATTATTTGGCTCATAAGCAAACAATAACCTTAATAATTAATGTACTGACTATGGATTTAACCAACAATTTTGGCATAAATGTATTGAGAAAGATTGAGAGGAAGGGAAAGTGAGTGTAAGAGTTAAGTCTTCATTTACTGTTATAAGGAAGGCAGTAGATAAGCTTTAAAACAGAATGACCAGGAGATAGCATTTAACTGAGATTTGATCTTTTAAAGCCAGAGCTAAGTGTTGAAACTGGGCAAACAGCACTGGGCAGGGAGTGAGAGAGTGAGAGCTAGGGCCTGCTTTTATTAAAATTCTTCTAGCTCGGTCATCTTTTAGATTATGTGCATATATTCCTTCTGTGAAAGTAAAAGTTAATTGAAAATAAAAGGATAGAGGGAAGGGGTTAATGGAATGGAAGGTGAGAGGGCCAGTGGATGACCCAAATTACTGCAGTTGGGGAGCTGGAAGATGAAGAGGCAAGAAGGGCTTCAACGAGCCAAAGCTAGAGATTGAGAACAGATGAGTTGCTGGACCGAGACCAGATCAGAAAGGCCTAGGGAGAGGCTTATTGATGGGTTTTAGGTGAAAGAATCCAAGAAAAGGCAGTCGTCTTCCACTTAATGGCACCAATCCATTCTGAAAATCAGAGGCTCTGCACGAGTGCGGGCCTATTTCTTATCATGTGAAATAAGAATAATTATAATGCATTACTCAACTAACTAATTTTCTGTGATGTTACAAACACGGTAAAAATTCCTCTATATATGTAACACAGAAATACAATAGAATATACTTAAAATAGCCTTCTTTAATATAAAACAATTAATATGGTTGTTAAGCAGTTACTTCACATATAATACTCTGTATGTCTTCCCTTACAACATCTGGTATCCCAATATTACACTATTAATTTAACAATGTTATATTTAGGTTTTGGGATATAAGTATGTATTTTTTTCTTACATAAACACCTTTCAAGTAAGTATTGTACTTAGAAATATATATAGTCTATGAAATTTGAGTATCAAAACCCAGGAGGTGTTCTATCAGGAAAACATTAGTTGGTGAGACATTCTGTAGGTATGCCTGTATTTTACCAGCTCAGGGTTCAGGTTACTCTAGACTTGTGTCAGATTTCTTTCTGTTCTTAGAGTTGTCCTTGGAGGCCAAGGAAAAAGGACCAGGTTACTTTTAAGGACCTTAGATTAGAGATAGCTGGCTGGCTTGGGAGACAGGCTGCAACTCTAAAGGCAAGCCTCAGATAGTTAGGTGTGTTAGCTTGGCTTCTACCCACAAACTCTTTCCTCTGTTGGTGTGGGGAAAGGTGAGGTGTAGGTTTTGAATTCATGAGATGGTGGACTGAGCAAGTGATGCTCAGAAGATGCACTCTGGAAGATTGGGCGCGGGTGTAGAAGAAGAATAAACAGCCGAGTTGTATCCCTCATATTGAAGTGTGAGGAGGAGGAATCCCATGTTACCTTGGATGGCGAAGGTTGAAATGACCAGCAGGGAGCAGAGCGGTAGTGCGGTTTCTATACGTGAATGTTTTTGGCATTTTGTCAGAAGTGCAATTCTTGTGACTTGGAGTAACCCAGAATATGGGTTGGGCATAAAACTTTCCCTTGAGGTTTGCAGTCCATTGAAGAAGCTTGGGAAGCTCAGAGTTAGGTATAAAAAACCCTGTTCATTATCTGAAAGCCGGGCATAGCAGGAATTGCGTTGGATTTGCGAGGGAGTGTGTCCCAGAGAAGATAGGCTTTTCAGCCACAGTATAAACTTCCTATCCTAAGTCTTGGAAGCAGTGATTCACTGACGTTTATTGAACACCTACATGCCAGGCATTGTAGTGGACACCACAATTGTGAATAAAGTTGGTGAAGGCCCTGCTTTCGAGGCACTTAAATAGAAGCTGGTGGCTGTGGTGATTGTGGGAGATAATGAACAGCTATCCAAATAAGCCTATGGCATAATATCAGCGAGGGCTGTGAAGGGTAGCAGTCCAGTTAGGGGAAGCTGCTGTTTTAGATAGGGAGTTAGGAGAAATCCTCTCTAAGAAGGAGGCATTTGAACAGAGACCAAAGGGAGTGAGCAGAGAAGGGAGGCAGAAGGAACAGCAAGTGCAAGCGCCCCAAGGGAGCGTGTTTGTCACCATCCAGGAATAGCAGAGGCCTGTGTGGGTCGGGTGTGGCAAGTGGGGGGAGGGCAGAGTGGTGGGAGGTGAGCCGAGCGTGGTGGTCAGAGGCCATGTTGTGCATGAAGGGTCTTACTTGGATGTCATTCCCAATGTAATAGAAAGCCTGGGGAGGCCTGTGAGCTAAGGATGGCAAGATGTGATTTATATTGACTTGAGTTCTTTCAGCTGGGAGTACCACACTGTACCCTATCCTGGCATGGGAGGGAGCAATTAACCAAAAAAAGAAAGAAGGAAAATTGAAGAAAAGGAATGGTCAATGCTATCGTGGAACTTAATACACATAGTGAAATACTAACAGAAGACTTACTAATTGAGCATCTACCTCATACAAGGTGTGAAGTATTTTAAATATAAAAGGGGAATAGTGTTTTAAGAATGGCTTTTTTGGTGAAGTTAAACAGGGAATATTTTAAGTAAGTGGTGCATTCTAAAAAGAATTTGAAGGAAGGGAAGGCTGTGTCTCAAAACTAAGTGTTGGGAGAGGCCCAAGGGCATTTCAGGCAGAGTGAACCCGTAAGTGTCTTATAACAGTTCTCTGAGCCAGACTTATAAATATGTGTCAGCTGAGGCCTAGAAATTCTTATGCAGCCTCATGAAATTCTTTTTAAAACCTTATTTGACTACAGGGATGTTTTCTAGTTGCTTAGGTCCCCGAACAGATTTAGCTAATTTCAGGGGCAAATTAGTTATATAGACATGAGTTGATACTCTCTTCAGATGACTGTTTTTGCAGTATGAAATTCATACTGTGCAAGGGACTTTTGAGGTTCAGAAGCAGAGTAGGTGGAATGTTAAAAGTTTTGTGCCAAATATGTCCAAGTTTTCATTTTCCTAAGTTTATAAGGGCTGTTTCCTTGAGAAAGGTTAAGGCTATATTTTTCTTTGCATATAGCTACTTTTAAGTTAAGTATTTCTTGGCTTTCAGAATGGGACCTTGTGCTCCAAAAGTAAAGACATGGGCTACATTGTAAAATGAAAAGAATCTCATAATTATACAAAGGTTTAAACTATGATTTCATTGTTTTAATAGCAGTTCGCTACATGGTATAAGAAAAATCAGAAAACAATTTGCACTGTCACTAATTATTATGTTTAGAAGTCCATGCAAGGACGTTGTTTCAGTTTGCTTAGGATAACAAAAACCTTATCCATATAATGGGTAAGGAAAGTGGTAGTTTAAAACATTCCAGCCAGATGTTGACTGCTAATGAACTGCAGCAGCATGGCCTCTAAGAAGACGGTAAATCCAGAATACAATCTTTGAAAAGACTCTCTTAATTAGGTGTTGAACATGGACTGAAGCCATGTGCTCCCGGGTACAAAAACCAGGAGCACTTAGGGTTAACACAGGGTGGCCTTGTTTGAAAGGTTTGAAAATTTGAGTTAATATTGTTATTACCTCAATATAAAATCACTCATGTAGTTTTATCCATAAAAAGAACGAAGTTTCTTTTAGTTATGTGGGATGGTGTTTGTATCTCTGGTTACATTTTTTCTTTTTCTTTTTAGACGTAGGATTGGAGACTGAATCATTTATTTAATGATTTTGAGTAATTTGGGTTCACTTGGATGATGTGACTAAGCTATTTAATTGCAGATTAGAAGCCTTACTTTGCAGAGATTGTTTAGGTCACCTCTGTTTTTTTTCCATTTCCCTTACTAGGCTAAATACATGTTTGCCTTTAGCATAAACTAAGGCAAACAAGACTAATTAAGGAGCAGATCGGAGGAATATGGGTCACTCTTTCCAAGTGGTTTTGAATGAAACCACTATTGCTGCAAATTCATGCGTGATTGTATTTTGAACTTTCCTTGTGAACCTTAAATCCTTATCATTATTAGGTCATCGTGTTTCCAGGCCTCCAAACGTTGACTTGCACACGGCATTAAGTTAAATATTATCCAACGCAATGGGACAGTGCAGGTGATACTAAGTCTACCGCATGTGTGCGTAGCCCTTGCCACTACATTTATTGTGTGCAGTGGAAATAACTAGAAGATGAAAATACGAGGATAAACAATTTCCTTACCAAATTCAGAGGGGCTCGTCAGCTATTTTCATGCATTTATATTTCATAGAGCTGATGATAACCATCCTGAGGAAAAGTTACCTAATATTTGATAGAGTAATCAGGACAATGAAGGCTCTAGACCTTGTCCCCATTTGTGACAGTTTACTCTGTAACTTGTATGTCTCAATTTCTGTTTTTAAAGTGAGAGTAAGAATAGCTATCTGTTCCTTTAAATTCACAGGGTCAAATCAGTTACATTTGTTGAATACTTCTAATTCCCTGACCTTCCTGATGGAAGATTTTGGAAAAGGTTAGGGGAAGAATTTTGCAAGAAAATAGGTAAGGTGGGGAAATAAATTAGTAGTCAGGGAAGTTTCTGTAATGGTATGAAATTTTTTAAGTAAGGAGACAAACTGCACTGTGTGAAGAAGAAAGTGACTCAAAAGGAAAAGGTTAACTAGTGGAGACTGTTTAAGGCATGCATTGCAGTAATGGAGACGCAAAGATTTGGAGCTTATTACTGAAACCTATGACTTTACTATTGTGTTAGAATTTATGTGAGAGTAAAAGGTGCCGTTTTAAAAAAAAATTACTAAAGTGTCTGCTTATATATACATCCTCTCTAAACTCATGGTAGCTTTATAAAGCAAATTTTTATTTCAGTTTTGCAGAGGAAAATATTGAGGCTCAGAGAATCTATATAATGTGACCAAAGACAAGTCACTTGTGAATGGAGTTGTCTGGGTTCCAGCTCAGCAGATTTGATTCAAAATGCGTGCTTTGCCCACTCAGCTGTGCTGTTACCTGTGATGTAGTGTGGTCAGCATTATAGATGCAGGGAGCACACTGGAGATGAGTCCAGCCCTAACATTCTGTGATCTTTCTGATGTCCTATAATAGATAGAAGTGAATTATAATTTTTCATGTATATAATGTGAATTGAATGTTTTTTATAGGTTGACCTATTTTATACTCATTGTCAAGATAACAATTTTTTTTCCCCTCAAATCCTGATACCCCAAAACAAAGGGTTAGATGTTTAGGATACAAAAAACCCTATGCATAGTCCTTGGGTTTCATGAATTTACAATTTAGTCGGGGAGATTTGATGATCACAAAAATAGCATATACATATTTTTCTGAAGAATATGAAAACAGCGCACATCTTTTAGCTTCTTTTTCAAGGCCAGTATAACCTTGTTACCAAACCAAATGTGACGCCTTGATACCAAATCTGACCCAAGGACATTATAAGAAAAGGAAATTACAGGTTAATGTTTCTCATGAACTTAGATTCAAAAAATTCTAAACAATTTTATTAGCAAATTTAATTCAGTAATATAATAGGATAAAAGGTTGGTGTATCAATCGAAATCAATATAACTTACCATATTAACAGAATGAAGCATATGGTATCTTTGTAGATAATGGAAGACATTTGATAAACTTTCTTGTGAAAAAAACCTCTCAACAAATTGGAGGTAGAATTCAGTAAAATAGCTACCTTTGGGATTGGGGAAGAGAAATGATTTGGTGGGGATATGAAGAAACTTTCTAGGGTACTGGCAGTACTTATTTCTTCACCTTGATGCTGGTTACACGGGTGTTCTATTCGCGACAAGTTATTGAGCTTTATTTTATGCTTAATACACTTTCACTGTGTGTCTTATACTTGAATAAAAGAAAGGCCAATAGACATATGAAAAGATGCACCACATCACTGATCATTAGAGAAATGCAAATTAAAGCCACAATGAGATTTCACCTCGTGCCTGTCAGAATGGGCTGTCATCAACAAATCCACAAACAACAAGTGTTGGTGATGATGTGGAGAAAGGGGAACCCTAGTGCACTGTTGGTGGGAATGCAGACTGGTGCAGTCACTGTGGAAAGCAGTTTGGAGAAACCTCAAAAAGTTAAAAATGGAGCTGCCTTATGACCCAGCAATTCTACTTCTGGGAATATATGTGAAGAAATCTGAAACACTAATTTGAAAGAATATATATACCCCTATGTTCATTGCAGTGCTATTTACAACAGCCAAGATTTGGAAGAAGCCCAAGTGCCCTTCAGTAGATGAGTGAATAAAAAAGCTGTGACACATTTACACAATTGAATACTACTCGGCCGTAAAAAAGAAGGCAATCTACCCTCTGTGGCAGCATGGATAGACCTGGAGAGCATTATGCTAAGTGAAATAAGCCAGTCAGAGAAAGACAAATACCATACGAGGAATCTAATGAACAAAATGAACTAACAAGCAAAACAGAGACAGATTCATAGATAGAGAGCAGGCTGACAGCTGTTGTTGGGAAGCTTGGGGGTGTTGCGTGGGGGCAGGTGGAGGGATTGAGCAAAAAAGGAAAAAAAAGAGAAAAAACTCATGGATATGGATAACAGTGTGGTGATTTCCAGGGTGAGGGGGAGGTAGGGGCAGTGGAGGAGGGTATAAGGGGGGTAAATGGTGATGGATGGAGACTTGGCTTAGGGTGGTGAACACACAACATAGTGTACATATGATGTGTTGTAGAATTGTGCACCTGAAATCTGTATAATTTTGTTAACCAGTGTCACCCCAATGAAATTCAACAAAAAAGGGGAAAAATAAAAAAAAAAGAAAGTAAGACGTCCTTCAGTCCCAAGCTCAACAATTGTTAAAGAATTGTTATGAGTCCTCTAAGGAATACCCCATCTACTGTTATATATACATTTCCCCTTTTTATAATAAGCACACACACACACACTCACATAAATATATGCATTTTTTCCCTATGCTTTACTTTTTCACTTAAAAGCATAGAGAATCATTCCATATTAGCACGTATACAGTTAATGGCTTCCTTGTTTAATATTATATGGTCATACTGTAATTCATTTGACCCTATAATTAAACATTTTAGTTTTTTTCAGGGTCATGTATAAATAGCATCAATTTTCTATTTAATAATATTTCTTGCAAGGATATACTAGACTTCTATGATGGAAATCTAGAGTGCTTCCAGTTTTCTACTATTATAAAAAAGTTTTAATGAATATTCATGCACGCTTTTTTTTCACACTTGATCAGTTATTTTCTTAGTACAAATCCCAGGACACAGAATTATTGTGTTGAAGATATTCTCATTTTAATTTGAAATTTTAAAAAATTCTAAGAATTTTTAAATAAACTTTATTTTTTAGAGTAATTTTAGGTTCACAGCAAAACTGAGCAAAGATTTCCCATATACCCTTGCTTCCACACATACATACCCACCCCCACCCCTTCCCATTATCAACATTCTCCACCAGAGGGTACATTAGTTACAACAGATGAACCTGCAATGACACATCTTTATCACCCTTTACATTAGGGTTCACTCTTGGTATTGTACATTCTATGGGTTTGGACAAATTTATAATGACATATATCTACCATTATATCGTAGTATCAAATATAGTAGTTTCACTGCCCTAAAAATCCTCTATGTCTATTTCTCTCTTTCTACTCCCTAACCCCTGGAAACCAGTAATCTTTTTTACTTTCTCCATAGTTTTGTCTTTTCCATAATGTCATATATAGTTGGAACCACACAGTGTATATAGCCTTTTCAGATTCGCTTCTTTCATTTCATAATATGCATTTGCGTTTCCTCTATGTCTCTTTATGTTTGATAGCTCATTTCTTTTTAGTGCTGAATAATATTTCATTGTTTGGATGTAAAACTTTATTTATCCATCCTACTCAAGGATATCTCTGTTGCATCCAACTTTTGTCAGTTATGAATAATGCTGCCATAGGCTATGTGGGAGCCATGGTCACCTCTGAGCAATGGTGGCAGGACCATGGCTCTGGTCTTGGATGCTCAGGCGACCCAAGCAGCTGTAACAAGCTCTGCTGTTGCTTTGGGCCTGTGGGACCACCATGATGGCTGAGGGGCAGCTGGCCTTGGCCAGTGGCAGCGAAGCAGCAGTCTGTGGACAAACACCTCTGGCAGAGGTACTGATGATCCAGCTTTAGTGAACAATTGTCCCTGGCAGTGCAGAGCAACATCCTGTGCACTGTATGAAGCTGAGGCAAGAATCTGCCCAATAGACCCATGCTCAACATGCATCTGGTCAAGAGCCACCATGTGCGGGATGGCGTAGCAAATCCAACAATAAGAAAACATTTGAAAATCATACTGAAGTTCTACCATTGTCCAATTGAAAGATGCCCTAGAGGCCCTGATAAACCATTTTCTCAATTTTCTCTCGTAAAACAGCACTTTATGAAAATGCACACCAAAAAAGAAGTATAAATGTAGTGCAGCTATTCACATGGCACTGAATGGGAGTTGAAAATGACATGCAGAGGATTGTGACAAGACCCTCTAGTGCACATGTAGCTGTGCCTGCGCCAGTAGAACTGCATTCCAGTCCCACATCCACTGGACTGGCCATGGGATCCCTGCAGAACACAGGGATCCACCGGGTAAGCAAAGGAGAATGGAAAACTGCCTGACAACCAAAGTTGTCCAGTAAGACTATTGAATCATTGAGCAACCAACCAACCCCAAGACCAGACACTCAAGAATTAGAAACTTCAGAAATAAAGCTAGTTGCTTCTTTTGATGACTGTTGTGGCTGTAATGCCAGAAAGCAGACTCTTTTGACAGCTCCAAGATATTTTCAGAAGTTGCTTTATGAAAGCCCTGAGTGGCTTTGGTTATACTGCCTGTTGTGCTGTTTTCTCCTATGCCTTTGTGTGTACAGCTAACTCCTCAGCCCAGCCTGTAGTGTCAAGTGTCAATCTTCAGGGCTCTGCCCGGTGTGCTGTGCACTTACTGTCAATATCAACCCTGATCATCGGCCTTGTTTCAGAGGCCTGCTCTCTTAAGGAGAGGCTCCCCTTTTTCAAAAATTGTAAATCCTGTTCCTGTTGAACCAATTAGTTCAGGTGTTCAAGTAAACTTTGGTAAAAGTTGATCTAATCCTTTACGAGAACTAGGGAACACATCAAAAGAACAGCATTCTTTCAATCAGTGTACAGACAGAACTGTCTCATGCCATGCAACACTATACCTTCTGTATAGCGGTGAGCCCTGATTCCCCTGGATTGTCTTGTTCTCAAACCGATTTGATGTTTGGTTCTCAAGTTTCCCGTCTCATTAGTGTTCATACTCAAACGTTTTTGCTCAGTTCTAAGATAACTTCATCTGTAGCTGTTCAGACATGCATTTTTAGATGCCAGTTTCCAGCCAGGTGGGATCTCCAAACTATAGATTTATTAAGTGATTTAGAAAATACCTTGTCAAGTAATCTGCCTGGTCAGACACTGGACAGTCATAGGCTTCTGTCTGACATGAATACTGGATCTGACACCCAGCCCAACTCAGGATCTTGCAATTGATTTTGATATAAAAGAATTCTTTGTGGCCTCAAATACCTAGACTCAAACTAAAGAGCGTGAGCTAGCACCATGACCACTGAGCCAGTCTTAGACTCAGTGGACATGGAGACCCAAACTGACTTCTAATGTGCAGACACCTCTGCCCAGCCATAAAGTTGTAGGGGAAATTCTAATTTCTTAGGCCTTGAAATGTTTGACATGTAGACACAGACAGACCCAAACTGAAAAAAATCTCCACTGCTAAAAACGTCTGCTCTAGAAAGCAAGGTTCAGTTGAATAGTACAGAAACATAGATCTTGCATTCTGGCTTTGAAACCCTAGGGAACTTGTTATTCACCAGCAATGAAACTCAAACAGCAATGGATGACTTTCTTCTTGCCGATTTGGCCTGGAACACGATGGAATCTCAGTTCAGCTCTGTAGAAACCCAGACGTGTGCAGAACCACACACAGTCTCTAACTTCTAAAACTGAAGTCCACGAGTGGGATGGCATTTACAGTTTCCCTCTGGATTTAGAAAATGAAGAATGGAGACAACAATGTTAACTCTATTGAATATAGTTGATAAGCAGTTGCTTTGACTCTTTGAAGTTCTTTGCCCTTTGTCCTTGTATAAATGTGAGTGTAAGGTGTTGATCTAAAAAATAAAAAACCCATATGCAGGTTTTTGTGTGACATAATTTTCAACTCCTTTGGGTAAATTCCAAGGATAGTGATGGCTGGAACATGTGATGACTGTATGTTTAATTTTGAATGGAACTGCCAACTGTCTTCCCAAGTGGCTGCACCATTTTGTGTTTCTACCAGGAATGAATGAGAACTCCTGTTGCTTTGCATCCTCACCATCATTTGGAATTCTGGATTTTGACCATTTTAATAGGTGTGTACTAGTATCTCATTGTCATTTTAAATTGCATTTCCCCAGTAACACATGATGTGGAGCATCTTTTCTTATACTTATTTGCCATCTGTATTTTCTTTTTTGGTGAGATATCTGTCAAGATCTCAGGCCCATTTTTAAATAAGGCTATTTGTTTTCATATTGCTGAGTTTTAAGAGTTCTTTGTATATTTTGGATAACTGTCCTTTATCAGCTAGGTCTTTTGCAAATATTTCTCTCAACCTGTGGCTCCTCTTTTTATTCTCTTGACATTGTCTTTTGCAGAGCAGAAATGTTAAATTTTATTGAAGTCAAGTTTTGGTGCTGTATCTAGGATCATCGCTAGATCCTAGGCCACCTAGATTTTCTCTTGTGTCATCTAGGAGTTTTATAGTTTCATGTTTTTCATGTAGACCTATGGCCCATTTTGAGTTAATTTTTGCAAAGGTGAAATGTCTGTGTTTAGATCCTTTTTTTTTTTTTTTTTTTGGTATATGAATGTCCAGTTGTTTTGGCACCATATGTTGGAAAAAACCATCTTTGCTCCATTGTATTGCTTTTGCTCTTTTGTCAAATATCAGTTGACTAGATTTATGTGGGTCTGTTTCTGGGCTCTCTATTCTGTTCTATTGATTGAATTTTCTGTTCTTTTGCCAATGCCACATGTCCTTGATTACTGTAGCTTTATAGTAAGTCTTAAAGTTGGGTAGTGTAAGTCTTCCAACTTATTCTTCTTTAATATTGTGTTAGCTATTTTAGGTCTTTCGCTTCTCCATATAAACTTTAAAATCTCTCAATTGGGGTTGCATGGAATCTATAGATCAAGTTGGGAAGAGGTAACATCTTGACAGTATTGAGTCTTCCTATTGATGAACATGGACCATCTTTTCATTTATTTAGATCTTTGATTTTTTTCATTGGAGTTTTGTAGTTTTCCCTATAAATCTTCTACATATTTTATTAGATTTATACTTAAGGATTTCATTTTGGGGAGGTGCTAATGTAAATGATATTATATTTTTTTATTGTTATTCTGTTACAGTTGCCCCAATTTTTCTCCCTTTGTACTCCTCCATTCAGCTTGCCCCCTGCTCTCACAGACAATCCCCACACTGTTGTGATATTGTATTTTAAATTTCAAATTCTACTTCTTCATTGCTGGCATATAGAAAAGTTGTTGTGATTGACTTTTGTATACTAATCTTTTATCCTATAATCTTGTTATAAATGCTTGTTAGTTTTAGTTTTTTGTTGATTCTTTTGAATTTTCTACATAGATGATCATGTCATCTATGAACAAAGACAGTTTTATTTCTTCCTTCCCAATCTGTATATCTTTTGTTTCTTTTTCTTATCTTATTGAACTAATGAGGATTTCCAGTATGAAGTTGAAAAGCAGTAGTGAGAGGGCACATCCTTGCCTTGTTCCTGATCATTTTAACTTTGCAAGTTCATTGTCAAATTGTTGTCTAGGAAGATTCTACCAACAAATATGGAACAACATTGCATGAGAATCCATTTCCCCACAGCCTTGCTAACACTGTTTCAGTCTTTTAAATCTTTTACTGTCTGTTAGATGCTGTCAAGAACATATACTTGATTATTAGATAGTTTAAATATCTTTTCATGTCTTTTATCAGTCACTTGCATTTTTTTTTTTTGGACTTTGTTGTATATCTACTAAGCTCATTTTCTCCTGAGTTATTCATGAATCATTTTATTAGTTCATAGGAACTCTAGATATTAAGCATTAATATATAATATGTTGTTAATATTCACCCCCTTTAAACCAATTTTCTGTTTGACTTCTTTTAAACTATTACTTCTGAAGCAAAAGCTACTTTAGTCATATTTAAGCAAACACATAAGATGGGATAATTGTATGTACTTTTATCTTCCTTGAGTTGAAAATATTATTATATTCTGATGAGTTAAAGAAAAATATAAAGTGAATACTTTGTTTCAAAGCAAGAAGTACCTTCTCTTAGGAAACTGAATTTATTTTTACTCTGAGGAGTATGGGACTGAAAAACAGTCCTGGGTCTGAATTCTGGTGCTGCTATTCTCTAGTTTTATAACTGAAGGGAAGACTCTGGCTTGAGGTCTGTTCACTCACTAGTAAAATAGTGAATTTAGAGTACTAAGTGTCTGAGGCTCCATCTCGCACTAAAATTCTGTGATCTAAGATGTAAAGCAATTCTTTATACTATCATTTTATGAAGAGTTGCCTAATAATAATTAGACTCATGCTTCTATGATATCTAAATCTTCTAATGGATTTTTCAGGATTCTAGATCTTAGTGACAACAGAATCATTAATGGAAAAAAGAAAACACTGGAAAGCTATATCCTAACTTTAGCAAAATTGGAACACTGGGGGCTTAGGTACTTGTTATAACATAATGATATAACACAATTCCCCTGGTATTGCTGATTGACAGTTCCATTCTCATAAAAATGCCCACTGCCTTTCTTTTTCCTGCCTTTCTTGAAATTACTTTGTTTAATAAACTTGAAAATCAGGAATTTATTGGATAAAATAAGCTTTATAATCTCAATGCCCACTAGATGGAGATACCGGGGTAACCAAGCTCTTGAATTCATCCTACTGCTGGGCAGAAGGCTCTTAATTTTAATTAAAATAAGGGAATAAATAAAAAAGGAAAAGAAAACAGAAGAAAACAGAAAAGTGAGGGGGAGAACTGAAAGTGAAATTCAGCTTCCTGTGGCTTCAAGGAGAGGTTCAAAAGCACCCTAAATCATTGTGAAGCCTTTCAAAGTTACACTGCATATTTTCTGCCATCAAAACTTAAGTGTATTTACCTAATTTGCAAATACCCACTCCCCTTGAAGTGATGGTGTTTACTATCTTTGAAAAATTTAATAAAAACTCATCAGAATGTCTCGAGTTTTGTTTTTTTGTTTTTTATTGGTATGTCAATTTTCCTATTTGTCAAATTTAATTTTTAGAATTAGTTTCTGTGAACATATTTTTATTTTATCTCTTCCATATTCTTTCCTATTTAATTTTTAGTAGCTCTTGCTCTTAAAAGCACATTGAACAATTTATAAATATTAATATTTCAGAGTTGGGATGCATTTTAGGAAGTATATTGTGACTTTTTTCCAACTCAGTCATTTCAAGATCTTTGATGATTATAAAAGCAAAAGGTTAGAGTCAAATCCTAGGTGAAAATGCTAGAAGTGAGACTAAAAAATAAGATATTTATGGAACTTTTCAATGAAGCCAGTAGACAATGAATAATATAGGCATATAAAAATAATTTAATAATATTTCATCCAGTAATACCCAAAATGAATGACTAAGGAAAAGAATATTTTATAAATTAAAATTTCCTTGGCTACTAAATATATCAGATGCTTTAGAAATACAGCTGGAAATTATTTAGAATTTTTTTTCTCCCTTTCTTTCTTTCCTTTTTTTCCCCCTCTCCTTCCCCACCTTTCCTTCCTTCTTTTCTTCTTTACTTCTTCCCTCCCTCCCTCCCTTCCTCCCTTCTTCCTTCCTTCCTTCCTTCCTTCCTTCCTTCCTTCCTTCCTTCCTTCCTTCCTTCCTTTTTCCTTTCTTTCTTCCAGACAGGGGGAAAAGAGGGAGAGAAGCATTGATGTGAGAGAGAAACATGTGGTTGCCTCTTGCATGCACCCTGACTGGGGACCAAACCTGCAACCTAGGTATATATGCCCTGACCAGGAAATGAACTGGTGATCCTTTGGTCTATGGGATAAAGCTCCAACCTGCTGAGCCACACCAACCAGGGCTGGATATAATTTTTTAATTTTAACAGTTGCAGGACTGATAAGGAATCAGAAGACAGGAAAGTAACTTGGCCTGATCATCAAGACTGGAAGATGGAATTAAAAGAAGATGATTTTAACTCAACATCCCACCTCACAGCATGGTGGGAAGAGCATGGTCTCTGGAGTCAACCAGAGCTTGGACTCCTAGCTCATACCCTGGGGAGCTGTGTGACCTTGGCACGTTAGTAATCTCTCTGAACCTGTTGGTCTGTAAAATTGTTATGAATATTAGAAATGACAAAATTAAAGAGATATAAGTCATAATAAGTGGTAATGATCATTATTGTCATCATCACTAAATTATAATGATGATGATAATAGTAATAACAATCCATAGTTTTCATCCCAGTTAATGAAAGACAGATTTTGTCTGCAGGTGAGGCATTCTGTATCACTGGAAAATGATTAGGCTAGTCTCACTGAAAGTCTTTACTTTCCTTCTAACTCTGAGATTCAAGAATACCAAATGGATTAGAACAGTAGAAAAAAACCTTACTTTTCATCCTTTTATTCAATAATGTTTATTGAACCAGGCACTGCTCTAGAACTGGGGCTAGAGCAGTAAGGAAGACGAAGAGCTTGTAGTCCAAAAGGGAGGCACAGATACAAGAAACAAGTAAATGGGAAGATACTTTCACATAGGGATAATTCTATAAGGAGAATGAAGTAAAGCAATGTTGGATAATCACTTGAGAAAGGCTACTTTAGGTTAAGTGGCTAGTACAAAGACTTAAAGTAAGAGAAGTGAGGAAGAGAAAAATATTACCAGTTCAAATGATTATGGTTTGTTGGAAAAAATGAGGAGTATTATGGGTAACAATAACATGAGAATATAGGGAGTGATATTTAAGTTGAAGTACATTTAAGTTGAAGTACATTATACATTTAACTAGTGCTAATTTTCAGCCTTTCTTCTCTGTATAAAGTTCACTTTGCTGGCTTGTGAAATTTTCCTCCCTAGGAAATTGGTCCTTCTCCATGGAGGCAGTCTTGCTGATTCTGCCAATAAGGAGCTATTTGTAGGTGCAGAGAGCCATGGTAGAGAGGGGCACTGCAGGGCCTTGGCAGGTGGGCTTCGCTCCTCCTTCTGTGGGGTGTCTAAGGCTAGGTGAAAGTAGAGTCAGCAGGCACCCCTTAGGGCAGCCTTCTATGCTTCTGGATTGGGATCTCCTGGTGGATTTCAAACTTTTCTTTGTCTTGTCTCCTTTCCTATTTTTTTATGGGAGCTCCAGTTGGAGCAGAACACAGGGGACCAACCAAGAGTACTTTTGCCTCAGTCAGTCTAGGGAATCGTAGATGCTCATTATTAAACTATAGCCTTAACATTCAGGGGAAAAAACAAAATTAAAGAGGAAAAACTGAACCTATTGAGTTTTCCCATCAAATTATTGCTTAGTATTTTAAAGATCTTCCCTTGTTGTAAAACACTGGATCATGAAGCTAGTGGAACTGGCCTAAGAAAGTCCCAGACCTTCAATACTGGTTAGTTAAGTATTGTAAGTGGTGCCTCAAGTTAGCTAGTTTTTATTATTAAATCCTATTCTGTTGTTTAATGTGGTATAATTTATGCTTTTTACCCTTATTTACAACTTCATTGCATTTCTCTAGTTATCATTTCACTGTTACATGCCAAGAGATCCCACAATAAATGACCCAAATGAGTAATGTGAAAGCCAAAATTCCTGTTGTTTTTTCCTTTTTAATTTCTTCAAGAATAAATCTTCTAAAGAATAAAACTTTTCAGAGAAGAAAGGATTTCTTTTCTGGGTATCTGACTGGTAAAGTTAACATATGCTAAGGTTTTGTTTCACATATGTAGACTATTTAACCATGTTGGCAATTTGACATGTTAAAGTAATTTACCCTGTAATTAAATTATTTCCCATGGAATATCATAACTTCTTTGGAGCTATGGTAGGAGCAGGCATGGGGAATCCCATTTCATTTTGTTTCTTATAATGACTAGGAAAAGTTCTTTAAATTTATCTTCTGGAAACCCAGGTTGTGCTGTTAACACTCGGTTGTTCTGCTTTGTGTCAGCACCAATATGATCTTACTAAGGACAACGTAAAAGAAGGTTGGCTTTTTCGTGTATCACTTTCAAATGATAGCTTTTAATGAGTGCCACCCAGGTTACTTTTTGACCAATATGTTGATTTAATTATTTTAAGCATGAAAATAAAATATAATTGTTTCAAAGACCTTGGGTAACATCCCACATAAGAAGACATTTGGGCTATTAACCAGTTGTTAATTTTGATTGTGTTTATTTAAATCAACTGGAAGCAGGGCACAGTAGAGCTTTATGTGTGGTCATCAAAGCCCATAATCTCCTATAATTTAAGTAAGTTAAAGGGAAGTTAAAATTAGTCATGACTCCTGTGGTTACAAGAGCATCAGAGACTATCTGATTAATGTTTCTTCTTCTGATAAAATTGTGTTATTATTTTATAAAATTATGCAAAAATACAAGCAATCAGAATTTAAAATAAAAAATGTAAAACATAAATTTTATGTGCTATAAAGAGCTCTACACTGTAAAGAGATGAAAGTGTTCTTTTTTATTTTTATAAGTTAAGTTGTATTCATGTTCATTTTCACAACAAATATTTTAATTACAAGCATTTTAATTCCTCAAATAAGGTTGCTATGATTAAGAAAAGAGAATTTGGTGATAAAGCAAACAAGTTATCATAAAAAAAATTTTAAATGTATATTTCCTTTAGAAATAGTTCAAAGAAACATGTTTTAATGTAAAATGCCTTTATATTTAGAACTAAGTTTTCATTTATATGCTTCATTTGGGGGGGGTAACATTGTAAAAAGTCTGATAGATTGTTACTTGTTGACAACAGTGTTAAATATCATACACATAATTAGATGGATTGTTAATATAGAATTTAACATTTTTTCTCAACTTTTTATTATGAGAAAATTTCAAATATCTAGAAAAAGTGCAAGAACAGTCAGTGAACATATATGTCTCTTACCTAGATCCTTGTAAATATTTTGCCACAAAATGCTTTATCTTATTCTCTACTTGTTTTTCCTGAAGCATTTGAGAGTTAACTGCAGACGTTATTGACACAATACTGTTATCTAATATGAGGTCCATGTTAAAATTTCCCACTTGCCCCAGTAACAATGTCCGTTACAACTTTTTCCCTGTTCTTTTCTTTTTCCTTTTTCTGATCCAATCGTTGCCTTTAATTTTCATGTTTCTTTAGTTTCCTTTATTCTAGAACAGTACCCCAGGTTTTTGTCTTTTCTGACAGTAACATTTTTAATAGTCCAGGCCAATTTTGGGGGGTCAGATTTCCTCACTTTGGATTTATCAGGATGGTTGCCTTGTTAGTAGGTCGAGATGAACTTTTTTGCTTCCAGCAATACTACATAGGTGATGTCCTTAGTGAATCATATCACATAATTTCTGTTTATTCCATTAAATCAAAAATATTTTGGTTTGTTTTTTATTGAGATATAATTGATATATATTCAGATGTACAACATCGTCGTCGTCGTCGTCGTCGTCGGCAGCCGTCCGTCTCGAGAGACGATGGTGTAGCTTCTCAAGAGTCTATCTGCACCGCCGAGAATGGCTGTGCAGTCCGACTCGGGAGTGACACGGTATCTGTCTCCTCCCATGTTGAATCGACATCTTGTGATGACGCTGGAGTGTCCTCTCCAGTGAAGCTGAAGCTACAGAGCCTGGGCAGGGTGATATGGAGGGTCTGCTGTTGCCCATGCAGCAGACCCCCCCTCTCTTTGCAGCTGAAGGGTCCAAGGGAAAGACGGAGTCAATACAGCTTGGCTTCAGGTGCGCCGCAGGAGTTGCCGGTGTTGACTACAACGTCGAACCGCCTTAGGGACTCCGGCTCCGGATTTTCTGTCGGGGTTTACTCCCTTAGCCTTTCCCCTCAAGAGGTATGCCGCAAGGCAGCGGAGGTTTTTTGGAGTCAGAGTTTTCCTTCTCTGATGTGCCCTGACTGGAAGATCGAACCAGCGACACTTAGCTCGCAGGCTGACGCTCAATCCACTGAGCCAAACCAGCCAGGTTGAGTATTCATCAGATAAAGACTATTCCAGGAATATCGTAGGACCAAAGAGAACGAGAAGACCAAGCAGAATGACTGAAAAATAACTCGTAAAATCTGCAGGGAATCTTGTTAATGAATGTGCCAGTGAGGCAGAGAAAGTTTATCCACATCTACTAGTTTTATGTTTTCCTACTGACTGGTATCAAAGTTCTTCATTAAAGGGGCTGTGGGCAAATTAGAGGCAGGTAAAGGAGTTTCCTTGATTACTTTCATTTTTTCCCCCTGAACTCCGGCATCTGTTGCAGAAACATGATTAGTTGTGACACGTCTTTGATGTACAACATAATGATTCAATATTTATATATGTTTGAAAAGATAAAAAATATTCTAATACATAGAGACAGAAGATCTGCTGTCTATCCAAAAGAATGTCTTAGTTTAGGTATGTAATATAAATTCCCCTTTTATAAATGAAATTTAAAAGATAGTTTAAAAAGTCCTTCATAATTGCAAGTAGTTACTGTAACATATTTACTTAATCTTATATTATGTTTTAATAAACACAACACTCAATGCATATTTATTGAATGAATGAAAATACGATGACTTAAAAATCACAAATTCTCAGCTTTGTGGAGGAATTAAAATCCTTCTTTGTTGCACTGCTATTCAAGTCTTTTCATGTTCTTCATTGTTTTGTTTAGGAAACAAAATGTACTAAGCTTAGAATAAACTGTTTGCGATGTCTAACGTAAAAATAACCCAAGCAAATGTAATTTTAAACTGTCACTGTGTATATAGGGTCACATTATTTCACTTGCAGTCACTCAGGGTTTGTATATATCACATTTCAGTGTAATGACATGGTCAGGCTCCAGAGAAAATACCAGTCAACACGAATTTGGTTTGACTAACAAACATTTACATGTCTCTGTATCTCTTAAGTATTGTAATCTTTTAAGGGGTTTATTCCACACAGGCTTAATTTTTAAAAGCTTTATGTTAGATTTTAGAAGGGTTGATCAGTAGTATATCTAACTGTAAAAATGATACTGGCAGCCTGTCTAGATAAATGCTGGATTTAGGCCAGAGCTTCTGAGAGAACAGGTGGACATAAGAGGGGCTTGACATGGGCAGACGGCTGCCTGTCATGTGTGTGCTTTCTTGTGTGTATTGACCTTTTTTCTTCCCAGGTGGGTGGTGTTGATTGAAGTCAGGGTGGTCATTTGATCTTTTAAGTTTCTCTAGTCATCTGGTTGGTACATTATAGTAAAGAAAAGCTAAACAGTGCTGTCCTTTGCTTGTGAGGTTGGTGCCTTATCTACAGAAGGCAGACGGGTAGCTGTGTTGTTGGCTACTGAGCCATTCACATGGGTTTGCTCATGTCAGTTGTATGTCATTGGGTGGCCATCTGGAACTTTGGGTTAAATCTGTACCTCTAAAAGCCTTTAATGGTCACCCCCCCACACCCCTTTTGATTAAAGCTCCTTAGCTTAGGGGACTCATAGAACCTCTTACTTCGCTGTAGGGCTTATGTTTCCCTCCAGATTATGGTGACGTCTTCAATCACAGAGACTACCCCTTTTTAAATCTTTGGATCTCCATTGTGCAGTCTGGTGCCTAACTGAATTAAGAAAAAAATGTGATCTCATTTGCAACATGATAATTTCCTGGTGATAATGTAAATAATTATTTGGGCTTTTATAATTTACAAAATCCAGATCTATTTATTTACCCCCATTTATTGAAGGGTTGTTATGTTCCAGGTAGGGCTGATTCACCATATCTCTGTTTCCTCTCCTATGGCTGATGTCCGTTTTGTGTAGTAGGGAGTCTGTCCCACACTGGTTGTTAAACATGTGACTATATCTCTAGTTTCAGGTACTTGTGCCAGGTCCTGGGTCCTACTAGTTGCTAATAGGCTTTGTCTTTCATATGTATATATGAAAGTTCCTTCAAGGAAACTACATTTGGTGCATATATAATACAAGCATGTGAATTAACAGAGTTATGTAGTATTGGTACTAGCAAAGGCTGTTCCTCTTGTGCCCCAACTTGAATTTTCTGAATTTTATCTCCTGCCTCTTACATTCTCAGGTGCAGGAGCAAAAGAGGCAACGAACCTATAACACCTAATTGGCTACCAAAAATGGTGTTTCTAAAGGTACAAATCTCCCTTGATGAGTGTGGAACACCTCCTTTATATCTAATTTTATCCTTCAGGCTTGTGTTCAGTCTCATGCTCTTGGTTTTACTTTTATTTATTTTTAGTTTCCTCTCCAATGTCAAGGAGATAGACATTATATAGCTGTTATGAAGTAGTAAAGTGAGAGTTTTTGCTTGCTGACTAGAACTTTAAGATTAATTAAATATATTCTAATTGAAGTGTTATAGTTAAAATTTATAAGGTGACTGAAAGTAATGGCAGTGAGAATACAAACAGTTTTCAAGTGTGAGTTTTAGTTTGGAGAGCTAGTTTGTGTGCTGCAGTTTCCTGGAGCCACGAGTAGAAGTGGGAAGCACAGTATACCATCTTAAATGGGTAAAAAAATCTTTTAAGTAACGCTAGGTTTTTCCTGATTTCATCAGGAACAGTTAGTTATTTTTCTTATTATAAGAGCAATGTATTCTCATTATAGAATAATGGGGAATTGAAAAGTGTGTTAAGAAATTAAATTAAGTTAAAAATAATTCAGAGTCTTAACAACCAAAGATTAGACTCATTGCTACCTTGATTATTGTGATGAAAATAAAAACTCTGTGCCTCTTAAAAATATTACCCTTCAAGGGAACTACATTTGGTGCATATGTTGATCCAATTAGCAAACTTTTATAGAATTGGGATAGATTAATGACTAAAAAAGTGCTTGCTTTCATGGGACTTACATTTGTTGAGGGGAGACAGAAAATAAATGAAAAGATAATCTAAGGTGGTAAAGCCTTAGAGAAATTCAAAGCAGGGTATGAGATGGAGAGTGGCTGGAGGTATTAATATATTTTAGGGAGGTGAGAGAAAGTCTGTCTGATAATGGGACATTTGAGCAGAGATTCCAGACTGAGGGAATAGTAGGTGGAAAAATCCATAGGCAGTATGGGATACTGATTCCTGGCTGGCCGATGACTGTAGCCACTATTTATTGTGCATCCATTGTATAGTAGGCTTTTAAAATCCTTACAGCTCAGTGAAGTGGGTAATTATTATAACTCCCACTTTGCAGAGGAGGGAACATATGCTTTAGCCACTGTGTTATATGGTTAAGTGCTACAGTAGAGCAGAGAGGTAGCATATGTAATTCAATTCTAGGGGGCCATGAAAATTTCCCAGAGGCGTTACTGCTTGAATTTAGTCTGAGTGAAAGAACAATCAGCCACAGTTATGAAGGTGAGAAGAGTATAGAATTTTGGTCTCATCTCTACTCCTGCTGTATCTCCAGAACCTGTAACAGTTCCTTGCCCACAGTAAGCACTTAGTACATATTTGTTGAATGAATGCAGGTGGAACAGCATTTGCAAAGACACAGAGGCAGAGAGAGCATGAGATATTCAGAAAACTGAAATTAGTTTACCTTGACAGAAATATGGACAATGTGATAAAAGCAGCAAGAGCTTATGGTAGAAGAAATAAGCAGAGGTCAGATAATAATCTATTTTTATGAAAGGGCACATGGGGTACTTATTTTGGCAGCACATATACATATACTAAAAATTGATAAACTACAGAGGAGATGATCTTCGAGCCTGGGAAAGGATAAACTGGAATTCTGTGAATAGTTTTATATATTTTTTAACTCAATGGAACAAATTGTTTAAAATTGTTTGAATATTTGAATATTCTTTGGGATTCTCTGAAGATAAAATGTTTTTGAATGCAAATGTGAATTATTGAGACTCTTGTTTGCAAGGAAAAAAAACCACTCAAGGGACATGTTCTGGGATCCAAAGGTGGGTATATCAGCCTTTGCTGTGTAATAAACCCTTTCAAAATTTAGTGGCTTAAAATAACAACCATTTGGACTGGATTTAGCTTTTTCTTGTCTTGGCTAGACTCATTCACACATCTGCTGTCAACTGCTGGTCAGCTAGGCAATGGCTGCTCCTGGGGTGGCTGCTTACAGCTAGGATGATGGACGTCTGGGCTACAGGTCTCTCATATACCAGGCCAGCCCAGGCTTGCTCGAATGGAGGGCTCAGGTTTCCAAGAACAGCAAGAGGGCAAGTTCCAATGTACAAGTGCTTTTCAAGTCTCCTTTTGTGCCCCCTTGCCAAAACAAATTATGTTCCAGATGCAAGAAGTGGGGAAATGGGTTTCACCTTTTCACAGGAGGAGCTCCAAAGTCACATTGCCAGGGAATGGAAACAGGGAGGGGAGGATCTGTGGCCATTTTGCAGTCTAAGATTGTGGCTATTGCTGGGTTTCAGGAATGCACAGAACCCTAACTGTTAGGTCTTCCCCCGCCATTTACCTTGCTCTCTTGTTCCTTATCTGTTTCATTCTTTATCTTCAGACTAGCTTCTGCTTTCTTCTTTGGTCTCCATGGTAAAAAAAAAAAAAAGAAAGAAAGAAAGAAAATGCTGACAGCTTCTAATATCATATAGAACAGTTCCAGGTGCTCCCAAACTGACTCTTTCCCCATCTGGTTAGTTTGTTAGTAAGGTACTCACCCCTGGATATGTGAGCTGTGCTGGGGTGGGTGGGTTGGGTGTTTTGGAAGATGGGGTTACAGTGTGAGAATCTGGCATTGAAGAACTATAGTGCTATAATCTCGTGATAGTTGGGTTGGGGGAGTGAGAAGGAGGGGCAGGTGGCAGAGCCCCCAGAAAATGGTAGGGATGGGGAGTGGTGGCTAGGGACGCCTCATAAAGCTCTATTACACTGAATTTTATCAATAATGTAGTAGCTTCAGGGAACTTAAAAGTAGTGACTGAGACCTTAGAGGAAGCAGGGTATGAACTATTTTTACTTCCAACACTTCTGACCCCAAATGTGTGTTTTATTTTTCTGACAGCAACCAATTCTTTCACTCTCCAGACGCCAGCTGAGTGTCCTTCCTTTCCTTCCCCTCTCCTCCCCTCCAGTTCAAAATGCTACCTGGATTTAGTGTTAGATCCCACAAGTTAAGAACTCGGTCCTGTGATACTGCCCCTACTTCAGATGCCAGTTTGAAAGTCCCAGGTTGTCATGTGTACTTCTGACCAACCAGCTCTCAATGTGGGGATTCCCACAACCCTTTCCTCAGTTTCAATAATTTGCTAGAATGACACAGAATTCAGGAAATCTCCTTACTTACAGTTACCACTTATTACTGACGATAAAAGCACAGAGTATTCCAGAATGCTTTGAAGAGCTAAAACTTCAGCTGTAGAAATAAGTAATGTATCTTCCAGAAGAGACTCGGGAAGTGAAGAGGGAAAGTGAGCAGAACTGCCTCTGAGGCACAGGTGTTCAGTACAAGGGCTGCTATTGCGGCTGCTGTTTGGTCCAGTAGCAGAGAAGACGTTATCCACCTTGTAAAGTGATCAGAGCCCATCCTTCCTGGTGTGTTGTGGAGATGATTGTTGCCCCCCCTCCTTTTTTTTTATCACCTCCCTTTAGACAGTGTTAGTGTCTATTGTTCCATGTGTTGGAACTGTGTAAAGTGGATATATTTTGTAACAAATTACTTTACCAACTGGGCACATCTCCTGGTCCATGTTAGCTCCTGTCCCATTAAAAATTACTTACCCTTCCTTTGAAATCTTCTGCTGATAGTTTGCTAAACCATTGTCTGGCATCTCTATCTTTACAATCAGGAGAGCGTTTATGCAACATCCTTTCCAATGTTGTTTCTATTTTCACCTTGGTCTTTTGTTGAACACAGTATTTATAACATTTATAATTTGGGGGAGTGTCAGAAATGATTATATGTAGGTACTCAACAGGAATTAAAATCTAGAGAAAGAGATTGCAATCAGACATTTTTTCCAAAGGACGAGTGTTCTCGGTCAGTTTTTCTTCCTTTTGGATTAGACTGTCGTTGCCCCCTGAACATGACTATTCTACCTGACACCTGTTATATCTCATTTTTTCTTTTATTTGTATCAAGTTGATAGTTAATTTCTTTTGAAAAAATTCTAGGGATTATACTAACAGGAATGTTTCTTCAATAAGATAGTAAATTAGAAATAGAAAACCAGGACAAAGAAGAGAAGACTGAAAACAAACCAACTGTTAATTATTTAATATAATTGTTTTGTTTCATTTTACTTACTGACATTCTCAGAAGTCAAGGTAAAAAGGGAAACATAGGAAGTTATATAGGTCTTATGATCAGAATAGAGAAATCATTCTAGTTCTTCCAATGGATTCTTTACAGCACACAAAACATAATGATAATGACCTCTCCAGCAGCCTGAAAACATATGCAAAAGTGATGTTCATATGACTAATTCTTACAATGACCTTCAATAGATGTTCTTTTTTAAAAGTACATTTTATTGATTATGCTGTTTCAGTAGTCCCAATTCTTTTCCCTCCTTTGCTCCCCTCCACTCAGTACCACCCTCCCATCCAGCAATCCCAGCCCCCTTAGTTCATGTCCATGGGTCATGCATATAAGTTCTTTGGCTTCACCCTTTCCTATACTATTCTTAACTTCCCCCTGTCTATTTTGTAGCTACCAGTTATGTTTCTTGATCCCTGTACCTTTTCCTCATTTTTCCCCCTTCCCTCTTCTAGCTGATAACCATCCAAATGATCCACATACCTATGATTCTATTCCTATTCTGGTTATTTGCTTAGTTTGTTTTGTTTTTATTTTTTAAATTCTGTTGTTGCTAGTTGTTGTCATTTTAATGTTCATAGTTTTGATCTTCTTCTTTTTCTTAAATGAGTCCCTTTAACATTTCATATAATAAGAGCTTGGTAATGATGAACTCCTTTAGCTTTACCTGGTCAGGGAAGCACTTTATCTGACCTTCAGTTCTAAATGATATCTTTACTGGATAGAGTAATCTTGGTTGTAGGTCCATGCTTTTCATCACTTTGAATTCTTCTTGCCCATCCCTTCATGCCTGCAAAGTTTCTTTTGAGAAATCAGCTGATATTCTTATAGGCACCCCTTTGTTGGTAATGCTCTGCTTTTCTCTTGCTGCTTTGAAGATTTTCCCTTTATCTTGAATCTTTAGCATTTTAATTATGATGTGTCTTGGTGTGGTCCTCTGGGTCTAGCCTGTCTGGCACTCTCTGTGGTTCCTGGACTTGTATGTCTATTTCCTTCACCAAATTAGGAAAGTTTCCCTTCATTATTTTTCATGTAAGTTTTCAATTTCTTGCTCTTCCTCATCTCCTTCTGGCACCCCTATGATTCAGATGTTGGTATGTTTAAAGTTGTCCCAGAGGTTCCTAAATTTCTCCTTTTTTTTTTTTTTTTTCAATTCTTGATTCTTCATTTTGTACTGGTTGACTGTTTATTTCTTCCTTATGTTCTAAATGATTGATTTGAACCCTGACTTCCTTCCCGTCACCACTGGTTTTGTGTGGATTTCCCTTCGTTTCACTTAGTATAGCCTTCACTTCTTCGCTTATGCATTTACTGTACTCAGTCATATCTGTCAAGTCTGTGAGCATTGTTATCACCACTGTTTTGAACTCTGCATCTGTTAGGTTGGCCATCTCCTCATCACTTAGTTCTCCCACTGGAACCTTGATCTACTCCCTGTTTTGGGCCATACTTCTCTGTCTCCTCAACTTGACAGGCTCCTGCGTTTGCCTCTGTTTCTCAGGTAGAGCTGTCACACCTCTTATGTTGTAAGGGGTGGAGTCTTAGGAATGTGTCAGTACAGGTGACTCATTTCACCACGTTGTGGCACTGTGTGTGGGGGAAGGGTCAGAAAGGGAATAATGCCCCTTGTTCAGCACTTGCCCCTTTTCCAGGTACTTCTCCCGCTTCCCGTATGGGACTGGGACCCCCTTCCCCCAGCTGTTGCCCTGGTTGTGGTTCCCAGAGTGGGTGGTTTGCAGACATTCTAGGATGGTGGGAGCCCTCTAAACAAACAGACTCTGCTGAGAGACTGCCAGTTTCTTCCTCCATCTCAAATCCCACTGGTTTTCACAGTCAGAAGCAGTGAGGCTTTATTTTACCCTGGGACTGGACTGTGAGCTGCATAGTCTGGTCTGAGGCTTCTTGACTTTTATAATGTGTGACTGCGCTTTCCGCCGGCTGGCCCACAGCCACTGCCTTGCTGCCACTGCTGCCGCCACCACCACTACACCGTGTCCTCTCCATCCTGGCTCCGCCCCTCCTACCTGTCTGGATGACTATTTCATTATATCTTTGTTTGTTGGATTTCCATGCAGTTCAGTTTTCTGGTAGGTTTTTTTTTTTTTTTTTTTTTTTACATTTTGAGGTAGTTGTATTCCTTCTTATGATTGTGGAGGGTGGCAAAGCATGTCTACCTATGCCTCCATCTTGCCTGGAAGTCCAGATGCTCTTGATAGAACATTTGAGCACAATTCAGTCAAATCAATTTATTTCTTTTGTAACGACTCTTTTAATGCTTTTCCTGCCCTAAAGATTCTTCCCATTTCATGTGAAAGTCTTTGTGAATTTAATTTTGTAAACATAGAAAGAACCCCTTTTTTCCCCAGGCAAATAAATATGTATAGCAAATTATGGATTTGGTTGATTTAGATTGTGGTTCATGATCATGATTATAGATCGTGTTTCATGGGAGTTATTTTTTTCTCTTTGGTTTGGGTTCATATCTGGACAATTGGAGTCATATTGGGAAAATTAACAGGTGTTAATTTTAATAATTATGATAATGCCGGGGGAAAGCAGTAGTTATCTAATGCCGCACCCTTCTTTACCTGATCTGTGAGAGCCCAGGTTGGTCATAGTCAGATTTCCTATAGTTAGGGACTTGAGGATGGGACAGGATTGTGCTGCTCAGAACTCTGTATGAAGATCCCTCCCTTGGGGTTGGGAGTCACCCTCTGACCATGGGAGGGGATTTGCAGTTCCAGGACACACTTGCCAAACCACAGCGATTGCAGGCCTGCCGCCCATCCATTATTATCATCATTATTTAACATTTTCAAAGGTCAGAGCCAAAATAAATGGTCTGCCAGCCAAGGGAGTGACACCAGCCTTTACCACAGGCGTTGGAGTCCCCTTTGGTATTTCATAGCAGTGACTTGGGTCATATTCTTGTCTGATTCCATCAATCTGCCAGGCTTCTGCCTCCTGCTGACTTCCCACAACATTTTTTTTGAGGGGGACACTCTGCCCCCATCCCAATAATAGTTACCTTGGTATGTGTTTACTGTTCCCCCTTTCTTTTCTTTTCCTTTCTTTCCTTTTCATTTATTTTCTCCTCTTCTCTCCTTTCTTTTGAATTTAAACAATGAAAGGGATTAAATTAAGTTCTAATGAAAGATAAAAGAAAGCAGGGAAGGCTATGGAGGGCTCATGAATTTTGGGTTTCTGTTGCACCCCCAAAACTCTTTTCACCTTGAGGATAAAGAATAGTATTATGGTCAAGCACATAGAGCCAAAACTCAGAGTTCAAATCCTGCCTCTACCACTTACTAGCTGAGCAATTTACTTGGCCTCTCTATGCTTCAGTTTCTTTACTATAAAATGCATTTAGTAATTAAAACCCCCCCTCATGGATTTGAAATTTGATGCAAAGTGCTTAGAACAGTATCTGTTCAATGCATTAGCTGTTATTATTATTATTAGGCTTCAGAGATTATACCAAAATGTCAGTCTTATGTTGAGATCACTCTAAGTTGGAGGGGTTTGGGGTTTTATTTGGAGATGGGTAATGGGAAAACCCCCAAATTTGAAACTGTCTAGGAAGGTTTTTAAAAAAACAAAACAGAAACCTGGGGACAAAATGAAGTTGTGATGACTCAGAAATGTCTGCATCACAGGGCTCATGGTCAATTCCATGTTTATGCTAACAGAAGGGATGTTTACTTCAGGAATGCAGATATTTTGCTTTGCTTACCAGGGCCAGCATCTAGGCCCATCCCCTCTTCTGGAGGCAGGGAGACAAGGTAGGCTGGTGGACTTTGGAGCCAGTCCTATCTGGCTTTGACACTTAGGTTAGTTTATTGGCCTTTTTGTACCTCAACTTCCTTCTCTATGAAGTAGCAATTGTAATTGTGACATTTCGGCCTTATTTGGAGACTAAATAAGAAAGCACATATAAGATAACCTGCATAGTGCCTGGCCTTGGAAGACATTTGACACTTGTTAGCTTCCTTCCATTCTGATTCTTCCCTGTCTGCTCAATTTGCTAAGAAAACCTCAGCACAGGAAATCATTTGAAAGAGTGCTTTCAAATTGGATGTGCATACAAATTGCTGGGGTCTCTGGTTAAGCTGCGGATTCTGAGTTAGCAGGTCTGAGTCTGCACTTGGAATGAGTCTTCAGATGACACCAGGGCTGTATCTGAGGCTCTCACGTAGAGTAGTGCAGCGTATTGTATTCTTTCCTTCCTTAACAGCTCATTATTATCTGTTAGATTTGTGTTAGCATTTTAATATAGTCTTACCATACACATCTGTACACCCAGGATCCTCATTTGGATAAATATCAAAGGTTGTATGTTCTCATTATACGTAAGTTTCCTTTCCCTCAGCCAGAACAGGCAGTGGTCTAGAAGAAACGGATCATAGATATTTTCTCAAGATCCCCACACCTGGAATGCCAACTGTTTCACACAAAATACTCTGTTCCTGCCTTGTGGAAGGCTCCCTCTCAGAATCTGGGTTCCTGCATGACTCAGACTGTAGGTCAGTTAGGTTAGGGAAGTGGTTGTTCCTCTCCAGTTTGGAGGGAGCTGACCCAAAGACTGTGCTTCGGACCTCACTAAGCAATTCAAATATTTTTAGACCCACGCATTCCAATTACTAGTCCTCTCCAGGTTCATTACATTATGTTCTCTCCAATGTATACAGGGGGAGGAGTCCACTTTTGTCCTTTGTTTTTTCATGATACACACCTGTGAGTGCTTAATGCATACCCTTTGATGATTCTAGATTTTAGGAGGTTTTTTTTTTTTAGATTTATTTTTGAGAATCCTCTTCACTGTTGTTGTTGTTGTTGTTGTTTTTTTTTCCTTTTTTTTTGTAGCTTCTGATTTTTTAAATATTTGAACTTCTTTTTTCTTTCCTAGGTTACTTACTGGAACTTTTCAGCAGGGAGCCATCGGGGCCAGTTGCATCTGCTGTGCTCATTTTGGGAACTTGCTGTCATTGTCCTCAGGCAATTTTGCTTAAGTAGAAAGAGCAAAATTACTAATCTCTGAGTTACAGCTCTTTGTGTTAGAGATGTGAAGAGGAAATAATAGCCTCCTTCTTCTTTCTTTTTTAATTAAAACAGGCATACTTTTTTCCCCCTTTTTTCTTTCCTTTTTCTTTCTTTTTAACCTTAGAATACTCCAAAACGTCTACGAGTTAGAGCTTGGTCATCATGTTACCAAACAAAGCAAGTCTAAATACAGTCTCTTTTATGCTTAACCTGCTGTTATGCTATTTCATGAAGGGTTTCTCTTACCTGGCTGGGCTGTACCTAATAGGTTTGTCAGTTTGGAGAAGAATTTGAAAATAGCCCCAGGTAAAAACCCAGACATTTAAAAAGTTAGGGTGGAGAAGGATTGCAGAAAGAGAAAATATTTGAGGTAAAGAAAATTCAGGGAAGCCATTGACATTTTCACCTTATTCAGCTATATCAGTCAGGCTCATGATAGAAAATAGATGACATGCTCAATAATAAAGAACAATTTATTGCCTAGGGACTATTTACAGAAGCGTAGGTATAGGGAAAAACCAGGACTAGTTATATCTGAGTCATTATTGTTCTTAGGCCTTGAAGTGACTGTGGCAGTGGGGGAACCTGACCTCAGCGCCTTTCCCAACCCCATGCCCCACTCTCTGCCAGAGTTCTCTGTGGGAAGAACCCAATGGGAAGCAGAGGGCACAGGACCCTCTTAACAGAGCATATTCTGGGCTGCCTCCTGAGGCCTAAAGAGATAAGGCTAGCAAAACAGATAAGCAGCATGGAAATGTGGCTATTCTTGTGGCTGTGTGTGCAGGGTGACCCAGAGTCATAGTTAGGTGGGAACCCAGGTCTCGTCATGCCTCACTGAATGCTGCATGAACTTCTTCACCCAGGTTTATTGTTAATTTACATTTTAAAATCCAAGTGCCTGTTATAGACAGGTCACTGGCTCTGTGTGTTCAGCTGGCTACGTGCAATGCCCATTATGTCAAAATCCCAAATTTACCTCGTGTCACAAGGCAAAGTTAATGTTAGTGAATCCTCATGACCAACAAGGAATATAACACACAATTGGTCTGGTGGTGTTAAGGGCAGCTTTTCTCAGAAAGTGAAAGCAGCAGGTGTTCATTGAGTATTAACTACATGCTCAGCACTATGTGAAGTAGGGGATAAAAAGGAAACACTTTATTTGTGTCTATTAGGACTGTCAATGTTTTAGGGAAATTTGATGTCGTTGGAACCTGGCATGATTAAAGGACAATAATAAACCTATGTGATTCAGTCATGTTAGTTAAGTGAGCTCTGATGTGGGCACTGTATGAGCTCTCAGACTGGTGGATCAAGAGACAAGTAAACCCACACTTAAAGCATGGTTGGATAAATGAAAATAAAGTTTATACAGGGAGTGCAGAGGTGCGGTTATATGGTGTCTGTGCAGTTGGGTGGTGGTGTGGGCTGCGGGGGAAGTGATGCATGAGTTGATCCCGATGACTAGTGCGGATCCTGGACAGAGGAGTACTAAGTGAGGAGGACAGAAAACCACCCTTTTAAAGGCGCTGAAAGATAGGAGAGCCTGGGGGTGATTAAGAACAGCATTTGTTCAGTATTCCTGATGGCCTGAGCATAGGCTTTACCGGGTCAGTGGTGGCAGGGCAGGCTAGAGAAGTGAGCAAGGGATAAATCATTAAAGACATTGTGTGCCATGCTGAGAAGTCAGAGCTTCAAGGCATTGGCAAGAGATGACTATATCAGTGTTTCAGAATGATCACTCTAGGAGGATCTTCTCATAAAACAGGTGAGAAATAGGGCCTGGACCAAGTCTTAGAAGAAAGAAAAAAATGAATAGTAGAGTGAGTATATAGATATAGTCATTATGTTGTAGGAGTTGAGAGAAAGGTTGTTACAGTGGGAACAATATTTGAGGAACACTCTATGGTGGGGGAAGAGTTGAGTGGCCAGCTCAATGACTTGCTTATAGTAGACAGCCAATAAGCTGGGTATTGAGTGGCAAAAGGATTTATATGAGAGGAAGACTTAATGTATGAAATGGCCAAGGAGACAAATCTAATTGGAAAAGAGTGATACACACTGGTTGTACATTTTTTGGAAGACTTCAAAATGCCAAGTTAAGGAGTTTGAACTTATTTAATTAATCAATAGGAAACCACTGAAGATTCTTAAACAAATATTTTGTCATTTTCAGTTTGGATTAGAAATGTGTTCATATTTTGGTCCTCTTTATCTTGGTTGTGTAGATCCACCAGGTGAGATGACACTTGTTCTGATTCTTACGTTTAATGAAAATGCCACAGAGACAGCATTACCTTGGACTGGGAAATAAAATCAGATGACCCCTCTTTGGCTGTGGGAGACTGTGGAAATAGTCCACTGTCAGGTTATAAGGGGAGCTGAGGCAGAAATGAATGAATACCCATATGAGATTTTTGGTGATATCAGTCTAGAGAGGGATGGAGCAAATAGAAAGATGTGAGAAACTGCTTGCCCTGTGGAGTCTTTTAAGGGTAAGTGACTATCTCATTCCATCCCATAGCAGGCGTTAATTGACCCTATCGAGCTCAATGGTAGTCTTGGAGTCTTTGTTAACAGGCAACTACCATCAGTTGTTCACAGCTGGCAAACCTATCTGTCATGTATGGAATAAGAAATGAATGGGAAATAGATTGTGATTGTACTCATGGTGCAAATCAATTTTTACTTTTCCAGGTGGAACTTGCGGAAATCTGTGCCAAGAGTGAGCGTTATATTGGCACCGAAGGAGGAGGGATGGACCAGTCCATATCATTTCTTGCAGAAGAAGGAACTGTAGGTGGCATTGAGCTCTTTGGAAATATCAGCTAGGGAAAGTTCACCTAGAGAGGGGGACTATGAGATCCCTAGCATGCTATTCTATTAGACTCTGTTGTAGGATGGTATTTTTCAGCTCCTTTGTAGTTCAAGGCTACCACCAGTTCACCTCTTCTGTTTGATTTTGATCACCTCTCCCTTCTGTTTCCAGAATCATACTTCAAGTCTGTTTTTCTCTTGTGTGTGGGTTTTTTTTTTTTCTTTCTAATTTATTGTTAGGATGAGATTACTCAACTTCCTAGTTATTGAGACCTCTTTTCCTTCTCTTGTCCCAAATCACTTCATCTTATGGCATTTTCATGTTGGTTTTAAACCCAAATGTTAATTTTCATACCACATATATTCACAACCCCTCTTTTTAAAATTTACTCTTTGGTATCATTTTTCTGTGTCAACGTTTTTTTGGCTTCAGTGGTGAGGAAAAGAATGTTGACAGTAATCCAGGAATGAATTCCTTAGTTGGATACCACTTCCCCTTGTCCATCAACTCCCTTAGGCAGAGCAGAGGTTTGGGTTGTTGGTCATAAATTGCCCATTTCCAAAGTAGAAGTGGGCATTTCTTTAAAATCTTTTCTTACTTTTACATCAGATACCTATAAGTTTGGCTATTTTCCCAGAATACTTGAATTTCTTCTTATCGGTAGTATTTGTTGTTGATTCCCCTAAGCTAACTATATGAGGCATGAGTAAATTCCATTTAATGCTAAGAAAATACTCTGGGTGTTTTAGATGAGACCTGACAAGTAGACATGATGGCAGGAGTCCTGATGTTAATGTAAGTTAGATTCAGAATCTGAACAAAGTCCCAATTTGTTGTGCTTGCAAAGCACTTCACAATCTGACCTATGCTTTACCCCTCCTACCTACCCTCTTGCCACTCCTCACCCCTCAAATTCTAAGCTGCAGCTAACTTTCAATTCCCAAAGTTCTATTAACACCTCATAGTGTTTTTCTGCCTCCAAACTTGCCGATGCTCTTCCCTCTTCTTGACATCCTATTTGGGCAAATAAATTCTGTGCCTGCCCTACTTTTGCTCATCCTTGAAGATTCAGTTTAGATTTCCCTTTTTTTTTTTCCAAAGGAGCCTACACTAGGCTATATCTGATCATGTGCTTCAACTGTGTATCTGGACTTGGCACTATGCACTTTGCTACCATTGTAACACAGCCTGGAAATGTACTTGTCTACTTGACTGCCTTTCTCACTAGATTGTAAGCTCTGTGAGGGCAGAGACAGTGTCTGTCTTGTTCACTGTTATATCTCTAATGCCTAGTATAGTAACTGGAAGTTAGTAAATAATATTTGAAGGAATGAATGCATTTTTTAGGAAAAAGCTTTTACTGAGATATATAAGTACATAAATGGTTAATCTTTTTCTGAATTCTAATACAGCATATCTCACCTGTCATTTTTCTTCCAATAGGCCAAGTTGATAGAGTTTAGTCCTCTGAGGGCGACTGATGTGAAACTCCCAAGTGGGGCAGTGTTTGTGATTGCCAGCAGTTGTGTAGAAATGAACAAGGCAGCAACCTCCCATTTCAACATCAGGGTGATGGAGTGTCGGCTGGCTGCAAAGGTATGGACTTGGCAAACTAATGAAACTGAAGTAAACTTTTTCTTGTTCTTTTTCTCTTTGTTCCCTATTACTTTGTGTCTTTACCTAGAATTTAGGGAAACATTCTGACTGCAGTGACATTCTAACTGAAGGTCTTGGGGTGAACAATCTAATTCCAACTCGGGGTATCAATAAGCCTATACGTGTGCCCTGCAACCTCTAGCTATTAAGAAGCTATATGGACTTCACAGTTGAGTCTTCTAGGGTGGCACTGGGTCAAAGAGGACAGGTTATACATGTGAAACACAGATCACAAGTTAGGTTTATGGGTGGAGAAAGATGGAGGTGATTGACGGGAAGAAACCATAGTTGGTCTTGTTCCCTGAACAGAAGTTATGGGAGTCTCAACCCTTGATCTTCTTATATGCACCATTTTGTACTGGACCATCAGTGGTTTCTTTAAAAATATAGGCTTGGTGTAACCCTCCCTGTGCCAGAAGACTTCTACGTGTCTACTCGTTGGCAGCCGTCCGTCTCGAGAGACGATGGTGTAGCTTCTTAAGAGTCTATCTGCACCGCCGAGAATGGCTGTGCAGTCCAACTCGGGAGTGACACGGTATCTGTCTCCTCCCGTGTTGAATCGACATCTTGCGATGAAGCTGGAGTGTCCTCGTGAAGCTGAAGCTACAGAGCCTGGGCAGGGTGATATGGAGGGTCTGCTGTTGCCCATGCAGCAGACCCCCCCTCTCTTCGCAGCTGAAGGGTCCAAGGGAAAGACGGAGTCAATACAGCTTGGCTTCAGGTGCGCCGCAGGAGTTGCCGGTGTTGACTACAACGTCAAACCGCCTTAGGGACTCCGGCTCCGATTTTCTGTCGGGGTTTACTCCCTTAGCCTTTCCCCTAAAGAGGTATGCCGCAAGGCAGCGGAGGTTTTTTGGAGTCAGAGTTTTCCTTCTCTGATGTGCCCTGACTGGAAGATCGAACCAGCGACACTTAGCTCGCAGGCCGACGCTCAATCCACTGAGCCAAACCAGCCAGGGCCATACGTGTCTACTAGTGAAACACAAACCAGAGGAGTTCTTGCCAGTTCTTTGTTCCACAATTTAGAAGACCCTTGTTAGTCAAGCATTAAATCTACTTAGGAAATATGAAAAGCAGCATACAAAATGATACAGAACCTAAGAAGAGAGAGAGCAAGGAGTTAAAGTTACAGGGATAAGAAATTCCTTTGTAAATTATATAAATGTCTAATCACTATGCTATACACCCGAAGCTAACACAAAATAATATTGAATGTCAACTGTAATTGAAAAATAAAAAAAAAGAAAAGAAATAAGAAGTGGTTAGTATGTGATCAGGAGGTATATAACCATGTGCTCCAAAATGTGACACAAAAATTAAATATTATGGAAGATCCAGAAAAGCACATGATATAACTAGAAAGTCCGAGAGAACTGAGGCTGGGAGCTGGGTCATGGAGTCTGGGTCAGAAGCTCCACTGTGCTTTCTCCTGATGATTTTTCAAGTAGCAGCTAGAATGGTGGTTCAGAAATTTAAATCTGACCAGGTAATGCCCCTGCTTAACACCTTTCAAAAGCTACATTTCATTGGAATAAAGTAAAAAGTCCTCTTTACCACCTGGAGAGCCCGGCAGGATCCAAGGCTGTGCACCTCATCTTCTTCCTCTCAGCATCCCCAACTCCACTGCACTTTAGCCACGATGTTCGCTCTCACCTCAGTGACTTTGCACATGCCCGGAACACTCTTCCTCCAGCGCTCTTTGATGTCTCAGCCCAAATGTCCCTCAGGAAAACCTTCCTCGACTTCCTTATTCCCAGCCTAAGGTAGGGCTCCTTTTGTATGTTGCATTTCAGTACTGGTACTATAGCAATTGTTTAATGTCTGCCTTTTCTTTCTGATTTGATTTTACCCGAGAGCCAAGGCTGTGTCCACCTTAACCTAACCCCTGGCATAGTGCTGAGGCTGAAGCAGGCACAGGGTAAACATTTGTTGAATAAATGATTAACTGCTCCCTGTGTACCTGCCCAGTTTCACAAGTTTTTACAAGTGCATAATGTGTACCCAGCACTGGGCTTGCTACCATGGAGATGTGCAGGTGTAATTCTTTCTTTTAACTGACTTACTCCTTCACTGCTTACTCTCACCCCCTGAAGTTGTGAAGTTGAGGAGAGCAGAGATATGATGAGCCAGAAAAAATAAGAGATTTTTTTTTTCTGGGAAATTTTTTGGTTAAACCTTTTTTAAAAAAATCATCATTTAAATTTTTAAAATTTGGAATTTACTCTTCATATATTTTCTAAAAGTTATGTCATAGATGTGTTTTAATATTAAACTTGCACAGTATTTAATTAGTATATCTACGAGAAG
This sequence comes from Furipterus horrens, assembly GCF_987537825.1. Classification (NCBI taxonomy): domain Eukaryota; kingdom Metazoa; phylum Chordata; class Mammalia; order Chiroptera; family Furipteridae; genus Furipterus; species Furipterus horrens. Next base: position 154,649,782 of record NW_028327173.1, read on the forward strand.
AAGTAGTACAATAAACTTTTCAATATCAAGGCTTCAGTGACTTTATTTATTTATTTATTTTTAGGACAAGCTTCCTCTTTCAGGAGATGGAAGAAATTAGTGTCTTATTTGTTTGAGGACTTATTCTTGTTGACTAGTTATTTTGAGGTCGATGAGTAAGTGTTGCCTTCCTGAGGAGACCTCAAACATACACAACATTGTTTTCAAAGTTTATCACGAAATTAGACATCCTCCACAAGATCCATACATGAGCTAAAACAAGGATGAAAATGTAAAATGGATTCATGTTGTGACTACTCTCTTGAGAGAGACTCTGGGTCCCTCGGAATGGATGAAGAAACTACTCAGACACTCACCATCTGAGGAAGGAAGGGAGGGGGTTTTCTCTGAGGAAAATCGTCCTCGTTTCTTTATTAGCCAGCGTTTTTATCTACTTTCTACATGGGAAATGCATAAGGAAAACATGCAGCCCTTCACCAAATGGTTGGGAGTAATAACAAACAGAAATGCAGATCAATACAGGGTTGAGACACCCAGGTATTTTACAAAAGTTCAAGAACATTTACTTTCACTCAATCATTCTGTTTTTCACATCCTAATGACAAGAATGTGGGGCTATTTAGAGAAAATCAGAGCAGGTTCCCTTTTCCTTAAAAGCCACTTTGTATTTCTATTCTATCTTTAAAATCTCCTGGAGGGTGGGATACAGAGCAAGCATGGAAGACAACCTGCCGGCTAAGGGCCCAGGGGGGGCGGCTCCACACAGCGGTTAAAGTCTTTTGAACCATGCCTATCTGTCCCCCACATTCTCTACCAAAGATTCAAGAAAAAAGTGGTGGATAAAACTTTGATGCTGAATCTCTGTAATGAAAGTTGTCAGGATAGGGGGAATGTCTATTGATAGTTAATTATAAAAAGGGCATCTCTTTTGAAAGCAGTGGCTGAAAACCTTAATTGCAGAACCTCTTGTTCTTGAGGATGGCTTCTGAGTTTACCTGTGTAACTCCATATGTGTTTTAGAGGAACTGTGACCAGCAAAATTGGCATCTGATTTTGGCTCTTTGCCATGTATATAAAACACATTGTTTTCAATACTCTGAATTTTTCTCATTTTAAAAATATGTAAGAAAAAAGTGAAAGACTTTAATAAGGTGGAGAATGTTTTCTAAATCTTGTTGCAGCAAATCACTAGAATCCAAGATTACATATAAAGGGGAGATAAAGGTAAAATTGCTATTATGGGCTGCAAACATAGATCTTGATGTTAAGATTATGTTTTTGCCTACAGGCTAGAATTCTGCTAAGCATATATTTCTTCTTCTTCTTTTTTTTTTTTTTTGTATATTTTATTGATTATGTTGTTACAGTAGTCCCAATTTTTTCCCCCTTTGCTCCCCTCTGCCCAGTACTCCCCTTCCCCCACCAATCCCACCCCCCTTAGTTCATGTCCATGGGTTGTGCATATAAGTTCTTTGGCTTCACCTTTTCCTATATTATTCTTACCTTCCCCCTGTCTATTTTGTACCAACCGATTATGCTTCTTAATCCCTGTACCATTTCCCTATTTATCCCCCTTCCCCTTCCTAGCTGATAACCCTCCATATGATCCCTATACCTATGATTCTGTTCCTATTCTGGTTTGCTTAGTTGGATTTTGTTTTTATTTTTTAGATTCAGTTGATAATTGTGAATTTGTTATCATTTTAGTGTTCATAGTTTTGATCTTTTTTCTTAAATAAGTCCCTTTAACATTTCATATAATAATGGCTTGGTGATAATGAACTCTTTTAGCTTTACCTTGTCTGGGAAGCACTTCATTTGCCCTTCCACTCTAAATGATAGCTTTGCTGGATAGAGTAATCTTGGTTGTAGGTCCTTGCTTTTCATCACATTGAATACTTCTTGCCAGTACCTTCTTGCCTGCAAAGTTTCTTTTGAGAAATCAGCTGATAGTTTTATAGGCACCCCTTTGTAGGTAATGCTCTGCTTTTCTCTTGCTGCTTTGAAGATTCTCTCTTTATCTTTCACCTTTGACATTTTAATTATGATGTGTCTTAGTGTGGTCCTCCTTGAGTATAGCTTGTTTGGGACTCTCTGTGGTTCCTAGACTTGTATGTCTATTTTCTTTGCGAAATATGGGAAGTTTTCCTTCATTATTTTTTCACATAACCTTTCAATTTCTTGCTCTTCCTCTTCTCCTTCTGGCACCCCTATGATTCTGATGTTGGCAGGTTTAAAGTTGTCCCAGAGGTTCCTAAGCCTCTCCTCATTTTTTTCAATTCTTGTTTCCTCATTCTGTACTGGTTGACTGTCTTTTTTCTTTATGTTCCAAATCATTGATTTGAACCCCGACTTCCTTTCCTTCACCATTGGTTTTGTGTGGATTTTCCTTCATTTCATTTAGCATAGCCTTTACTTCTTCCCTTAGGTGTCTGCTGTACTCAAGCATATCTGTCAAGCCTGTGAGCTTCTTTATCACCAGTGTTTTGAATTCTGTGTCTGTTAGGTTGGCTAACTCCTGGTCTGTTAGGTTGGCTATCTCCTCGTCATTTAGTTCTCCCTCTGGAACCTTGATCCATTCCATCTTTTAGGCCATACTTCTCTACTTCTCATCTTGACAGGCTCTTGTGTTTGTTTACCTCTGTGTCTTAGGTAGAGCTGTTGCACCTGTTACATTGTAAGGGGCTGAGCCTTACGTATTCATCAGTACAGAGCAACCTGTTTCACCAGGTTGTGCCGCTGTATGTGGGGGAGAGGTCAGAGAGAAAACAATGCCACTTGTTTAGCACTTGCCCCTTTTCCAGGCACTTCTCCCACTTCTGTATGGGACTTGTGCCTCTCTGGCTGTTGCCCTGGCCATCGTTCACAGAGTGGGTGGGTCTGCAGATGTTCTAGGACCACAAGGGCCCTTTAAACAGTGGACTCTGCTGAGAGACTGGAAGTTTCTTCCTCTGCCCCAACCCCCACTGTTTTGCACAGTTAGAAGCAATGAGGCTTGATTTTCCCTGGTGCTGGGGCTGTGAGCTTTGGGTCTGGTCAGGTGCTGGGAACACTCCCCAGGTGTCTCTCCCCACTTTTTAAAATGTGTGACTGCACTTTCTGCTGGTCTTCCACTGCCGCTGCTGCCACTGCCACCCCACCACATCGTCTCCACCTGGGCTCTGCCCCTCCTACCTGTCTGGATAAGTATTTCTTCTTTATATCTTTGTTTGCTGGACTTCCATGCATTTTGATTTTTCTGGAACTTCTGGTTGTCTCTAGATTTGAGGTTGTTGTATTCCTTCTTAGTTGTGGTGGGAGACCCAGCGTGTCTGTTTGGGCCTCCATCTTGGCCAGAAGTCAAGCATATGTTTCTCACAACACGATTCCATTTTCCCATTTTCAGTAATATGTGAATGAATATAATTTGTGTTTGGAAATGGTCTCATTAAGTCAGGAACTAAACTCCCATGTTAAAAAGGTAAAGAAGCTTGTCTTAATCTGCATGAACATTCTGTTTTCAGACAATAAAATAAAGTATCAGTGGAGAAATGACTTCTCAGGATAGTTTTGAAAATAGGACTGATTAGATAAAGCTGCACATGCCAAAATTGTAATGAATAACATTTTTCTTTTTTTTTTTTTTCTATCTCTTCACCTCTATTTTGAAAATGATTGCCTTTTGTATCTTAGGACAGGGAAGTACACTAAATCAATAAAGATGATTTTTCTTTGTTTTACCTTAATGTTGATAGTTTCTTCCATTCTTTAAAAATTTTTTACTTAAGTTGTTAGTATACAATATTATATTAGTTATATTAGTTTAAGGTGTACAATAAAGTGATTTGACATTTTTATACCTTACAATGTGGTCACCCCACTAATTCTAGAATCACAGGTGTCACCATGCAAACTTATCACAATATTATTGACCATATTTCCCCTCACTTTTTTCATTCATCCCCCTACCCTCTCCCTTCTGGTAAACATCCCTTTGGTCACTGTCTTCTATTCTATTCTTTTTTTTAATCCTCACCCAAGGACATGCTTATGATTTTTTTTTTTTTTAGAGAGAGAGGAAGGAAGGGAGAAAGAGGGGGAGAGAAACATTGACTATCCATGTGAGAGAGAAACACCCATTGGTTGCTTCTTGCACACACCCCGACCGGGTACTGAACCTGCAGCCTAGGTATGTGCCCCTAACTGGGAACCGAACCTGGAACCTTTTGGTTTATGGGATGATGCTCCAATCTACTGAGCCACACTAGTCAGGGCTCTACTTCTATTCTTAAATTTTCTTTCTCTCCCTCTATCTCCTCCTGCTCCTCTTTTTCCAGCAGCTTCCAAAAACTAATTGATGCAGATTCATTAAAAGTCAGTTTTGTAGAGCTATTTAAACTAAATAAAAGCAAACTCAATAGAGATTTATAATTATTACTTACATAAATTATACTTTTTAAAATTAATTTAATTTATTTTTATTTAATCTTTATTGTATGTTTTCCATTAACATTTAGTCTCCTTATGCCCCCCTACCCCCAGCAATCACCACACTGCTGTCCATGTCCGTGAGTCCTTTTTCCTTTTTGCTCAATCCCTCTACCCCCTAACCCCCCCCCACTAGCTGTCATCCATCTATGAATCTGTCCCCATTTTCCTTATTAGCTCGGTTTGTTCATTAGAGTCCACATATGAGTGAAATCATATGGTCACATGAATGATACTTTCAAGTGAAGCACATTTTTATGTTCTCAAATTAACAAAGTAGCCAGACATCTTTGATGAGCACAAAAATTTTAATATTTTACATGTATTCAGTGGCTTTAACTTTTCCAGAAATGTTTTATGTCCATAAAAGAGAGTATCCTTTAATTATATTGAGGGATAAAATGTGTGATGCCAATAATAAATATTATAGGAAATCAAATTGGGGAGAGAAGTTTTATTATTGCTTTTTGCATACCCCAAGCTCCTTGTGGCAGCATGTGAAGCAATGGGGAGTTTCATGTGGTCCTTTGATATTTCAAGGAAAATTTGCACTGTGATTCATTACAGAGCCTGTTTGGTCAGGGGCCATCACACACCCAGCTTTTTTTAAAGCTCCTGCCACTTAGTGGTCAGTATGGAACCTACTTTCTGTCTAGTGATAGACTGTGAGGAGAAGTGGGCATAATATTCTCGGGGCTTTGAAAGTTTCCTTGAATTTGAGTGAGGAAAACCTAAATACCCCAGAATGTGACCAGTTTCAATGAGACTGTTGATTCAGTTGAGTACATGCTGCCAAAAATCTAGCGTGGAGTATTCCTAAGATGGTGAGACCAAGCTGCAGGGCAGAGGCCGCACGGACTGGGGAATAGGGTTGATGTGTGTAGTGGAGCCAGGTTGTCGCAGGGCCTTCAGTGCTGTGCTAAGGGGCACCCAGGCTTGCTCCTGCAAGCAGTGGGAGCTACTAACATTGCTAGCAAGGTATTTTAGAAATATTAATCTGGCAGCAGGATCTTTTGGCTTGGATGAAGAGAAGCGGATCTTAAAGTGTCAGTGAGGATGGGATAAAATGGAGGGATATGAGAGATGCTATGACTGGACCTACAGAAAGGTCAGATATAAGACTTTCTGTGATTGGGTTTCTGTCATTCTTTGAGCATAAACACCATTATTTGGAGAAAGTTTTCCTTGACTACCTTCCCCACTTCCATCGTGTTAAGTGTCCTTTTATATGCTATTACCACATCCTGTATTTTTCTATTGTATCAGTTTATCACAATTGGATTTACTTCCTCACTGTGTAATTATTAAACATCTGTCTCCTCTGGAAGACTGAGCTCTGTGAAGTCAGGAGCAATGAGTCCGTTGAGGGCCTGAAAAGTAGTAGGTGCTCAGTTACAATCATTGCATGCAGATATGCATGAGTGAAGGCAAAGTGTTGAGTCAATAGGGCTGCAGTTTTCCGCTGAAATGATGGCTGGAAATCATAGGGCTGCCACTGATAGGCTTGGAGAAGACAGGATGGAAGGTGACTGGAAAGTGGGAGGGGATGAAATTTCCTTATGGAATTTTCTTATAAGTGGTTAGATATTTGAGGTTGGTGTATCTCTGGCTAAGGCTATAGCCTTCAGATAATATTTGTTTTGAGGTAACAGTTGAAAACAAGAACTTAGTTCAGATTGCTGAGGGAAAGAGTTGGGCAAGAGAAGATCAAAAGGCCAGGGGTTGAACTTGGGGGAAGCCTTCAGTTGAATAATGAGGGGAGAAAAGTGAGTCATGGACGAAGGTGGCATGAATACCAGAATGGTGAGAGGGAAACTAGGAAAAGTCATTGCTATAGAAGCCAGTGAAACAGGCAACATGAAGAAGATAGATAATGAAGAGTGCCAGAGCCACTGATTCATTAAGGAATGACAGGACTGGGAAAAACCCAGTGGCTTTAGAAGTGATTTTAGAGATAAGGAAGGACCTCCGGGAGGCCACACTCAATAGTCAGAGCAGCTACCAAGGTCCCGGAAGCGTGACTCTTGGTCTCTGGTTCTCATTGTTGGCCAGCGAAGGAGAGGGAAAAATGAAGAGCAGTAGCTTTAGGAATAAGACAATTAAGACAGGAAACATCTGTATATGTTTGAAGACACAGGAAAAAGTGTCAGATGGGAGAGAGCTAGCTAGAGAGGAAGGGGAATGTGGAGAAGGAAGGAAACTTGACCCTCACAGAATGCCTCTTTGTGGGCCAGGAAAGGTGCTGGGTGTTTTTATTATTTTATTTAATCTTCACAGTAGCTTGTGAAGTAGATATTCAGTGTCCCACTTTACCTGGGAATTTCCTGCCAAGGTAGGTTGTGACTTGTAAGGAAGCGCAGGAGTCTGAATCTGTCCCTTGTGCCTCCTAGAAGTCAGGCGTGAATGAGGTTTGGAGTGTGGTGCTCGGAGATGCTGCAGATGGCTGGGCTGAGGGCTCAGTGAGGAGATCCATTATGCCCAGTCGATTTCTTCAGATTTATGCTGTGGCCCATAAACGAGCATGCACAGTGGGGATGACTAACACTGAGGAAGCTGAATGTGGAGAATGATGGTTATGAGTGGCTGTTTGCAGAGCCGGGAACAGACTCTGGAACCTCCCTGAAGTGGTATCTGATACGAACACTTAATGTTTGCTGTGGTGAAAAGAAAATGGTGAATGTTGTCAAAGAACTTCTCTTATTTTCCCACCCTGCTGTTAAGCGAAGAACTTGTAATGAAATAACCCATATCCCTGACTCAAAGCCCTGCTTCAAAAATGTGAAGAGGGCTAGCCACCAGGGCTGTAAGTGGCAAATTCCCTCAAGGAGTTCTGTGTTTGAGCAACAGCGATCTTACCCACCCACTTCCCTCATATGCAAGTCATGTTTCTGTTTCCTGAGCCAAATTTCAGAGTGCTTAAGTGGCTTTTCTATTTTACTCCCACAATGTAGTGCTCATGGCTGCGCAGCTGTTGTTGAGGGCATGTGGTAGATGTCATTCTTACTGAAATACACACCCAATTGGCTGTGTGGATCCTCCAGCTGAGGGCTCAATGAACCCAACAGCAAACTGGGATACTGTTGGAGTGAACGTGAGCCTCTGTATGTTAGTGCCTCTGTCTGTGGTGGAAAGGCACACAGGGAGGCTGCCTCAGACGTCAACCTTGTAGGCACCAGGCATCCCTTGCAGACTTTCTCCCTACACATCTCTGCGCCAATTTCCTGGGATGTGGCAGCTAAGGCAGGGGTGGCCAGGGGTGGGAATTTAGAGATCGTTGCTGACCGAAAGCTTCTTAGGAAGAACCCATTCTCAGTACTTGGGAGCCATTCTTTGATGTTTTTTCTTTTCTCCTTCTTTGAAGGAACCCATCTATCAAAGTGTTTTTTAAATCACTGGAATGTTTATTTCTAACACCAATCTTAGTTTATTCTTTGAAAACCATTTTTAAGACTCATTGGTGATTTAAACTAATACGAGTAGCACAACATAGATATCAGCTAGACCTCACTGAGAATGTGGCCTCGGGGAAGCGAGAAACAGTTATAGGACCTGGGTTCAATTTCCAACTTTGTCTCTTTGGGCAAGTCACTTACTCTCATCTCTTAAATAGAGTAACAGTACCTATCTCACAGACTTGTCAAAGATGAAAAGAAATAAAAAAGCACATTTAAAATCATGTAGCACCATGCAAGCTTCATTGCTTATTTCAGTTGGATTTGGATCTGTCTTTCTAGAAAGCTTCATTCCAGAGATCATCGACTTCAGCTATTTTTCTTTATAAAATAAACATGTTATATGTTTTTCTTTTTCATTATGTATGTCTTTATAACTTTTCTGAAATTTAATTTTGGAATAAAGACCATGAATGAATAAATTAAGTGAATGAGTGAATGGGCCCATCTGTGGGGGTATGAAATCTAACACTGCTAATAAACTCTAACAAAATGTTCTAAGCAAACAAGGTCAGAAGAAAGGCCTTAGTTTGTGTTTTTGCTTTAAAAATGGCACCAGGTTCTCTGAAGTAATTGAACAGAAAAATATAATGCTGTTGTCTTTTTTCCCAGTTCTGCCTCAAATCATTATTAACTCCTTCCACATGTATGAGCCAGAGGTTTAAAAAGAGGATTAATAAATATAAGAATTTATGTTATTAACATTCTTCAGAAGTAAGTGGCCCTAAGCAGAGTACAATGGTCTTTTGGTAAAACCTGCTTCCTGTTAAAAAGAAAGAAAATCAAATCATCAGCATAACAGAAGAGTAAATCAGTTGCTCATTGCCTTGAAGAATAATTTCCCCCTTTTCAGCTTGCTTCTTTTTGCTGTTGGTGCTCTCTGCACCGGCTGTCTTCACACCCAAGAATTGAATTTTATAGACCTCAGGAAGAGAGATATCTTAGCTGTTTTGATTGTCACCTACCTGCTCTGAAGGGCTTAATGAGTGGTTTGGGGAGAATGAGTGAAACATATTCTGGATTGGGGTTCTGGTGAATGGACCTGGTTACAAAGGTTTGGTTTCTACTTAACCTCCTTCAGCAGATTGGGGTGGTGCCCCAGAATGCAACTGGAAGCCAAACTCTTTTCTTGAGGATGGAGAAACATACAGCTTTACTACTACCAGCCACCTAATGCGATGGTTGTTCATAAGGTCACCAATGAGGTTTTCATTTAAAATCTGGGACTTTACTCCAAACGCCCAGATACTTAAATTCATTAGCCATTTCAAAGAGGCAGGCAGTAAACAGGAAGTGCTCTAATGAAATTGGGCATACAGTGTCCACCTCAGGACCCAGGTCATGAGAGATTTGAGTAGTTTTTTTCTTATTTTGTAGACTTTACAGAGAGTGATATATTAGGGATGAACTAAATAGGGATGAAAGAACAGAATTATTCAAAGAAATAGCCCTGAGGAAAAGTGGTGACAGGCAAAAAATTGGTGGAAGATTGGTTTTTATTTTTATTTTTTTTAAGAAAAATACTTAACTAGCCTGTGATTGTCATACAAGCATGGTTAATTCCAAACATCTGAACCCAGTGTGCATTTTCCAGCAATGGTGGGAAATGTGGATAGGTTGAGTGGAAAACAAAACAAAACAAAACAAAAACAGCTTAAAGTTGAATCTGGCTAATTAAAATAGTACACATTAATTTCTGCAATGAAAACTGACCATTATCTTGGTTTCAACTTGTAGCTCCTGGCTAAATACAAAAGCTTGCAATGGGATCAAGTACTGCGGCTGGAGGAAGTGCAGGCCAACCTAGGGGTCAGTCTAGAAGAAATGCTGTTGATCACAGAGGATGCTCTTCACCCTGAGCCCTACAGCCCTGAGGAAGTTTGCAGGTGTCTGGGAATCAGCCTGCAGGAACTTCGGACCCAAATCCTGAGTCCGAATGTTCAAGATGGTGAGTCTGCTGGAGAAAGTAAGGGCATAGGTTGTTCTCCCACTCACAGCTGAAAAGTTTGCAACTTCCACAAGGATCTTGCTGATTGTCAAGCATGCTTGAGGGGGTTTGGAGAATGGGTGTGTTTTAGCAAACTTAATCATCTAGATACTTGGCTTCATAAATTCATTTTTTTATTCATCAACAAACATTTCCTGGTCTGCTAAATGCCAGGTGTTCTGGTGAGACAAAGGTGAATATTACATGACTCCTGCCCTCAAGAAGTTCATAATTCAATAAGCTTCCTTTTCCGTCTTTTTTTATCCTTACCTATTTTTCTGATTATTATATAAAAAGGTCTAGATATAAGCAGTGCTCATAACTGCTGTGGAACAACACTCTGGAACACCAGGAAGTCTTCACTGTTTAGGTGGAAACTTGTGGCCCACTTTTGCATGGAAGCCTCTTCTATTTATCTGCTTCTTTCACGTAATTTTGTTTTTATATTGGTAACATCAGATACCTGAGATGAAGGCCAGGTAAAAGCTGGAGGTACAGAATGAAGCCTTGACTATCTTTTCTTCTTAGAAGTAAAGGTTGTTTGCTTGTGGGAAGTTAGTGCTGGGTGCAGGGGCATCTAGCTAAGATCCAATAGTTTCTTGAGGGATAGTTGGGAGGGTGGGAGCTTGGCACAAAAGATCAGCTTCATAGTCTCATTTCCATCCCATTCAGTTCAGTTCTACATTGGTTATTGAGTGCCTACAATGGATTGGCCTGCCAAGTAATGTCTTAAAGGCTGCAACTACTGACATCTTCAGGCTACGATAAGGGGATCATTTGAGGGCAGAGAGATGATTTTGGTTTCCAACACTGTTAGATCCAATTTAATTTGATGAACATTTACCGAGTCTGCAGAACCGAGATGAGAAAACTGGCCTACAGCCTTAATCAGACTTGCCGCCTGTTTTTGTAAAATACACTTTTGCTGGAACACAGCCACAACTGGCCATGGACGCTTTTGCACTGTAACAGCACAGTTCTTGATAAGAATTATGTTGAATATATAGATTGCTATGGAAATCATCAACAAAATAAAAAGACAACCCACTGAATGGGAGAACATATTTTCCGATACATCTGCTAAGGGGTTAATATCCAAAATTTATGAAGAATTTATAAAGCTCAACACTGCCCCCCCAAAAAACACACATACACACAACAAACAAACAAACAAAAAACAATTCAAATGAAAAATCAGCAAAGGACCTGAATAGACACTTCTCCAAAGGGACATATAGATGGTTGGTAGACATATGAAAAGATGCCCAAACTCATTCATCATCAGAGAAATGCAAATTAAAACAACAACGAGGTATCACTCTGGTAAGAATGACTGTCATCAATAAATCAATAAACAACAAATGCTGGTGAGAATGTGGAGAAAGGGGAATCCTTTTGCTTTGTTGGTGGGAATGGAGACTGGTGCAGCCACTGTGGAAAGCAGTATGGAGATACCTTAAAAAATTAAAAATGGCACTGCTTTATGACCCAGCGATTCTACTTCTGGGAATTTATCCAAAGAAACCCAAAACACTAATTCAAAAGGATGTAAGCACCCCTCTGTTCACTGCATTGTTATTTATAATTGCCAAGATGAGTGGGTAAATCAACTATGGGACATTTATACAATGGAATACTACTCTACTGTAAAAAAGAAAATTTTACCCTTTGTGACAGCATGGATAGACCTGGAGAACATTATGCTAAGTGAAATAAGCCAGTCAGAGAAGACAAATACCATATGATTTCACTCATATGTAGATCCTAATGAACAAATAAGCAAAATAGAGACACATTCATAGATAGTGAGCAGGCTAACAGCTCTGGGGGCAGGAGTTAGGGGGTGGAGGGATCAAGCAAAAAGGCTAAAGGACTCACGGACATGGACAACTGTGTGGTGATCGTGGAGGGGAGGGGGTGTAAGGGGATAAATGGTAATGGAAAAGGATACAATAAAACATTTAAATGAAAAAGGAAAACTGTTGATCTAGCATAGAGTAATTATTGCTGTAATGGAGGTGTACTTGGGTCTCAGGAGATCAGAAAGGACACAAGTCAGAGCTGGCTTTACTAAGGAGATAGCAATTAGATAAAAGTTAGAGACTAAGTAGGAATTTCCAATGTAGACAAACAGTCTGAAAGACTTGGAAGCAGACGGAACAGCAAGTACAGAGGCAGGGAGGAGTGAAAGAGGATTATATGTCCAGAGAACTTCAGTTAGTTGAGTGTTTCTTAAAATTATATGCATAGTGGTGAGTGATGGAGTATTAGGCTGAGTTTGTAGAAAAGCCCAGATTACCACTGGTTTTATTAAATACTTTGTGTGTATTACGTAGTTAACGAAATGTTTATTGAATGAAGAAGTTGGGTAGGGCATTGGATAGGAAGTGTTTCCAGAAAATAGCTTTTATCTTTTGACCTAAGATATTGACCAATTTCTTTAATTTAGCAAATGTATATATTGACTTAATTGGCCTGGATATTATGCTGAATGCTGGGATACAAAGATAAGTAGGACCCTATCTACTTTATAGTGACCAAGTGTCTAATAGGAGAGAGTGCCACACAGCAATCATAGTAACTAGCCCCCACTGCAGTAAAGGTATTTATCAAGAGTCTTGAGGGTATGGAGGAGAGAATGACTAAATGCCTGGAAATGTGGCTTGAATTTGAGCTGGATCTTAAAGTGATGGACTTCCCAAGCTGGAGGGGTGAGAGGTCATTCCAGGCAGAGAGTAGAGCCTGAGGAAAGACATAGAGACATGAAGAGTAGAGATTTGAAAATGTGCTAAGAGGTATTGTGTGCAGTATGAGTCGGCTGCCAAAAATACTACTTAAAGGGATACCAGTTAAAGGACTATTCTACTCTTCATCGCATAAGAGCCTGAAATTGGGGATTGTTGGTGGATATTACAACAGGTAGATTCTCAAGACTGGAAAGGAGAGTCCAGCTATAATTAAAGATTGCCTGTGTCTAGGAAACAAGGGAGGGAAAGAGGAAAGAAAGGAAAGAAGAAAAGGAACAGAAAGTAAGGAAGGTTAAGGTATGGATGCTGAGAAAGTTAGGGAAATATACTATGGGAAATGATTTGTAGGGCAAGATGATGAGTGAATATATATGTTTGTCCGGTGATATGGCAAGGTATCTAAATAAAGATGTAGAAGATGTAAAACTCCAGACTATATAATTAGATTTGGGAATTTTTGGTGATGAAGCAGAGAACCCTTAGTAGACATTGAGGATGTTCGCTGTCAAATGATCTTCTTAAAGCAGTCTTTTCATGGTGTCACTTCCTAGTTCAAAAACCTTTAGAGGCTCACGATTATTACCTCATTGCCTAAGTTCCTTAAATGGGTGTTAAATTTTTCTCTCATCTGGCCTTCATCTTATTCTGTCCTGACTCCCTTTTGAGCCCATGTATGCCCAAGTGGACCATGTTGTCTTGGTTGAACCGTTCCACTTATTAGTTGCATCTTGATCTTGACTGTAGGCCTGTAATCCCAAATATCTTTGCCCTTTTCTGACTGGACCTTTCCTTTTTTTCTGAAGTATAATTTCTACCTATTTTACAAGCTCAATGTAAAGTTTTATCTTTTCCTAAGTCTTCTCATTCCATAGCCTCTTTTCTTTCTATTCATGTTTCTTTTTCTCTGCATCTGCCTGTCTTTCAGCCCCCTCTTTTTTTAGCATGTTTTTGAATAAGTTAATTTCCCAGGAAATCTTGGAAAACACAAAGGATAATTTGCTAATTGTAGTACATGCATTGCTCTTTATGTATATATTTAAGTTTTTACCCCTAAAAAAATAAGGATTACATTGTTGTGAAAAATGATGCATGCTTAATCTCACCTCTTTCTCTAGAATAACTTCCCTTCTGGCCCACTTGCATCACTTTGTATCATTTGCTTTTGTTTTTTTTATATTCAATAAATCTATGTTGAATGAGTGAATCCATTTTGTGATTATCAAAAGGTTCCCCCTTTTTCTGTTGGAATGAATAAATTTAAAAAAACAAAACAAAAAACTATGGCCATAATATAGTGGGATTCTAGATTATCCCAGATTAATGTCACTTGATTTACTCTCTGGATCTAGCCATCTAACCTCAGCCAAATTTCTAGCTGAATTCTCTTAGTACTCCATTTTACCTTTAGGGATTAAAATCCTTTTGTATCTTTGCCTTGTTCCTTCTGAGTTTGTGCTTTGGTTGGTCTAAGACTTAAACAAATGTTTCTCTTAACCCTTTGGAAGATGTGATACTTGTTGAATATGGCACTGTACTTAGACTGTATGAATGGAAGCAAAAATGATATATGCCCCCAGCAGAGGACTCTGGAGGGGACCACCACCCCTTTATTCCTACACTTTAGCAAGTTTAATTTTGATTTAAACTAATACTCTGATCATGGAAATCCATTCCTTTCTCAAAGGGATGTGGAATTTGATGTTTCTTTAATGCCCAAAGTGCTTTCCTTCTTTACCTAGATATGAGTGTGAGCTGGGAGGCAACCCTGCCATAACAGTGTAGGGAGAGATGTTTCTATTCAAACTGTGGCTTGCAGCCTCTGCTAAACCATTCGGACTTCCAAAGGCCCATATGCAATTATTATTTTCTCTTTCCAAATTTCTAATAATTAGATTTAGAAATGCTTAGAGGCCATTGAAATTAAACACACGTACACACAAAGCAAAATCCTCAAATCCTTTAGATGTTGTTTAGAATGGCCACAATTTACAACTAAGAACTGGCTAGGAATAATTTAAAGATTATGTGTCAGGGCTTACCCACAGGGAGGAATTAACTAAGGGTATGGTACAAAATCTGAGTTTCTAAAGGCTCAGGGACCAAGCTGACTTGGGAGGGGTGTGACCCAAGAGGAAAAGATGAAGCTGTGGTCAGAGCCAGCAGAGATGAGCACATATATGTAGCACAGGCAATAAGAGCACACATTGGAGGATAAACAGAGGAGCCCATGAGGAATTAGATGGAGGCTCGGGTAGAAAATGGGTTGGGTAGCTTGGGTGCCAGTTTAAAAGGGGGGATTTATTGGGAGCATTCCTTTTGGGAGCCCTGGCTTGTGCTCCTCTTTGGTGCTGCCTGATGCACTGGGCTGAGCTGGAGACAAACCTCATTGTTTGGATTACCAACTTTGTCTGTGACCATATGTTGGCAAAGTGCTGGCCAGTGACTGAGTAATTTATTTGGATTCTGGAATCTCCAAATCCATGAGTGATAATCATGGCTCTTGAGCAAGCACAGGGCACCAACATAGACTGCTCTTTAGGACCAGGACATCTGGAGTAACACACCCCTCCACCCCCCAACACCCCTCCCCCAGAAAAAAACTTGTTATTTACTTTAAGGTTTACATATTACTCTTCACCTATATGACCCGATTTTAATCTCACAACAACACTGGGGCACATGGTTATCCTCATTTCACAGGTGAGGAAACAGAGGTCAAGGCATTACATATAGCTCCAAGACTACAGAGGTAGTAAGTGCTAGACCCAGATCCCAAATCCCAGTCTTCTCATTAATCCAATACTCCTTCTGCCATTACTTTTTTTCTCAGTGTATGAATAAGCTGGCTTTAGCAATCCTACACCAAGAAAGGAAGATAATATCGAATTTTGAATTTGCTTGGCTCTTTTTTTCCCCCCTTAAAACTAAACAAAGGTAATAAAGATGGCTTACTTTGTGATTAAAGTTTCCTTTAGTCTATTTTCCATTCTGGTGCTTTGGCCCCAGAAGGTGTAAAATGGTGTGGTATTCAGTGGCTTGCTTAATTTGAGGAGCGAACTCATCTTGTCCAGAACATGCTTGAGCTATTGTGTTACACAAGAACTCTGAGGAATGTATAGTTCTATACAAGAACTATAGAATTTTTCTCATTTGATAAGTGTTCTCATAGATGATCACAGTTAAGCTTAAGGAGAATAGTTTTTTTAAATTTAATAGAAAAGTATAAAGTTATAAAAAAAGTCAGTTGATCAGTAATGTCAATTTCCAATGAACTGTTTTCAGATATTAAGAAAACTGATTTAAAAATAGATTGTGAACTATCAAACACTAAATTATATGATATCAACACATTCAACTGTTTTTTTGTATAAGAATTTTGAAAGAAAAGTTTTTCATAAAGAGCCTAGAAGAAACTCCAAAGGAAATTATTGATCTTTCTGGAGTTTACAGCTATTGGCGTAGCAGAAATCCTTAAAATCTGTGTGGTGGACTTCTAATAAGGCCAAATAAAAATGAGTCCTTTAGTTTTGTCTGCTGCTTCTCAGCTGTTGGTTTCTCAGCTGTCTGGCCACAGAGGACAGAATCATGCCAAGAATAAAGGTTCCTCATTTCTAGGAAAAAGTGGGCTGTTATTCTGGATCACTTGGGGATGATGTTTCCTTTCTGGGCTTCCCTCCTCTTCTTTCAGATGTGAGCATTATATACCCCTATTCATTGGTTCACCTCCCCTCTTCAATTATTTAAGGAGCTAAAAATGAATGTGAACATACTTTTATTAAGTATGATTTTAAAAACATGGCATCTTAAAACCCACTTCCATGAAAAAAAAACAGTACCAGTGTGATGCCCGCTGGGTGCTGGTTGGTGCCTGAGCCATAGATGGGGAGGCTCGAGCTCAAGACCTCCCTTGTATCCCACAAGGCTAAAAACGGTAGCCTTGTTTCTGTCCCCTGGGGCCATTCTGGAGCCATAAAAGCAGAATTCTGGAAATTTTATCCACTTGTGAGAATTTTAAAAGAGCTAAAATGAAACAAATTCTGAAGGTACATTTTGAGGAGGTATTGACCCCTGCAGTAGCCTTAAATACACTTGGCCATCTTGGACTGAGTCAGGCCCAGAGCGAACCTTTGAGCTTGACCATCCCTCATACTCAGTACCTTCAAACCCTTGAGCTCCCCAAGTTTCTTGAGTTAATGTGATTTGGGAAGGGCTGGCAGTAGAGGAATATATGGTGGATAGTTAGGCCAATGAGACTAAACTTTTACCTCTGTCAGGCACTCTGATCCTCTTTCTCAGAGAGGAGAGTTTTCCTCTCTCTAGGAAGGTCATCCTCGTGAGCCTTCAGCTTCACAGAAACTACCTGCTGCAGGGAAGGAGGGGGACATCTACCTTCCTGTCAGCAGCAGCTTCAAGGACTCCAGTGACCTATGGCTGTGAAAACAAGCTGGAAATAACATATCCAGCCTCATGTAAAATTCACTTACAGTATTCACTGTAAATGCCCTGAAATAATTTCTGAAGGAGCTGCAGCAGCTGAATGTGATCCATGAGGCACCATCTTCCCACAGCACTTGTATCCTTGAAAGGGGGTCCTTGCTTTGTGCATCTCTGTACAAAACGGTATTTCTGCAGTACCTAGCAAATGTTTGCAAAGTAAATAAATGAGTTAAATTAATGTTCTTCTCTTCATATGGAAAACTAATGGGTAGGAGGCCGATTCAAGAACTCTTAAGAACTCAAAGTCTAAAGAATAGGTATAACTAGCTTTAAAAAAAAAATCCACTCATGTACATTAATAATAATAATAATAATAATACCAACCACTAACATTGAGTATTATGTGCCAAGCAGTGTTCTAAGTACTTTTAAAATATTTGCTATATTTGTTTATTAATATGGCCCTCATGTTTAGAATGCCCCATGAAATAGTCCTTTTCAGGTTTGTAAAACGTGTCATAAAGACATGAGGACGCACACACTCAAAATTTGATGCATTCACTGCTCCTCCTGACACTCCTGCACCCTCCTAATCTCATCACAGATATAACAGTCAGACTCCCTAAATTAGGTAGCTCCTAGGGAATAAAGACTTTTTTGGTAAGTGTTGTTTTTTGTAAGTTTGTTTGAAATTCTGTTTGAAGAAAGGCAAATGCATTTGGTCATTATCATACTGATTAGGTTTGTGTTTATTAACATAATTGTTAATTACTAATGCTGAATAATCCTTTTTTCAATCTGTAAACAAAGAATAGCAAGGTTTTCCAGCCAACAGAACATTCTACCTTCCATCTCAGTGTTTCTGATGATGATCTTTTACTTAAAACATTTTAAATCTATGTGAGCATAATGTAGCACAGGTTATATAGATTTAACTTAGAAGAATAAAAACTGTCTTCGCACAATTTTGTTGCTAGGGACATCCCATAAGGTAAGTTCCAGTATTTTGCTATTTTACAGAGGAGGAAACTAGACACAGAACAACTAAGCAACTTGTCCACAGTCACACAGCTAAAAGCAGCAGAGTTTGGATTCAAACCCATGCACTCTGACCCCAGAACGCTCCCCCTACTTAACTACGATGTGATTTGGGGCTGAATTTACAGTTTCCTGTCAGAGAAAGGGATTTATTGTATAGATTTAATCCCATGCAGTTGTTTAAAGAGACACACAAGGCTGTATCTTTGCATCTGGTGCTGGAGCCTGAAGTCAACAGGAAAGACAGTCAGGAAGTGACAACTTACGAGTTGGGGAGAGCGAATAGAAGCTGGAGTTCATGAGGATGGATTGGAACCAGAGTGAGACTCTTACCACCTCCATCTAGGACTCCAGCTTTGATGACACTGGTGTCCTCAGGGGGAGCTAAACAAGTACCTGGCCCAAGAGTCAGAGAAGCTGAAGGCCGGGCCAGGGGGACCTGGAGGTGCTGTGGACCCGCCTGCTGTTCCATGCAAATGAAGTGAGCCAGCCAATCAGTGCCAATGTACGTGAGTTGCAGTGGCGCCTGGTGTCTCTGCATAGAACTTTGAAACATAAAAACTAATTTATTATTTAATTTGCTTATTCCCCCCTGGGCTGCTTAGCCCTGACCACCACCTTGGTCTCAGCCCAGCCAGCCTCGTTGGTCATGACCCTGTAGTTGGCAACCTCCTCAGCCCCAGCTGCCCCTTCAATTCTGGACTTGCTGGCTCTGCCACTCATGGCTGCCTCAAGGGAAGCGAAGGAAAGGGAAGGGAAGGGAAGGGTAGGTATGGGAAGGAAAAGAAAGGAAAAGGAAAAGGACAGTTTCTAAACTTTTAAATATATATTTTTTCTTAAGTCTAGGATACATGACTTGACATTACTCAGTAATCCCTTTGCTTTTGAATTTATCATGGATAGAGCTCTACCTTCTAAGATAAGAAATTATCATAGTGTCAGCTATGAACTTATTAGACATTCTGCTTTGAGTAAAATGAAGCTTCTGCAAAGATGAGGACAGTGGAGATCTCATTTGTACCTTGTTCCCCATTTGCTAGTTTGGATGGAAAACACCTTCTATCGTCTTCACCTGCCTAAGTGGTCCCAGTCTTCACATTCCTATCTTTTCTGTTGTTGTTGCTACTTTTGCTTTTGATTTTAAATTTTTAGGTTTCCATGTAAGTAAATACCTTTGTATACAAAAGTTGCTTTTTTAATAGTTAAATCTGTTTTTTTTTTTTTTTTTTTTTTTTTTTTTTGGTCAAAGTGGTTGTTTCCTATATTGGTGTGTTCAAGCTAATTGTGCTTCTTTAACAATTTCAAAGTGACAGTGGCTTCACCCAACAAAAGATTATTTTTTGCCTACTCTGTACATTCAATATGAGTCAGCAAATGGGTCTGTTCATCTGAGACACTCAGGGACCTAGGTTCAGGGTTGGGGGCTCCTTTATTTGTCTGTAATCACTATGGCCAGAAGAAGGGGAAGTTGCTAATTGCTCATTGGCTCTTAACATGGGCCAGCGTGACACCATCGCTCCCATTCTCATTTCATTGGCTCAGGCAAGTCCTGTGGATGTGATGAACTACCAAGGGGGTGGGGAAGTGCAATCTGTCTTAATGTGTGTGAGAACTGGAGCATTTGGAAACCGCCGTAATGACAACAGCACTTCCCTGTGCTGTGTGGCTATGTGTCTCATCTCATCAGAGCTTGGTGATACTAGTGAGAACCAACTTCCTTTCTTGCATAAAAATATGAAGTTGACATTTTTTTTCCAGACATTTGGGACAATGAATATTGTTCTTGAGCAAATACTAAGTCTTTTATTAGACATACTGTGACCTCTTTTCATGTTGCACATTTCCCTCATGCTGGCATTTCAGCTGCACTTTGGCGAAAGCCTTCATAGTCCTGGTGGTTTCTCAGTTTCTCACCTGGCTTGTAGAGTCCACACAGTCTCTCTTCAGGAGACTATCATTCTAGAATCTTTGGGCATGGACAAGGAAAACATTTTCTTCTGTTTGATATTAGTTGTTCACTTTCTATGCCTTTGCCCCTTTCCAAAGTACCTAGCTTCAAGGGGAATCAAGTTTCCTAATAAGAACTTCTAAATTAGAAACTGTACCTGATTCCCAGCATGAGTGTCTTTTCAATTTGTCTCCATGGGAGTTATGAGAAGTGAGGAACTAAGCATGGATCTAGTGACTTTGGTAGGTTATTTCCAAATGCCAATAGTAATGACAACAAAAATGATGAACCATTGTATCTGTATAGACGTTCACAGTTTGAACTACGTGAGATCTCAGCTGATCATGTCTCATGCTGTAGCTTTCCAGAGGAAAACATGCCAGGGCACCACTCTACATTCAGGGAGGAAACATTGCATGGTTTTAAAAAAGCTTGAAGAAGATGATTCCTTGTATTGTCTTCAGGAGGGAATGGAGTGGGAGAGACCACAAGAATGAACACTCTTGGTCCATTAAGACTCTAATGTCAGGAAGCCTTTTTTGGTTAAAGGCTACTGATGAAACAACAAAAAAGACCAAGGACCACCTACATAGGCAAGCAATATAATTTAGTATTTTAATGAGAAACTATAAAGTGTTCCAAGAATGAGGAATATAAAATTTACTTGATTAGTACAAGAAGTAGCAATATAATATGCTTCATAGAAATGAGTGTATTTTACTCTTATAGGGGAAAAGGGACAGATAAAAATCAAAAGGGCAAGAGTCATATAGACAAAAGAAAAGGGAAAACAAATCTGATAAAGGGGAGAATCTGATGTGTACACACTGCTTGTTTATGGAGAAGCACATTAATGCAAACAGAGAAACCACAAACAAATTCACACCCACGTGAATTCACTTTCCACCCTGGTCCCTGGAGAGCCTCTTAGACACTTTTGTAATCATGGGCTTCTGGGAAACAGAAGCATTCTCACTGATCTTTTCAGGGTACCACCAGCTACACTGTAAACAGCCTGAGAACAGGGGAATCTCATTGAATGTTTATGGGAGCAAAACATTTTTATCTTCACTAATATGCTGCATTTGGGAAAGTCCAAGTGTAGTGTTGGTCTACTGCCTTTAGTTCTTGCCGTGAGGAAATGAAGAGGAGGGCCATGTTTAGTGTGTGAGTCAGAGCTCCCTGTCCTCCCTTGTTCAGCACTCAGGCCACCTTCCTGTCCAGCGCAGACCCTTCAAAAGCAGACTCTGGGCAGCAGCCTCTGTAACCTAGTTGGGTCTTTTTGCATAGCAGATGACGGAGTGTCTCACTTGGTCCAACTATTGCTGTAATTTAATAAACCAGTACTTTTTGAACATACTGGCAAATTAATGAGTAAGATGAGTAAATAAAAGTAAATTTTCATTTCTTTATTCAACAATACTCGATTGGGGGCAACAATTCAAATACTATGTTAGCAACTGTGCGTGAGTGATCAGGAAGGGAGACATAATCCTTGCTCTGATTTATTTATCATTTTGTGGAAAGACAACATTAAAATATTACTAAGATGTTCTGTTACAAATATGCTACTTATTTCTCAAATAAGCACTGATTTTTCTTTTGCCTCTTCTTCATCCTTTTTGTTCCCTTACATTCCCCCAACCCCTGAAATTCAATGAATGGGAGAAAGCAAAGACTAAAACTCATTCCTTCTTATGTTAAAATACCAGGACAGGCCAGATCTGGGGAAATGTTACCATTGTTTTCTATAGTCTTTTGTCCATCTCTGCATTGACCAAAACTCCTTCCCAACTGCCTCAGCTCCTTTTCAAATGACTTAAGATTGTCTGCTCTTTTCACTTTTTCCAAGAACAATGTTTTAGAGAAGTTATGAGAAGTTAATGGGAAAGTAGTTTCCTCAAGAAACAGAGGGAAACATAAAAAATGTTACTCATCTAGGAGGTGGCTTTAGTTTCTTCCTGTGCTGATGTGAGGGGAGTCATCTGACATTTATTGAGAACCTGCCATATTAAAGACATTCTGTTAGGTCTTCAGGGGGTTATAAAGATGTAGATGACATAGTCTTTGCCTTTCTAAAGCAGTGTGATAATTATAATTAGGAGGGAACTCATAATAGACTGGAATGTTCTTGGTGAGCTTCATGGAAGAGGTGGCATTTGGGCTGACAAGAGATTTGGGATTGCAGGAGGAGGCTGGGCAGGATACCAATGCTGGACCTGCACTCTTGGACAGCCAGTGACAGAGTAGGATATCTGCAAGAAGGGGTGGCCCAAACACACCGTAAGAGGTAGGAAAGGGTTAAGCACAATCAAAAGACTCAGTGTGTCCTGATGGACTGGAGTGTGTGGACCTTCATTTATTGGACAATGAAAAATATGCTAGCATTTGATACAATCAAATATTTGGAATTCCACAGTCAAAATGGTGACTTGGGAAGTTTATTATGGCAGTTGTCTACAGGTTCGTTAGAGATAAGAGGGAGACCAGTTAGAAGATAGCACAATTGTTCAGACATGGGGTGATAAGAATTTGAACTAGAAAGGCAGAGTATGGACTGAAAAGTAAGGGAGTGATAGGCTCCATTGATATTTGAATGACGCTGGAGTTAAGAGGAGCTTAGTATATCGCCAGAGCCAATTATAAAATGCAGGTGAAGGCGGCTACCGCAGAGGGAGACAAAGGTTTCAAGGTCAGGAGAGTGGAATTTATTATGACACAAACTGTGCCGGCTCTTGCTGCTCCTGGAAATCTGAGAGAGAGAAGCTCTAACCCTGTGGGGTGCCATCACTCACCATGGATAAGATGGCATTAGGCTGTGGATTTGAAAATATTCACAAATGCTTCTTGGAATGTCGTTTTCCTGGACTAATGTGGTTTGTGTCAAAAGCACACATATATATTTTTTATGAGTGGTTTTATATTTAAAGGCAGGTAGTTAAAAGGATTTTTTCCCTCTTAAATGCAAAATGCTAATTTAATTTAGTCTTTGTATCATGGAAATGGGATATTAATGTGGCTGAAAACAGTGGTTTATTTTTCGCGGGTTTGACCATTTCAGAAACTTCACATTTTAAGTAATATCATTACTTCTCTAGTAACATTATTTGAAACCATAGTCCCACTTCAGTGAGCCCTGTATAGTGTTTTCCATTCTACTGTTTAAATAATCCAAAGTTTCTACATCTCAGAGCAGGGACTTACTCTGACTCTGCTACGTAGGAAGACAGAGGGCTCTGGAGTGGATTCCAAAGTGGTTTTCCCATCTACCTCTGGGTTGCTGTTCTTGGAAACCAACTCCTGCTTTAGCCCAGTGGAGCTTTCTGGTCAAGAGAAATTGGCCAGTGGCGTGTAGTTACAGGACTGGGCAAAACTAGCTAAAACCACAACTGCTTTTAGCCCCTCACCCAGAAAGGGGGAAACTATTTTTGGGTATGAGAGTTTCAGGAGAGTAATGATACACTTATATGATAAAGATTTCCAATTCTCTCAGACCAGCATATTTAGTTATTTTGTTTTTGATTAATAATCCTGAGATGAAGTCTTTATCCAAGTTAAGTCTGATTCCCAAAATATTTACTTCTTTTGAGCTTGTTAGTGGAAACCATGCTCTGTATTCTTCCATCCACACACAACCTTTATGTAGTTCGGTGATATGAAGCTACTTGAAGAAACACACTGTATTGAGAATGAGGGTGATGAAGGTCCAGCCCTACCTTGCACTCCTCAGATGGACTCTGAGGGCGGGCTGGGGAACCATCCTTTAAGAAGGGCATACATAGACTAACTACATATGTTCAGAGGAATCATCAGTTAAGGAGACTTGAAATTCAATCTTGCAAGGGAAGAGAGGAGAAGACTTAATGCTAAATAGAATCATGGTATTTCATTGCTGCTGGGGGCAGGTGCCATAGGATTAGCTACCTAGCATCCAGGCCTGTCTCCTAAGGAAATCGCTTGCTGTGTGCACATTGGTGAGAGGGAGGGTGTTGCCTCCTATTGTGGAAGCTGAGGGGTGGGATTTGCCTCTCACAAGTCACTTGTCACCTGGGGTTCAGCAAGGGTCCTAGGCTTGTCCTAGTGTCCTGGCACATTCTACGTCTGGGGTTTTGAGTCTAATAGGCAGAGGGTTTGTTGTCATTTCTAGATTTGTGGACAGACCTTGGCAGTGTTCCTCATTGCCTGTTTCCTTTGACTTCTGACCCCTTCCTGCCTGGTTTTCTCACATTCCAACAGAGATTAGCAATATGTAATCCTAATAGATTGTGAGCTCCCTAATATCTTTACAGTACATTCCTTTTTGATTAAGTTAGTTTGTGTAGATTTCTGTTGTTTACAAACAAGAATCCTGACTAACAATTGCTGTTATGGTTTCTTATTTCTAGCTGGAATTTTTAATGTGGATTCAGGGATAGCTTTATGGAATCTGTGTATATGTTCTTTTAAAATCTTGGTTGAAGAAACTGAAACTTTAAAAATTCAAGAAACTTGCTTAAGATCAAATAACTAGTAAGTTGCAGTTTAAGATTTGGGATGTCTTTTTTGAAATCTATCTTTTATTTGATTTTCAAAGGTTCTATAACCCTGAAAAGGCCAAGAACCATTTATCTACAATTTAAACACCTTACTTCAAAGTGCTCATGACTTGGCCTGTGTCTACCACTTCAGTTTTCTCTTTTACTGCGTTTCCTATTACTTCTGTTCTTCCCCTCTGTTTCTTGCTCCAGTCACATCCAAGTACTGTGGATTTTCTAAGAGCATCTCATGGTTTTTAATCTCCATGTCTTTGCTAATGATGATTCTTCTGCCTTAAACTCCTAATTCTCTTCTTTGCACCTTATCCCACCTTCTAATTGGTTTGCTGGACACCTACTCATCTTTTAATAATAAGCTAGTACTACATCCCCTTGGCGCACCTGATTCAGCATTACCACAAGTCCATGTAAAGCTAGCAGCTGGTATGATGTCTTCTTTGTTTTCTTGGGGTATTTTCTTTCTTTCTTTCTTTCTTTCTTTCTTCCTTTCTTTCATTTTTTTGATTATTTATTTTATTTTTTATGTTTGCCTTTTTTTATTGTTGTTCTTTTACAGCTGTGTCAATGTTTTCCCCATTGCTTCCCCCTGCCTTGCCTACCCCCAACTCCCACAGTCAATCCCCACCCTGTTGCCCATGTCCATGGGTCATTCATACATGTTCCTTGACTAAACCCTTCCCTTTCTTTTCCCCCTTATCTCCCTCGCCCTTCCTTTCTGGCCACTGTCAGTCTGTCCTTTTTTTCCATGCCTCTGGTTTGATGTTGCTCATTTGTTTATTTTGTTCATTAGGTTCCTCTTATAGGTGAGATCCCATGGTATTTGTCTTTCACTGCCTGGCTTATTTCACGTAGCATAATAATCTCCAGTTCCATCCATGCTTTTGTGAAAGGTAGTTAGTTCCCTCTTTCTTTCTGCTGAGTAGTATTCCATTGTGTAAATGTACCACAGTTTTGTGATCCACTCATCCACTGATGGGCACTTAGGCTGTTTCCAGCACTTGGCGATTATAAGTAATGCTGCTATAAGCATTGGGGTGCATAGGTTCTTTTGAACTGGTATTTCAAGACTCTTTGGGTATAATCCCAGCAGTGGAATCACTGGATCAAAAGGCAGTTCCATTTCTAGGTTTTGAGGAAATTTCATGCTGTTTTTCACAGTGGCTGCACCAGTCTGCATTCCCACCAGCAGTGCAGTACGGTTCCTTTTTCTCCACATCCTCGCCAGCACTTGTTGTTTGTTGATTTGTTGATGATGGCCATTCTGACAGGTGTGAGGTGGTATCTCATAGTGGTTTTAATTTGCATCTCCCTGATGGCTAATGATGTTGAGCATCCTTTCATATGTCTATAGGACTTCTTGTATGTCTTCCTTGGAGAAGTGTCTGTTCAGGTCCATTTTTTAAATTGGATTGTTTTCCTGGTGTTGAGTTGTATAAATTCTTTATATATTTTGGAGATTAAACCCTTTTCCAAGGTATCATTGGCATATATGTTTTTCCATATGATCAGTTCCCTCTTCATTTTGCTGATACCTCGGACATTTCTTATAGCAATATTTTTTGTGATATATCTCCTGGGCGGCTCTACATTCCGGGCTGGGCTGGGGCCAGGCCGCCCAGCTGGCCTCCAGGTGCTATTTGCTTTTTTTTCTGTTGCAGCAGCTATGGCAACTCCAGCCCAATCCACCGGCAGCTGAAGGTAGAGCCTGTGTCTGGCCATGAGAGCCTGGAGTGGGCAGTGCCAGAATTTCCTTCATTTTTTAAGACTGAATAATGCTTTATTGTATGTATATATTGCATTTTCTTAAAATTTTTTTTTCAATCTTGATTGAAGAAACCGAAGCTTTAAAAGTTAAAAAAAAAACTTGTTTATGATCAAACAACTAGTAAGTTGCAGGTTAGGATTTGAGATGTCTTTTTGAAATCTATACTCTTATACATAATACTACCTAAATGGATAAAACAATTAAATGAAATGCTCAATTTATCAGTAATAAGTAAGGAGATGGCCTCTTTTCTTTCAGGTGAAGATGGGGGTGTCATCACTTGGGCACTACAGGTTCTTTATTTATTCATCTGTCAATGGACATTTAGGTTGCTTCCACACCTTGGCTATTGTGAACAGTGCTGCAATGAACATGGGAGCACTAATGTCTCTTTGAGATCCTGATTTCAATTCTTTCGATTATACTGTACTCAAAAGTGAGATTGATGGATCATAAGGTAGTTTTATTTTTATTTATTTATTTTTTTTGTGGAACCTCCATACTGTTTTCCACATAGTGGCTGTACTGATTTACATTCCCACCAACAGTGTGCAAACGTTCCCATTTTTCCACATCCTGAAAAACACTTGTCTTTTGTTAGATTATTACTCCTTGAGAGTAAAGAGCTTATCTTATTCATCGTTTTTCCTTCAGTATTAAAACTGGCACATAGTGGATCCTCATTTTTATGTAAAAAACATAAGAGGGCTTTCTTCAGATCACTTGAGGGCTGTCCTGTGTTTACATAAATCTGAGAAACAGAACAGAGACTAAAGAGATTACAAGAAGATAGACCTTTGTTCAATACAGAGCTATCAGTGCACTAAAGGGAGGTGACATTTGTTAGTAACAGTAACAGGGGCTCATTATAGTGTGACAACCTATTCGGTTTGCCCACTCTTGTCTTTCTAGCCAACAATTCCTATTCTACAGAGTTTTATGGAACAAAAGAGTCCACACACAGATGCCTACAGGGATCAGGCAGGCATGTAAGCTTGTGAGGCAGGCTGAGCATCAGGATGGTGGGAACTGTGGAAATGTGTGTATGCCACATGTAAGAGGGGTAACTGCCCCTCAGCTCCAGCTGACCATTGCTGTGCAGCACTTCAATGCTGCCAGACCTTTCAATTTTTCAAGGGAAAGCAGAAATCCAAATTCTTATGTAACATTTAACAAACAGAATATGGATGAAGAAAGCATCACTGTGCCTAGATCTGGATCACAGGCTGTTGGTTTTCAAGGTTTGTGTAGTATGTGTATCAGAGGATGTTAAAACCTCAGATGTGAGGACACTTTGCTCAAGAGGCAGCCCCAGGTCTGGTCAGTTTGCTCTCTCCAGGCCCATAAACACACTATGCTGGGTCCCAGCCCAGGCCTCACTCTGTCCTGCCTTTGCAGCAAGGAAGCTCTCTGGCTCAGGCCTGTTTCCCAGGACACTTCTCACTACTGCTCTTCCCCCACCAAACCCTGTCTTCTTATTGAGCCTTCAGCATTTCCAGCACTTGGATATCTGCTACATTTGATGACTGTCCAGCTGTCTCATAGTTTATCTTATCTGTTTAACTGAGTTGCAAATTCATCAAAGCAGGGGCTTTTATTCACATCCTCCCTGTCTCTTGGAGCAGGGAGTGGGACAGATGTCAGGTGCTCAATTATGAACTAATGGTTGACTGTCCCTAGATGGCTATCTTATGCAGTGCTTTTGGTATTACTTCTAGTAGAAGATGAGGTGATAATCAGGAGGCTATCAGCTCCTGAGTACAGAATTTAAAATTAAATCAGTGACATGTCTTTCATCTACTGTTCATATGCTACTCTCAGCTTTTATGAGGAAAATGGTGCCAGTCACAGGCTCTTTCTCATTCTTTCCCACCAAAGAGACAACAAAATAATCAATGGTTTGTGTCCTGATTTAGATGCATTGATTAGAGAGGGGTTCTGATCATAAGCTAGTGAGTAGGCATCTTTTTATTACAAAGATTGTCTAAAATAAAACAAATATTTCAACTAGTTATGATTATCTATTTTCTGTTCATTGCCTTTTATTGGAAACATGTTTTGTTTGTTTTGGAAATCTCTTTTCTCCCACATCTGTGAAGCAAAATATAGTATAAACAATTCTGTCATCTGTGATAATGGACATTAGGTACATTGTAGACACTGGAGTTTATTAACTGTCTCCAAACCTTCTTTTAGCAAACTATTCCCATTTTTTTTTTTTTTGTGAAGGTGCTTGCAAGCATAACTTGCCAAAATAGTAGGTCTTCTTCATTTGCCCTATTGCATTTGTCCCAGAGTTGTTTATTTAGCCAAGATTTGGCAGAGTTTTATTACAAAGTCAAGGAACTGAACTACTCATTCAATAAATATTTATTGAGTCCCATCTGTGTGCTGAAGATACAATAAAGAAGAAATTAGACCAAGTCCTTGATCTCCCAAAGCTTACCTTCAAGTGGTGACAGGTAACCACAAGCCAACGAACAAATGAACACACAAGAAAATTGGGTGATGATAGGTGTTGGGAGAATAAAATAGGATGGGGAGAATGCGTATGTGAGGGAGTTACTTGAGACAGGAGTTGAGGGAAAGTCTCCTTGAAGCTGCAACAGCTGCTGTACTGGGCCTATGGAAGAAGCCCATGTGGTGTGTGGAGGCACAGTGAGGAAGTCAGAGGGAAGGCAAGTTTAGAGCTAGCAAATGGCATCATCACACAAGTGAATTTATTCAACAACTTTTATAGTATGTGGCCATGCTCATTTAGATCTCAGAATCTGTATCATGATTTCAGGATTGGGATCAGTAATTATCTAAGATGCACATTGGAGAGTCAGCATTCTAAAGTCTATGTAGTATGTCCTGGTTTGAAGCCTCAGACGTCTCATGGGTAGGATAGGACACTAGTAGTATTTTAGGAAAATGGTACCTGGTGTGATAGTCTTAATTTGCCTCGGAAGAAATCATGTATGAATGAAGATAGTAAGAAACTACTTCTTTTATCCTTTAATATAATAATTTCTCTCAAAGATTATAAGTGTTTATATACAGATAGAGCATATGTTTTAAAGTTAATTGGACAGGGAAGAAAGCTATTATGGACAGTTTTATATTTTCTTGGATTTTTGGGTATCTGCAGAACAGAGTCCTAATGAGTTGCCAGCACATCACAAGCCAGACCCTGGATCCAGAGAGCATTTGTGATGTGCAGCCAACCCAGAACTGCTGTCCTCTCAAAGGGTGGTCTCCAAATCTGTTGTAGCCCTTAACAAGATTTTTATATCACAATTGAAAACATATGCCCTTCCTTCCCTTTCCCTTGTTGTCTGAGCTACTACTGCTCAGGGGTGTGAGCTATGGTGATCTCTCACGCACCTTCAGAACACCCAGCAGGAGTCCTCATTAGACATTCTGGCTCAAGTCTTGCTGCGAAACACACCACTATTGACAATAGGCACAGAATGTGCCAGATTTGTGAGGTTCTGAAAATCTAGTGCTTTCTGAATGTTTCTTGCCACTCCCAAGGTTTAATATAAAAAAACCTCTCTGGACATTTTCTACTTTAGAATATTTAATCCTAAGGGGAAATATTTAATCCTAAAGGACTATGTAATCTTATAGGAAAACCAAAACATATTCTCCCTAATGAACTATATGGAGATTTATTACAGGACATGGTCCTGAAATGTTCTTATAGTATGTGTACATGACATTGAAAAATCTAGAGTATCAAATAGCACTTTAAATTCTTGATTAAGAGACTTATTAGAAATAAGGGAATATAATGTATAGACTTTGGATCGTGGTGTAAGTCAACTGACATTTAAATGACAACTGGAAATTTAAATATGGACTGAATATGAGATAATATTAAGGAATAACTTGTATTTTTGTTAGATGTGATGATAGGGGGCTATGTAAGAAAATATCCTTATTTTATGGACACGTGCATTCAAATATGTAGGAAGGAAATGTCATATCTATAATTTAAAACACTTCAACAAAACATTAATTGAAGCAAATATAACAAAATGTTAACTGGTCAATTTAGGTAATGGTCTCTTGTGGTTTACTATACTATTTTCTCTACTGTCCTGTATATTTGAAAAATTTTATAATTCAAAGTTTTAAACAAAATTTTTGCAAGTCAGATCATGGTACAGTGATTCATCAGCTAAATAGCACTGCTTTAGGGTCACAGTGGATGTCACTTTATTGTACCTTTTGTGCTGTGGTTGTATATAGCAGTGGACCTAGAAACAAGGCAATGCCTTCATGAATGGGACATTGCGGTAAATATGAACCAGTACTCTCCCCTTACCCCGGCCCTGCCTCCATGCTGTGGTGTGTGCCTTGGCCTATGATTGTGGGAGGTGAAGTAGTTCAAAAGTAAAACAGAAACACATGGAGTACAAAAGCTAATACTTCTTTATTCTGGAATGTCAATCTCTTTTAAATTATAGCTGACACACAATATATTAGTTTCAGGTATACAACATAGTGAGATTTGACATTTATATACCTTACAAAGTGATCACCATGAAAAATCCAGTATTTGTCACCATACAGAGTTATTGTGGAATTATTGACTATATTCCCTACGGTGTACTTTGACCATGACCTATTTGTAAGTTTGTACCTCCTAATCCCCTTCATCTTTTTACTTATCCACCCAACACCCAAGCCTTTGGCAACTATCAGTCTTTTTGTATTTATGAGTTTGTTTGTTTTGTTAGTTCATCTGTTTGGTTTTTTAGATTTCACACCTAAGTGAAATGATACAGTATCTGTCTTTCTATGACTTATTTCATTTAGCAGTATACCCTCTAGGTCTATCCATGTTGTTGCAAATGGCAAATTTTATTCTTTGTCATGGCTGAGTACTGTTCCACTGTACACACACACATACACACACACACACACACACACTCATTTCTCCTTTATTCACTCATCTATTAATGAACACCTAGCCTGCTTTCATGTGATGGCTATTGTACATAATGCTGCAGTGAACATAGCTAGATTTAAAAATCTTGTTTCAACCTCAATTTAAAAGAATGATATGTTTTTTAAACTTTCAATAGTGTTTTGTATTGGTTTCAGCTGCACAACATACTGGTTAAATAATCATATACTTTACAAAATGATCCTCCCTAGTATTTCCAGTACCTAGCTGGCACCATATGCACATCAAAATGTTATTGACTACATTCCATCTATTGTAGTTTACATCCCATGATTATTTTTTAACTACTCATCTGTACTTCTTAATCTGTTCACCTCTTTCACCCACTTACCCTTTGGCAACCTCCAGTTCACTCTTTGTGTCTGTGAGTCTGTTTTAATTTCATTTGAAAAGAAGAAAAATCTTAAAGTATAATTACCAAAGGTACTTTCCTTCCTTTAAAAATGTATGTATTATAGCCTGGCTTATATTAACATATATAAAATTATTGGCACTGTCTTAGGCACCTACATGCCAATCAATGGCTCATCTTTTTCTTTCTATGTTCAGAGGTTTTTAGGAATTATTGTTAAATCTACCTGTGCTTTTTCTTCACCTAATGGTATATACCAGTATTGGGTATTGATAAGAATTTTTTACCTTGGGATATTTTGATACCTGGATCTTAAATATTCCCATTTCCATTGAAGATAAAATTTACACTGCAGCGTGGGCTGATTCACATGACCTGGCTACTGAGGATAAAACATGTCGTTATGTTTTTATTTACATATAACTTGTGAGTTCTCTTTTTTCTTATTTTTTGTCCATACTTGGTACCAGCCATTGAAGGTTCAATACCAAAGAGAATCTTGCTGTTCTCTTTCCTCAACACTAGTAAGCTGTTTAGTACTGACCCTTCATTTAAAGCAACAACAACAAGAACAAAAACAATGACTATAAGGAGCTATCTTGACTTTTGAGCTGGGGTTAAAAATCAAGTCCTAATCATATCATCATCAACAGTAGACACCCCTTGGAGCTCCTGTTGTCTAAGGCGCTGTTGAAGGTGCTGTGGGGTGAAAGGTTGTAGCGGTGGAGTGCATGGTCCCAGAAGACCACGTTTCTATCTTCAGCAGTTGGTAAACTTTGCAGAGATAGGAGAACCAATTATTATGGAAAG
The DNA here is from genome assembly GCF_987537825.1 of Furipterus horrens. Taxonomy (NCBI): domain Eukaryota; kingdom Metazoa; phylum Chordata; class Mammalia; order Chiroptera; family Furipteridae; genus Furipterus; species Furipterus horrens. Next base: position 154,682,280 of record NW_028327173.1, read on the forward strand.
TTTATGATAAGCGCCCTAATGAGTGCCATGGACTGCAAGTGATAGTTACCGTTTGGGTCCATCATGGCTTCATGGAGCATATGAAATTTAAACCAAACCTTCAGAAAGAGGTAAAATTTTGACAGGGAGAGAAAGAACAAGAAACTGTTTTTGTGTGGACTAATGAGTCTACCCAGAAGCAAGGAGTGTTTGGGTAACTATGTAAAGGTGAGCTTGGCTGAAGGGAAGACTCCCTATTGGGACCAAGCAGGATGAGTGCAGGAACCTGGGTTATGGTAAAAACTGGGAAAGCAGTAAAGGTTTGGAGTAGAAACATGAGTGAGGCTGTATGTTAGGAGTTCAATCTGACAGTGTTTGACCTCAGGGGAGGCTGTAACATGGAGAGATTAAGAAAAGATCATCCACTGGGAAATCACTGCAAAATAGTTTCAGCAGGAAAGGAAACAAAAGTGTAAATTTGGGTAGTGGCAGTGGGACTAGAAGGGAGAAGTGATTACAAAACACACTGTAAAAACATAATCAGATCTGGTGACAGAATTTAGGTCCTCTTTGAAAGAGAACTGGAAAATTCAAATGAATTTGTATCATTTCATTGATGCAAATAGTCAATTGTAAGTTTAATATATCAAATATGACTCAATTGCGAACCTTTGAAAGAAAACTTTTAATTCTTTAATAATTTATAGGAAAGTTAGCCACGCACTTATAATTACTAAACTTTTATGCAAATCCTAAGAATGGCTATTCACTTCCTCTAGCCTTTGCTGCCTTTTTATCTGTCTCCAAGACTTAGGAAGACTGTGCTGTGGAGGGGGAAAAATGCGGCCTGGACTCTAGTGGAATCTCTTGGTTCATAAGTGGAATGTAAAAGTACTTCTGATAAAGGGGAGAGGAGCCTGGAGGAGAGAGTCGGGTAAAAAGGCTGCCTTGAAAGGATGCCCTTCAGAAGAGGGGCAGAGCTTTCTCCAGGTGGTGCCTGCTCATCTTCTTCCTTTCTCCAATCTAGATGGTGAGGGAACCTGTTGGTGTACTTTGTATAGGCCAGCCTCCTGGGGCAGACATCGGAACGGGGACGGGCAGGGAGTAGAACTGGGGGTGCAAACAGAAGGTACCAATCACAGCATCCCGCTTACGAGACTTAACAATGTCGAGAAGGCTTGAAGGAAGTTCTTCATAGAATCAAAATGTTAGAGCTGGACTTAAAAAGAGACACATTTAGACCATAAAGAATTCTCTCAGTGAAAGAGAGACCCACTTAAAGTCTAAGGTATTGATAATGAAGACAGAAACAGAAGTCCTTAATAACGATTTTTCTTTGCACTGGGTTGTCCAGTAACTATTTCTAATCCCTTCCCCATTCCTGTTCTTCCTAAGTGCTCACCTTCAAACTGTACCAGCGGGCAAAGCACGTGTACAGCGAGGCAGCGCGAGTGCTCCGGTTTAAGAAGATCTGTGAGGAAGCCCCCGACAACACAGTCGAGCTGCTGGGGGCGCTGATGAACCAGAGCCACGTGAGCTGCCGGGACCTGTATGAGTGCAGCTGCCCGGAGCTGGACCAGCTGGTAGACGTCTGTCGGTGAGGCTGAGCCAGCAGCATGGCGGGGCGGGGAAATGCCGCCAAAGAAATTATTTAAATTAATGAAAAAAAAAAAAAGTAACATTTTCATAACCTTCTAAGTGAAAGAAGATTCTTGCCCACGTCCTATGTGAGGAGTCTGTAATATAGAACTAAACTTGTTCCTTCCTAAATGTCTATGTGAGGCTCCAGGTTTGGCGTCTGCTCTTCACATTATAAGAAAGACTTTTACATCTTTGAATGATCAGGCAGTTCAGGGAGTTTTTCTCAGACATGGACCCTATTGTTACTTTCTCCTGATATTCTAACCAATGCTGTTCACCACATGGCGGCTCTGCCAGCCTCTCCTGTTTGGTGTCCTGAGTTTAGTCGTCTTATTCAAAAGAAGGGAGAAAACAGAAAGAGATTCTCAAGCCTGCTAGGAGTGTAGGAGGGCAGGGAGGTGGCTGGAGGAATTAATTCAGAGAGCCAGCATGTCCTGCCTTCCCAGTCTGTTAGGCAATTTGGGGAAGTAAGGACTAAAGAAAGCCCAGTTTATAAATGGTTGGTTGGGACAGAAATGAAAAGCGGGAAACTTTCACAAAGCCTGAGAACAATTCACTTATAATCGCTAGTGAATGGGGGTCATACACTAGCATGGTCCCTTTACCTAGTAGGGAGCTCAGCCACCATGGGAGAACTGAAAGAGAAATTGGGCAAACTCTTAAATGACTAGATGTTATTTCCACTCTGAGAAGATTATACATACATGAATATGAGAAGAACTGTCTGCAATTCGTAATGAAAATTTACCACTTGGCGCCTATGGCTTGCCTCACTCATTGCCACACTCCCAGCCTGAAAAGTTTAAACCAAGTAGCTCCAATTATCACAAATGGCATGTGTAACCTAATTTGTCAAGAGACTTGAACACAGCATTGATGACAATAACTATTGTCGTCAGTGTTTGCTCACTAATTGCCAAAAAGCCTTCCAGAACTTGTTTCATTATAAGTGCTCTTTTTAGAAAATATGAAGGGCCCAGTAAATGCAAGGGAACAAATATTGTTCAGTTCTGGACAGAAGAGAAAGTGGAATGATTTGTGCAAAATCAGGAAGAAGCGTCTTTGCCTGGAAGGAAGCAAGGTAGTTTGAGTCCCACCTGAAAAGTAGTGGAAGGGTATTTGCTAGCTCCCTGCAATTGGCTAATGAACTTTTTCTTCCTGGGATGGTCCACCAGCTATGGCCTTCATAGGGAAAGAGGCAAATGACAATTAAACAGAAGTCAAGTGGTAGTGATAAAAAATAGAAGAAGGGATAGAGAGTACCATGGTTGAGTGGGAAATTTTTATATGGCGTGGCTGAAGGAAGCCTTCCTGATGAGATGGTATTTGAACAGAGACCCAAAGGAGATGAAGAAATAGCACAATCAGGAGAAAGATCCTGAGGTGGGCATGTGGCTGTCATATGTGAGGAACAGCAAGAAGACAAATGTGGTTGGAAGGCAGTAGAGGTAGGAGAGAGTAGTAGGTAATGAAGTAAGGGGTGCTGGGAGCTGTACCACATGGGCCTGAGGGGCCTTTGGAGGGTCTCTAGCTTCTAGTGGAGGAAGACGGGAATGGAAGTGCTAAATGGTCCTATGCAGAATGCCCTGAAGGAAGATTCAGGACAACTGCTGTGTGGGTGAAAGAGAGGAGTCAAGAGGACTCCTGGGTTTTTGGCCTGAGAATATTTTGTTTCTGTAAAAGCCACATTTTTGGAAGTCAGAATTCACATTTCTGGGTCAGAATTACCATCAGATATGAGAGCAGGAAGAGTAGAGATCGAGAGGGCACTAAGAGGTTAAGTGTTTTGAGCAAGTTAACACAACCAGTCAGGAGAAGAGGGAAGCTGAAATAGGTTTGGGGAGCATTGCCAAATATACTTTTTAGATTTCCCTCCCTGATCCACTGTGGCACTTTAGAATTCCTTTAGTTTTCCTGAAGGCTTGCTTGGAAAGTATTTGCATGAAAAGACAACTAATTGATTAAATGAATGAAGAATTCCTATGCCCACAATACTCAGGGCACTACTGTAGGCTAAAATCCTAAAGTGGTATGAGCTAGGCTGCATGGAAAGGTGTCTCTAGGTAGCTAGCCTATAGGAACTTATAGAAGCTACTTTATCATTCAAGAGAAGAGAGGGAAAAAATGTAGAGATCAGCAGTACTTGCTGTTTTTCAGTGGAGTTTTTTACTGTCCTTTAAGAGAAAATCAGTTGAGGATCCAAAGAAAGGACCAGGGAGGGAGAAGGAAACTACACTCCTGCAGTGATGCTATTTATTTATTTTTTCATTAAATTAAGGTTAGAAAACCTCAATTGTGTGAAACAAAGTACAATAATGAAGGAAAAAGATGAAGCTTGCCCAATTATAACTCATTTTAATGAAGATGTAAATTTTAAGAAATGGCTAAATTTTAAAGTAGGATTTACTGAAGAACACAGAAGAGTTTTGAAACCAAGTCCATTACATGTGAGACACCTCATTTGTTATTGGTTTCCCTGGTTATGCTTAAGAAAAAATAGTTAAGGCTTTTATTTCCGCTTTGACACTTGTTGAAATAAGAGAGAACTCAGTGCTGCATTACTGCCCAAGTTGTAGGTAGACCAACAAAGGTTACAAATATAAATTTGCTGTCTTCCTCAGACGTCTGTCCACAGCTTTATCCCATGGCCGCGCTGCTCAGCCTCACGCCCATTCTCCTGAGTGGATCCAAAGGGAGGAGGGCAGGGCACACCCACATTGCTGTACTTGTTCTCCATGCTCTTAGACACTAGTCTGCACAGGCTGCCAAGGAAAAGGGGAAGAGCCATTCAGCTGCCCTTGGGACTCACTTCTCTTTGGGTCCCCCCACCTGCCAAATATATGTGTATGGTCTGTCCAGAAGGTATCCAGCCATGTACTATGAAAAAGAGACATTTATTAAAGAAGACACAAGAAACATTGTACGTACGACAGTGACACCTCCGTCCCCTTCAAAGTAGGCACCTTGGGACCTCACACAGTTCTCCCATTTGCCATCAGCTGCTCCATTGTATTTTCCTGAATCTCATCGATGGTCTGAAATCTCTTCCCTTTCAAAGGTGATTTTAGCTTTGGGAAAAGCCAGAAGTTGCAGGGCACCAAATCTGGGCTGTAGGGGGGCTGAGTCACCTGGGTGATTTGATGTTTCACCAAAAAACTCTGCACAAGATGTGATACATGAGCAGGTGTGTTGTCGTGATGAAGCTGCCAATCCCCAGTTGCCCATAGCTGCAGCCTTCTGAATCATCTGAATAGTTTCCAAGGAGGAATGTTCAAGCTTAATGCAAAATTCGATGCAGACTCATTGCTTTACTCACCCAATCATTTTGAATGTGACAGCCGCACAGTACACATGCTCACTCAACACCATCTACCCCCCTCCCACTGACCAGTACAGTAAAGTAATCATTGCTCACACAAGTGCATTCCAGTCCATCCTCCTTGGCTGCCAGTTTACACTGATGTTGCGCAGACTGTTCTCATTATATTAACAATGGCTAGACTTTTTCTGGACAGACTCGTGTATGCCATATTCTAGAACCACACCATCTGGTCTTCAATGCCCTTTAGTGGCTTATGCATCTAAAATAGACTTGTAGTCATATTTTCTTATACTTTTCATTTAAATGGTATTGCAACCCTGTGGTTCCTTGAATCTAAAGCAATCTGAAAGCGTTTCTAACCTGGCTGTAAAAATAATAGAAACTGTTCTGGAAGGTCTATTTTCTGAGATTATAGTGAGATAATTTTAGGTTTCAGAGCAGAAGCTAGAAGTCTGTCCAGGTAAAGAATATCTTACTGACTGCTTATATTTATATTATATTATATGAATGTATATATGCCTTCTCACATATAATTGACTTGGTGTCAAAATTGTTTTATGTTCTTCAGTAAATTCTACTTTAAAATTGATATTTTGTTCATTTAAAAGATATTTTATAACTGGGTAAGTATCATCTTTTTCATTTATTATTATACTTCATTTCACATAATTGAGGTTTTCTTAAAAGCCTGAGTATATATTTTGAGATTTTAAAACAAATATAACAATCTAGCAGCCATTTTTTAGAACCTATCAAATGCCTGGAATTATGCTGGGCTGAGATTAGAGAGATAGGTATAAGCTGTCCCTAGATTTAAGATTTTCTTAAATAATTAAATTAATATCCATGTGTATGATATTAAAAATAGTAGTTATTTTTAAATGAAATTGAATTGAAATACAGACAAAGCAAAATTCCTTGCTTTCTCTCTTTGTAGTTCGTAGCCAAGTTGGATTGTATTGGATCTCCCCACCCTCACCCATTGCCCCCCTCATCCCCCCGCCATTGTCCTGTGTGTTATACCTTAGTAAGTGTTTTATGGTCAAATCAATTCATTTAAAAGTAGGAAATTTTATAGGCTTCATTGGGTGCCCATGAAGTTATAAGAATATACTTTTCAGTGATAAAAGGATCAAAGGGAACATTCTTCATGATCTCCATCTGTCATCTGCCCAAGCCTTTGCTTTGTAGATCATGCTTTTTAAGGCAGAGGCTTTTGACAAGCCCTTCCACACTATTCTCAATCCAGTCACCACAATCATTGAAGTGGCATTTGGAAGATATTAGGGTTTTGTTTTTCATAACTCTTGTATTGCCTCTCTGATGATCACCTCTCAGGAGATACATACACACACACACACACACACACATACATTTATATATATATATATATATATATATATATATATATATATATATATATATAAAAGATTTTATTTTTTTAGAGAGAGGGGAAGGGAGAAAGAGATAGAAACATCAATGTGTGGTTGCCTCTTGTGTGCCCCCAACTGGGGACCTGGCCCACAACCGAGGCATGTGCCCTGACTGGGAATCGAACCAGCAACCCTTTTGTTCGCAGGCCAGCGCTCAATCCACTAAGCCACACCAGCCAGGGCAGAACCTATATTTTTAATTTCTTACTGTTCTCCCAGGAGAAAAAAATGCAAATGTGAAAAGCTCACTGAACACCCTTGGTTCACTTGCTTTCCTAACTTAAAGTTTATATTAGTCTCCTAACTTTCGGATCTCTGTCAGAATTTCTGTGGCATCTGCCAAAGGGCATATTAAGCATCAGTGGAGAACACTGCAGACAGGACCTTTCTGCCTTGGGAGTGTGGACAGCTGAGCAGGCTGCTGACCAGCGGTGGGGACAGACCCTGATTTGTGATCGCAAGTGTCTTAGACTCAGGGCAGAGGCTATTTATAATAGCACTTACTGTCCCCTGTTTGGGAAATTTGAGCCTTAGATGATTTTAGACCATGTGGTTGATGCAATTTAGTCCATTTTCATCTACAGCAGGCAGGGTGCTGACAGAGCAGCTCCGCAGACTCAGAAGTGAATGCATTTGCTCAGGAAGCCTTCTAACTGCTGCTCTCTGGAAACTGTGGGATGCTCAGGAAAACATTCCCTCCTGGCACGATTCATATGGGGTTTGCAGTGAGTTAGAAACAACACTCAGTTTGCTTTAGGTTCAATTTTGAAACCACGGCTTTCAAAAACTGTTCAAATGAAAAAGTGTAAGAAAATATGCCTAGAAGTCCATTGAAGACCATAAAAGCCCTGGTTGGTTTGAGTCCAGCAAAATGGCATAGTCTCAGTCTTAGAAAACCAAGGAAGAGCAGGCACAGTGTTCTCCAGATGCTGCTGTGGTCTTGTAGGAGGCTTCACTGGCACTTCTGTTTTTCTCAGCATTCTCCATTTGGAGAGATAGTTCGATAGGACTGATAAGTCTTTTCTTTTTTTTCAAATTCCTAATCACCAAATTGCAGACTGGCCTTTTGCCAGCCTAAGAACTCAGAATTAGTTGAGAATCCCAGGGTCAGAGAACTTTTTCAGGAGTCCAGGCTCAGTTCAGCTATTGGGCCACAAGCTGAGTGCATGGTTGAGGGGCAGGAGATAAGTTATTTTCATTTATTTGCAAGCACTTTTGTTTTCTTTCTTAAACATCTATTTTCATTTGAAAAGCATATTTTAATGACAAGAAAACAAATGATGGAAAAGTCAATTGACAAAATCATTGAGGGGAAATGAATTACTGGTGTGCAGTAATTCTGATGTTCTAGATTAGGGGTAATATTCCTGATATTTTACAGGAAGTAAAATAGCTCATTTAGATGGGAAAAAAATGGCACAAAATTGTGCTAAATTAGTTATGGAGTTTTTAACCTGTTATGAATTTGGAGTAAATGTTATTAGGAAGAATTGGAGGTACATGTTAACTTTTATTTTCAGGATAAGTTGCATCCTTTAAAGATGAGTGATCCTTGTATTTTGTGTAGGGCCTTTCATTGGTATAAATCTTAGGCTTGAAACTGCCTGGTTGATGGTGACTACCATTACCTCTTGTTATGTGGTGTCTTATATAGTAGTTTCCATTTCATCCACATATTTCATCCGAGGGTAAATTCCAAGTCCAGTTGTTAGACCAGCTCCTGAAGAAGCAGGGAAGATTCCATAAAATCACCACTTGAATAACTATAGAGCAACTACTTACTCCTTAGGTCCAAAACCAGGGCCTAGTTTTAGATACAATTAAATTTTAAATCACCTTCTGTAACAGTACAAAATTTCTAACTTACTAAAATGCTCAACAACACCAGTGAAAACACCACAAAACAAAACACTCACACATATTCTCTCATTAGGACATGGGTAGGCTGTGTGTCCCATAAGCATCAGCCAAATAACTCTCATTTTCATTCACAGGGTCTAACTTTTCTTTTCTCATTGTTTTCAGGACATTTGGGGCTCAAGGGTCACGACTTACTGGAGCAGGATGGGGAGGCTGTACCGTCTCACTGGTACCTGCTGATAAGCTGCCTAGCTTCCTTGCAAATGTTCATGAAGCTTATTACCAGCAGAGCAACCGAAGTCTAGCGCCTGAGAAGCAGAGGTTGTTTGCTACCAAACCCGGAGGCGGGGCTATGGTTTTCCTTGAGGCCTAAACAATGTAAAAAATCTCAGAGAAACTATTTAGGGCATTTAGGAACTGGCAGGACTTCTTATGCCACAGTAAATTAATCCTTTCTGTTTTGTATTATGAAGAACGGTTGCTATTATCAAGATGTGTTTCCAAAGAAATGGTTGAAAGCTCTCTATGTTTCATAATGATTATTTTTCCATCTTAAAATATGTTTTCTATCAATAAGAGCCAAAATTATGGTTGGACAGATCCCTTAAGGATGACTTATTGGGATTTATTCACTTCAAGATTTTTTAAAGATGAATTGTAAAAGACAATCCTGACCTCATGGATTGGACTAGAATTAGACACATTGTTACAATTAAACTGATACAATTGAATTGTATACAATAGTCTTAAATACAGTTTGTTTCTGGTTTCTCTTTAGTGTTCTTCCTCAAATTTGCAGTCTTCTGTTGTTGTTGATGATGGTGGTGATGCCAGAAATTCTCTCTCAACTTGAGCTTCAGATCGCTATTAAAATAATACATTATTAGGGACTCACAGATTTTCCCAGACATCTTATACTTGAATATGACATTCTCCCAATTACCAAGATGAGAATTACTTAATTTTTTTTCAAAAGATGGATTTAGAAAGAAAATCCAAATCATTTAATTTTTTTAACCATGTGATATCATATAAACAATCATTTTCAATTCTTTGGGCCTTGAGCTCTATCACTTAATAGAGAAACATAGATAAAAGACACTTTAAGTCTTTATCTCTCTTTACATTGAAATAGAGAATTATCTGGATGATAATTGAGATCATTCAATGTGTTCATGGAGTTTACTTTTCCCCCACTCTATCCCATCTTTTCTCAAATGCCTCTCTAAGCCAAGAGGCTGCCTACTGTTCTGGGAAATGCCACCTTGCACTCCTTTACTGTGTGTCTAGCAAGGCTCATTCGTATCTGTGGACCAGTGTAGTGCAGGTGTGCAGAGACGTGGCTGAGAGCAGTAAAAGGCTTAGAGTTGGTTCTGGAATTGGTTAGGGGTACTGGTGGGTACCTGTATGTGTTTATCAAAAGTGGGAAGAAATGTTTGGCCATGTGGTGATGGTAAATGAATGGCTTTCTCTCATAGATAGAAGATAGGAGCACTTTCCTGAAGTCTATGGAGATTTAGACCAGAAAGCACTTTGGTGATGTAATCAGATCATTGAGACAGCCATGGTCTTATGGCATGAATTATCCAGCAAATTATGACACTTTTCTATTATTCTGTGATTGTTGTTGCTCATTAATGTGCAACTCAAAGATTGGACATCATCATCTTGTACCTCAGTTTCATGCAGGCTGGGATGCAAAGTTGGTGGCAATGGTTCTCAAAGGACAATAGTCATATAGAAAGTACTAGGAAATCCATTATTTATTCTAAAATAAACTTATGGTGCATTTTTATTCTTAGTATAAAGGTAAACACTTGAGAAAGCTTAGTTCAAATTTCTTGAAAGAATTTTGAGTTTGTAAAACTCAGTAATCCAAAACCTGAATTGATTTAAAATGATAACTGTGCTATTTAATACCTTTCCATTTTCTACAAAAGATCTGTGGTTGGTATGTAATTATTTAAAGATACCTGGATTACAATAAAAAAAGAAGCACTTGCCATTCCTTTGATATTATATTTAAAATTTTCACCATGCGATTCCTTCCTTGTAATAGGTAAGTAAAAATTTTCAGTATACACTCTGCTTTGAAGGACACAGTCTTCTAAGCCATGGATTTATTTCGTATTTGTCTTGATGTCTGGCTTGAAGAAGAAAACTATTTTCAATCAAACCATCACCAAGTGTTACTCTAGAAATTATGGGAGATATCAAACTTGTCTGGAAAAAATCAGCTAGGGCCACTGCAAAAAACCTTCATGTAGAAGATGGAATTTGAGACTGGATCTGAATTACTGATGGTGGAAGATCTGTTAAGACTTTGGACTCCATTCCAATGGGGCAACAATGAACTAGAGTTGCCGGGTTTAATGAGACAGGGACTCTCCAGTGTGCTACAGTTTTCACAACTCCTTGTAGTGTCCCCGAGACTCAGGCCATTTATCATGTACTAGCTGAGGTCAACTCGCCCTTTACCAGCATACCTGCACACGTGTTCATTCTCTTATGCTAAATAAATATTTCTCTTTCCCCATGTCTCTAGCAGTAGTAGTTAACAGATACCAACAAAAATGTGAGGAAGAATTAATTTGTCTGTGGAAGTAAAGAACATTCCTATTTGTTTAATATTAAGCATCCAGGCATTTTACTCCTTTCTGTCACACATTTCTGGCTCATATAGGAATTTGATTAGATTATTTGACACCTGTTTCTGACATTACACCAATAGCTGATGAGGATTGCTCTAGGTTTTTGAGTGGAAGCCTGGACATGCTGAAAATAAAAGGCTTTCTTCTATTCCTGACATTGGATGGTCTAGCCTTCAGATTTATTGTACAAGGGGGGACCACCCTAAAACTGGAATTTATAAAAAATTGTATATTTGCTTTTACATGTTTACATTTCAGTCACCTTCAAAATACTCTCCATCTGATGCAATACACCTATCAAGACTTTTTCCCACTGCTCAAAACAGTTTTTGAACTTGTTGATTTTGATGCCTTTTAGTGCTCTGCTGTTTTTTGTTTCACTTTTTCCACATTGGCAAAACGTTTCCCTTTGAAGACTTTTATTCAGGGAAACAAAAAGTCACTCTGGGTGAGATTGGGTGAGTAGGGAGGGAGGGACATGGGGGATATGCCATCTTTGGTCAAAAACTGCTGAACACTCAGCGCAGTGTGGGCAGGTGCACTTGTTAATCACCCATCACGAAAGGGCAAATGTGTTGCAAGAGTCTTCAGAAAATTCACTGAAGCCAAACTCAGCCTCTCACAACAATGCCAGCTGGTACACTAATACAGATGGGTTCCTAGAACACTCATCTAGTGGGGGAAGCCTGTACTAGAAGGGGCCCACCCTCCAGAAGATAATTCCATTTGGGGGGGGGGGTTCCTCCTCATACACTAATCTCTACATGTTCTTGCCTATTGGAAGAGAAGAAGGCCCTTCAGCTTAAACAGGACTGCCCATAAGCAGAAGAGGAGAGGACACAGAAAGCTGGACAGATGGGACAGTCTCCTTTCTTTTCTTTCTTTCTCACTCTTGAACCCTGTTCAGAACCTTATCATTTCTGTCTTATGTTTCTGTTAATCGAGGGCAGGGACCATTATTCTGACACAGTGTTTGGAATCCAATATATTTTGTGGAATTATCAATGGAAAATGTAACTGAACACCACTAATTTTCTGTTAATTTGAAATTCTGATTGCATTTGCAGGTTTTGAGTTGCATAAGCTGTCCTTGATCAGAAGCAAGGAATGGGGATAGTGGGCATGAGGTTGTCATAAATATGTAAAACAGATTATGTTAAATGTGCATATGGATGATTAAGTAACAAGAATGTATTGTATCCTGCCACTATACCTTGGATGTGAAGCCCTATAATGTTTATTAAATATTGTCTATTCTATATAAGAGAAGCTAGGGAGAGGATTCTCAATCTTTTTTTTTTTTTTTAAACCAAAACATACCAGTTTATGTAGGAACTTCTCAAAGTCAACTGTTACTTCATAAGGTTTCTTGGCAGCATTAGCTTGGAGTCTAATCATGGAATTAAAAAAAAAAAAAATCATTAACCAAACTAGTTATACTAACACCAGTGAAGAGCCAACATTTACAAAGAGTTTAATATGCTGGGCATTTGCCAGCACTTTACAAATATTGATTCAATTACACTTAAAATAATCTTATGAAGCAGGTACTGCTATTATCCTGTATTGTAAACAAGGAAACAGAGTCCAGTCAGTTAAGTGACCTGCCCCCAGCCATACAGACAACAAGTAACAGGATTAAACTGAAGCAGTGTGACTCGAAACCTCATTCCAACCTTGCTGTGACACTGCATTCCAGCCACACAGCATCCTCTTCAGAGAGGTGGCTCATACGGGGTTCCCTTAACTCATCCCACTCCCCAGGTTCCAGCACAGTTGGTAAGAAGTGTCAGCAGGGAGAGAAAAGTAAAAGGGACTAACAAGAAAAAGATCCAGGGGACAAGCAGAGGGAGAGAGATGGGAAAGACTAGCAGGTGAGGACGCTTACTAGACCAAGCTCTCTGAGAGTGGGAATCCAGGAATCTCTCATGACCTCTGCCACCAAGAAATATTTATAAAGTAGATGAATAGTTGAATTCAGGAGGCAACAGGAGCCTTTCCAGAGAGACACCTTTGAATGAAGAAAGAAGCAGAGGCAGCCTAGGCAAGGAAGGATAGGAACTTGGGACAAGGGAGAAATATTAGCAAGAGAAACACAGATGAGAGAAAGAAAACTGAAAAAGGGTATAAGACCATTCATTTCACTGGTGATTTTCAAGCGAAAGATTTTAAAATTATTTTTCCTCCATGAAATTTGTAGGAAGTAAAATTTCTGAGAATTCGAAATATACTTTGCTGAAGCATAAAGTTTGGATTGCCACCCCGCTGCAAGGCCTCTTCCGCTTATCATTTGGTCTAGGGTATCCCCGAAGGCCCAGTAGGGCTATCGCAGAGGAGTCTCTTGCTTTAGTGCTCTGTGCCTGACTAATGTCCCTTCACTCGTTCTCTACTATATCTCTGCCAATTTTATCTTCTCAACCTGCATTTTCCCCTCACTTTTTATTGCCCTCTGGATCTGTCCTTCCCTGTGTTTCTCAAATGTGCTCTTACCGTTTGGGTCTCTTCCTCATCATCTTACTTATACACACTTGGAAAGATCCCCTTTTCAGTGAAACCTTCTTAGAATCTCCTTGATTTGCAAGTCATCCTGAGATTCTGGTTCATCTTAGTTGAATTAGTATCAACCTATCTTCCAACTCTTTTACTTTACAGCCCCCCTCTTTCTTTAAATAAAAATAACAGTTTTATTGAGATATATCACATACCATAAATTTCACCCCTTTGAAGTGTATAATTCAGTGGTTTTCAGTATAGTTGACCCATGAACAATCCTGGTTTGAACTCTGCTGGCCCACTTATACATGAATTTTTTTCAGTAAACACCTGTACTATTTTTGATGTGGATGAGCAGGGCTGATTGCGTGCATTGATCTATGCCATTTTATATAAAGGACTTGAGCATCTGTGGACTTTAATATCTGCAGGGGGCCTGGAACCAGTCCCCTGTGTATGCTGAGGGACAACTTGAGTTTTGGGGAGTCAAAAATTATATGTGGATTTTTGGCTGTGTGGGTCAGCACCGTTCCAGGTTCACTTCTGCAACCATCACTACTCTGACCCATCTTTCTGACTGGCTTTCCTCTCTGCAAATATCTCATTTTCAAAGATTATAGAGAGAAACTTCCATGCCGTGCCTATAAGTTTAATGGGTGCATGAAATATATACTATCTCTTAATGGGTATTTATCCCTTCACTTTCTCCAACGTGTTGTTGCATCAAATGCACTTGACTGCTTCTTGGACATTGCTCTCAAAAACATTTTACATTCCTCCCATGTACTCAGTGTGGAGAAATCCTGTCCAACATAAGATTCGATTTTGGGGAACTTGTAAAAATGACCTGGAATCTGATCTTACAACTTAGATTCTGCAAAGGGGAAAGCTGTCTGATAAGAGTTTTGGTGAAAAGTGAGGTAAGAGTCTCAAGTAATGGGTTGGATTTTCTCACGTGACTGAGAGACTAGCTTTCTACATTTCGGTTGTGCAAAGTGTGGCAGCATGCCTGGCACGGACATGGTCCCCATGGGGCTTGTGGGAAGGGCTGTGCTCACCTGATCCCCATTCTTGCATGTTAGTGTGTTGGAGGAAGTAGGTTAGTCTCAGTACTTTATAGTTTTCCTTTCTGTACTCTCATTTATAAAATAAGTAAGTTAAATGAGCCCAATTTTCTTTGCTTCAGTGTGGGACAATATTTGTAGAATAGGGGAAGTGCCAGGGGCAGAAAGAGGGCAAAGAACCAGCTTGAGACAGACCAGCTAAATAGGTTATTTTTTGGGTTTAAATCTTCCCTTAGAGGATGGCATGGTGTTATGGGCTTGTCTTTAAAAACCCGGAGCTCAAATCCCATGTTTGCTGGAGTAAAAGGAGATGATGATAATGTTCAGCAAGTAATTAAATTAGCAGAGTGGGTGATTATGTGCATAAAGAAAGTTAAAGTGTTACTGCAGATGAACTGTTGAGTAGAAACCCTCTTTGCAGCTATTTGAGTTGGTAGATTTTTACATAATAAAATCATTGTGGTTTTGTAACACATTTGTTCAATTGAAATGTTTTTAAGCACTACAGGGTTGAATGAGAAACAAACCTATCAAGTTCCTCGTCAATTCTTTCCTGCCGCTGTCTTAGGAATTTTATTTCTTCATCAATTCTGTGCTTTTTCCTATAAGATCAAATATTGGAGTTAAATTTTAAAATGAAGCAAACATTTCTGATTGTAAAAGAATAAATCAACAATTTGCTGACTTTCATGTGTCAGTAAAAGTCCTTTAAAACCAGTTCTTCAGCGTCCTCTCCCAATGCAATGCTTGGTGTGAGGAGTCACCCAGCACGTCCCCTCTTATGGTCGTTCTGAAGGCATCACTCAGGACACTTGAGTATGGGTGGTACTGGCCGCTTCCATGGGGCCCTCGAACACGGTGCCCGTCCCAGCTCTTCCCACTGAGCACAGGGAATCTAAGGGCTCCCTCTCTGTATATGTGGGTGGGAGGGTGTTGGGGACCGTGGGGAGTAGAAGCTCAGACTTTCGTTCTGTCTGCTGATAGGACCTAGCCGGCGGCTCTTCCAGTGGCCTCTCTTCGGCGTGTTTCCTGAACAACATCAGGCACACATCTCTTCTCCCACTTAAGGCACTAAAACCTCTAGGCATTGACTTTAAGTATAAGAATCTGAAAATGTTTCCCTAAGAAAACATTTCAGAAAAGACCTCCTTGCCTACTTTCCTCGACACAATCCCTGCTGCCACCCCAGCTCTAGGGACCTCTTTCTACTGAAGATGATGTTTCTGCTCTTCTTCCAGAGGTCAACTTTGTAAGCAGACATTAAGTCAATCTCTGATCGCTGGAGCTCTCTCTTGGCCTCTCTGTGTTGGGGTGTACCCACCCCCCCCAATCGCACCACAGTAAAGCTGCCTCCTTCCTTCAATCCCTGACACTTTCCATAGCTCCACGGTTACAATGTACATCCTTGACCCTTGAATAAAAAGAATCTCTGCATTATAAGAGGCTCAAAGGCAACTCTCCTCATCAGTAAAATAAGTATGGATGATTTCTAAGATCATTTCCAGCTCTAAAAGAGTCTATGATTTTATATTTAGCAATAGTATGGCATCAACTTACATCCTGAAATCCCTTTGGTTCCTTGCAAATTTTCTCTTTGCCTCCTTTATAATATCGCAGTAAGTTGGAGCAGGTGGTGTGATAGGCTTATGGTTAAGGAAAGATTTCCAATTAGGAACATTTGGAAGAAATAAATAGTATCCTTGATGGGGGACCAAGGCCAAGGCAGGGGTCTGGCCTGGGCTTCTGTCATGAAGGGTCTCGAGTGTAAACATGAATGGTATATCTGGAGTTATACTGAGAGGACTGAAAGAAGACAATACCCATCAGGCCACTTTAAACTTGTGTCCCATTGCCTGGGCCACACCATTCATAGTGCACTAGGACTTAACAATCTCATGAAGCCTGTAACTACCATTTTTAAGTGGTTTTATTTTGGTGTTCTTCAAAAGCAGCAATTTGTTAAACATAAATATTAAAAATGTACCAAAATGTTTATAACCCAGTTTAGACATTTTTTTAAAAAAATTAAATTTATTGGGGTGACGTTGGTTAATACAACTACATAGGTTTCAGGTGTGTAATTCATCATACATCATCTGTATGTTGCACGAGTGTTCACCACCCAGTCAGATCTCTTCATTTCTATATCTACCAAGAACCTCAAAGTCTCTTGACCTCAGAGAAGCTCTGGAGATGACTGACGACATGTGTCAGCTGCCTCAGTTGGAACTCCACTGCTGCACAAAGATGGTGAGCAGGTGGTGAGAGTGCTGTTAATAAGGCGGGCTCCTGTCCCATCTGTTTCTCACACAGCCTGTGGCTGTGTCTCTAACTCTGATCTGCACCCATGTCTGAATCTGGCAAAGCAGACATTTCCACTCTGAAGCAGCAACTGGCAGATGACTCAAGGAGGTAGCCCTCACCTGTGCTAAGGCCTTAGGCTATCGATAAACGAGGAGCTCTTAACGCTCTGCAGTAACCAAGCCCTCCTTCCTATCCTGAACCACACCTCAATGTTATCTCTATTTTTCTCAGAGTGCAATTTGCTCACTTAAAAACTTTTATGTTCTATTTCAAGACTGTCCTAGATGCTCATTTTAATTTTAATTATCTGGTGTAAGAATGTTCAGTGAAGCCCAATGGACTTTTTTCACATGTTCTGATCATACTGTATATATTACCTGGTCTTCAGGGCTGCCCTAAATGACTTTACTAGAATAAGTGCCCAGATGAAGTACAGTTTTTCTCTTGATATGATTCAAGTCCTAATGGTAACATTTCAAAATAAGACTTCCTTAGGCCAGATCCACATCACTTTCAAACTTTGGCTTTGAGATTTCTTTTCACATAAGAAATATATTTGAATGTTCAATGAATAACAACATTAAGGATACATTGGTCCTCAAAACTAAAAGGGAAGCAGTAGAAGCATCACTTGAAATAATTAAAGCAGAGAAAAATGAAACCTTACAAAATCTACTAATTTTGACAAAATTTTCAGCAAGACAAAAAAAATTACTGTAAGAACATTTTAGCAGCATTAATGTAATCAAAAGAAAAAATTCTCCTAAAATCCTACTTTGCAAAAAAAGAAACTATATATACAAATATATACAAATACATATCTTACCTTATTGTTAGGGTGTGGTTGCTTTCTTTACCCAATACAGTATTATTTTCCCACACATCTAGATTTTGAACTATTAATGTTCACAAAAGATTTCATTGGCTGTAGGTACCAGGTGGACTCTATTGCCATGAGTTTCATTAACCTGGTGCAAATATTGCTGGGTTTTCGTAAATGAAATCCCCAATTCTCCTCTCTTCTCCAGTTGTGTTTTCCAATATGACTCCTCTCCCTGCATCCTGAGAGTCTAACAAGGGAGAATTGTTTCTCTCCTAATTTAGGTCCCTCTGATTCTGGGCAAAGATAGCTCAGGTCTTGCTTAGCTTGGGACTAGTGTGATGCACATGATCATAAAAGGCAGTGGTCCTATTTATTACAGAAGCAAGAAGTCTACAGTCTCAGTTATGCCTGATGTTCTCTTTAGTTTTTCTTCCTACATGTCATGGACTGTGAAGAAGTTCAGCCACATTAGATGAGAAGGCTCACATATTCCTCGAACAAGTAATACCTATAGGTATTTGGTTACTTTTAATGCCTGCCTTACTCCCCTTGCTGCATAAAGTGACTGAAAGTCTAAGATCTCCTTTGAGTAAAAGTCACAAAAAATTCACTATCATTCTTGTTGAATGCTTAGGATGACTAATGATACACTTTTTCTAAAGTGTAGATGGTCTTGAGCTGCTGAGATTTAGTTTGCATGCAGCTATTCCCTACTAATATTTAACTTCTCCCTCAAGTGCCTGTTAGAATTTCAAAGTTCGTTATGCTCTTGGGTATGGTTTTCAAAATGAGGTATTTGTGAGCAGGATGAACTAACTGGATTTTCTTTGCATTGCACATTCATTATGTTTTTACTATTGGCATTGAGATAAAGAGCTATGTTTTATTCTAAATTATTAATTTTGAACATATGTCATTATTGAAATGAACTAGGCATACATTTGTTATAAAGTCATTCCCACTGTCCACAAAATTTGGTCACAGTTGTACATTTATTTTGTGTAATGAGGCTCTGAGCTGTATGATGTTGGTGTTAACTGAGACCTCTGCATTTTCTCGCTTCATTTAATAGTGATGGTTTTCAGTAGACTTCTGTTCATGTTTGTTAACAAATCTCCTAACTTTTTATCTTCTTCAGACATAAAGTCATCAATTTCCCCTACTGCAGAAAAATAGAGTACTCAAAGCTTATAAATTATGATGAAATGTTGTATTCTATTCCTTGGGGATGAGTGTGGTAATGTTTTCCGATTCTGCTATTTGAAATGAGTTCACACTTATTTTCTCATGCACTGCTATGTGGACATTGCACAGCAAGTCACTAAATGGATAAGGAGCCTTTTGGGTATAAATAAAATGGCCCTATTCTGGGACTTTGCAACAGTGGTGATTGGGATGTTACAAAGCAAGACCTGGAGACATCCTGGTGACCTCAATTCAGACTCCAGGGTCTTTGATCTTTGTTTAGAATCACAGATTTATTAGAGAAATGAGGAGTCTTAGAAATCATAGGGTCCAATTTGATTATATCATAGATGAAGAAACTAAAGCTTCTGGAAAGGAAGTACCTTGCCTTTGAGAGCTTGGGTGTGGGACTCAGAGAAAGAATGTCCTGGGGTGAATTTGCTCCTATCTGCTAAAAGTATTGCTCTGGAATGAGGCTGCAGGAGGCTTTGCTGTCTTCTTTTTTGTCTCTAGAGATACTCCATGAACCATCCTCAGAGTTGCTCATGAGAACACCACGTTTAAGACCAAAGTACCCATTCTACACATAATGCTAAGAGGTAAAAGGAACCTAAGCTTCACTCAGTGGTCAGAATCTCCTCCTTTATACACCAAAATTCATTTAATTCTTAATTCTAGCAGCAAAATTCTTGAAATAATTTATTTTCACGTGGAACAAACTGATTTAGAGACACTATATTCTGCTTAATGTTTATTTTTACTTACACTTCAAATAGTTTCACGTTAGCTTTGCAGGTGTGTCAAACATCCACAAGAGAGCCACACATCCAACATTTAAAAAAAAGACTATCACTAAGCACATGTGCCTTATTCTCTGGGAGATAGTACCACTGTTGGAATCCTACCCAACTTCTATATGGCCTGGTATTATGTGTAAAATAGGGTCACTGTTTTAGTAACTCACTATTTAACACATCATTAGTGGCAGTTTTGTAGCATAATTTAGAACATTGAGGAAATAGGGCTACTGGAAATACTAACACAGATGTAACTAAAAGCATTCTACAAACTCACCAGGACTTTTACTAGGTGTTGAAACACAGAGATGAGTAAGACTTGGTGTTTGGCTTTAAGGAGTTAGGAAATGAGAAAAGACAACAGGTAGTTTTTGAAGTAGGAGACAGGATAATTATTTAAAATATGGGAATAAAGACTATAGAAGTCTGGCGATCTATTTTGCTCATTTGTTGGTTTTGTTCATTAGGTTCCTGTATTAGAGAGGGCCAGGGATGGGCAAGGCCAGGGAGAGCAATGGGAGAAAAATGGGGGACAGCTCTAATAGAACAACAATAAAAATAGAAATTAAACATAGAAAGTAATAAAAAATAAAATGAATGTATGCAAAAAATGTCTGGCATCTGTTCTCCTTTAATGCAGGACTATCTAAAATTGATGAAAGATGCTCCTTCTGTAGGAATCAGTCACTGACAATACCATTTCCTGTCTTCTCTGCTGAATTGCTGGGCACCTTCCCACTAGACCAGTGCTGGTGTGTGGCAGGTACCCGGGAAGTGTTTCCTGGTCTACATCTCCTAAACAAGCTTTCTCATTGATGTCTCTGTGCAGTTGAACCATAGATTTCATGTTCAGAAACTTAGTGATTACCATAACATTTATTTTTTGCTATATTGTTTAAGAAGTCAGAGAAGTATGATGTATATCTTCAGGGAAATTTTTCATTAAAATGGTTAACACAAAAAGTTTTGGTGTTGCAAATGGTTGGCTCTAGTTATCTGGAAAGTTTAGCTACGAGCAACAGTTCAATCCCTGATAGGCTGGATAAACAAATTGTTGATTTATAGAGATGTCACCATTTTTATAATTCATGTCCTTCAACACACGCAGCTTCAAGTGTTGTTTGGAGGGACTTCAGTCATCCTCATCATTTCTATCAACCTCTCCCTCCCCCACAAAGCTTTTCTAAGTAAACACAGAAACTTTGGGCTTGCTTTGCAAATACAGGTTCAAGACAAGTCTTTTCATCCCCTGCTTGTAACTGGATTGAATGCATAAGCCCCTCTTGAAAAGACAGGAATTCTCGATCCCTCACTTCCTTGAAATTGACCACATTGAAATAGTAGCAACAAAACTGTGAGTATATGTGAGGTGACTGCGTAAAGGAGCCAATTTGTCTTTTTCTTAAATACACAGGGCTTCAGCTCTAAGTGAGGGCAGGATCTCCACCTTCTGATGTCCTCGAGCAGCTCACAGGGTCACTCCAGTCATAAGCTGGCAGTGATTTGTATGGGGTGAGTGCATAGTAACAGTGCTGGTTTGATTTTTTCCTTTGCTGGCCCACCTCTTAGGAGAAGAAGTGGGTTGGGTGAATGTAAATTATAATCTAGTCAATTTTTATATTTATTTAAGGTATTTCTTTTTAGTCCTAAATTCTAAGTACTCAAAATCTGTGGCTTTCCCACCTGATTTTTAAAATCAACCAATAATCAGTATAGCAAGAATATCCATTTTTTTCATCATTTGAAGATCATTTAAACTATTTGAAAATGAACTTTTCTTCTCTTATTTAATACAAATTGGAACTTACCACATTTATACTAAATTAAAAAACAAAGAAACAGAAACACCTATAGGCCCTCTATATGTCCTTCCTGGAGAAGTGTCTGTTCAGATCCTTTCCCCATTTTTAAATTGAATTGTTTGTCTTCCTGGTGTTGAGTCATATAAGTTCTTTATATATTTTGGAGAGTAAACCGTTGTCCAATATATCGTTGGCAAATACGTTTTCCCATATGCTTGGTTCCCTTTTCATTTTGCTGATGTTTTCTTTAACTGTGCAAGAGCTTTTTAACTTAATGTAGCCCCCATTTGTTTATTCTTTCTTTTATTTCCCTTGCTCTAGGAGATATATCAGTGAAAATAATGCTGTGTGGGATATCTGAAATTTTACTGCTTATGTTTTCCTCTAGCACTTTCATGGTATTGAAACTTATATTTAAGTCTTTTATCCATCTTCAGTTTACTCTGCTGTATGGTGTAAGCTGGTGGTCTAGTTTCATTTTTTTTGCACGTACCTATCCAGTTCTCCAAACACCATTTGTTGAAGTGACTATTTTTACTCCATTGTATGCTCCTGCCCCCTTTGTCAAACAGAGACATGGTTTATTTCTGGGCTTTCTATTTTGTTCCATTGATCTATATGTCTGTTCTTATGCCAGTACCAGACTGTTTTGATTACAGTGGCCATGTAATATAGTTTGGTGTCAGGTATTGTGGTCCCTCCTACTTTTTTCTTCTTTCTCAAAATTGCTGAGGCTAGTCAGGGTCGTTTATAGCTCCACATAATTTTTTGAAATATTTATTCTATATCTGTGAAATTTGTCATTGGTATTTTAACAGGGAATGCATTGAATCTATAGATTGCTTTCAGTAGTGTGGACATTTTAATGATGTTAATTCTTCCCAAAAAAATCCAATTAAGAATGGGCAAAGGACCTGAACAGATGTTTCTCCAAGGAGGACATACAGAGGACCCACAGGCATATGGAAGGATGCTCATCATCACTAGCCATCAGAGAGATGCAAATTAAAGCCACAATGAGACACCACCTCACACTGGTCAGAATGGCCATCATTAACAAATTAACAAACAAGTGCTGGCAAGGATGTAGAGAAAAGGTAACCCTCTTGCGCTGTTGGAATTATACCTGAAGAATCCGAAAACACCAATTCAAAAGAACCTATGTACCCCTATATTCATAGCAGCACTATTTACAATAGCCAAGTGCTAGAAATAGCCTAAGTGCCCATCAGTAGATGAGTAGACAAAAGAACTGTGGTACATTTACACAATGGAATACTACACAGCAGGAAGAAATAAAAAAGTCCTACCTTTTACAACAGCATGGATGGAACTGGAGAGTATTATGCTAAGTGAAATAAGTCAGGCAGGGAAAGACAAATACCATATAATCTCACCTATAAGCGGAACTTACTGAACAAAAACAAATGAACAAAATACAATTAGTGGCATGGAAATAAGAAACAAACTGACAGTGACCAGAGGGGAGGAGGAGGGGGATAACAGAGGAAAGAAGGGGAAGGGTCTAATCAAGAAAGAAGTACAAAAGACCCATGGACATGAACAACAGGGAGGGGACGGACTATGGGAGCAGGGTTAGGGGGTGGATGGGTGGGGCGGGGGAGAGCAACAGGGGAGAAATGGGACAACTGTAATTAAACAATAAAATTTCAAAAAATGAATTAAAAAAAAACCCAACCCTAACCTATTACTAATTCTCCAGGATGAAAATTCCTCCTGCTTCCCCCTCTTAGTTTTCCATTGAGTCATGTTTATAATCTAAGTCCAAATTGTGGCTAAGGAATTGATACAACCCACTCCCTGGAAGTTGATTACCCAAGGCAACTAAAGTCTTCTATTTATTTCATTAGTTAGTTTAATAACAAGTTTGCTGAATTGTGGTTTGTGTCTTGTGTATTTTATTAGAAGAAAAGAAAAGAAAAACCTAACAGAGTTTACAAGAAAAAAAGGACCGGATCTTACAAGCAATTTTGTAATTGTCGCTGGCTCAACATAGCTGCAAAATGCTTATGATGCACATGTACATACTCACTCATGTAAAACAAAACTCTTTTCTCCTTCAAATTATTTTTAAAAATATGTTGTTCATTTTCCCACTCCCCCACATCACCATTTTTTTTTTCTTTCCTAACTTGTCCCCCACTCTTAACTGGCAGAGTTTGTCAAAGGAAGAAACTTAGCAACTTACTCGGTGAAGTTTAGAATAGCTCAAATTAAAATCATCTAAAAATAAAAACAAAGCCTCCCTTTCCCTTCTAAGAGCAAAATTTAAATGCTTCATGGATCCTTTATCCCATTATGCTTCCATGATGTTTTCTGCTTATGAAGTGCTCTATTAAATAAGTCAAATATATTTTTAAAAATTTAAAATCTGGTCATTTAAGGAATCTTTAAGAGCCCAGCAGGAGAGTTATCAGGTTATTTTAGCTAATTGACATAAATTAGCACCAATGGGAATTAAGTAAAGGGAATCCATAAATGAGAAATATGACTATAAAAAGGCAATCAGAATTTTATACAAATCTAGGTCAACTTATAAAGTTATTGACCTGGGGCACATCCAGAGAATGACAAGCTTTCTCCTATGGATTGAAGCCCTGCTGTATGGAGCAAAAGTCTGCATGATGATGGAAATAGTTTATCTCTGAGAAAAAACAAAACTAAAATAAAAGGGGAAAAATTACAACCCACCAAAACAAAAATGTGAAGAAAATTTAAGAGTTCAGATGTGACTGGCCAAGATGGAGGCATAGACGGACACGCTGCATCTCCCTCCACAACTAAGAAGGAATACAACTAACTCAAAACTAGAGACAACCAGAAGTTCCAGAAAATCAAGCTGCATGGAAGTCCAACAAACAAAGATATAAAGAAGAAATACTCATCCAGACAGGTAGTGGGGGCAGAGCCGGGGCGGAGAGGATGCAGTGTGGTGGTGGCAGCAGCGGCAGCGGAGGCAGCAGGCCAGCGGAAAGCACTGTTACACGTTCTAAAAAGTCAGGAGGGACACCTGGTGTTGTGTTCCCAGCTCCTCACCAGACCGCGCAGCTCATGGTTCCAGCACTGGGGAAAAAACAAGCCTCATTGCTTCTGACTGTGAAGACCAGTGGGGGTTGCGGGGTAGGAAGAAAATGCCAGTCTCGCTGCAGAGTCCGCTTGTTTAAAGGGCCCCCACAGTCCTAGAACATCCGCAGGCCCACCCACTCTAGGAATGATGGCCAGGACAACAGCTAGAGAGGTGTCAGTCCCATACAGAAGTGGGAGAAATGCCTAGAAAAGGGGCGAGTGCTGAGCAAGCGGCATTGTTCCCTCTCTGACCCCTCCCCCACAAATAGCGCCACAACGTGGTGAAACAGATTGCCCTGTACTGATGAATCCCTAAGGCTCCACCTCTTACAACATAACAGGAGCAACAGCTCTACCTAAGACACAGAGGTAAACAAACACAGGAGCCTGTCAAGACGAGGAGACAACTTCTGGTCAAGAAGGAGGCCTAGGCTGACACGCTCTATTTCACTCCACAACTAAGAAGGAATACAACTACCGCAAAACCAGAAATAACCATTAGTTCCAGAAAATAAAGCTACACAGAAGTCTAACATATGAAGTTATAAAGAACTGGTGCTCATCTAGATGGGTAGGAGGGGCAAAGCCGGGGTGTAGAGGTCAAGCTGTGTTGGTGGCAGCAGCAGCGGCAATGGCAGTGGGACACGGTAAGCACAGACACCTGTAGTTAAGGGGAGGCAAGAAGCGCCTGGGGAGCACCCCTGGATGCAGACCAAACCCGTCAGCTTGCAATTCCAACTCTGGAGACCCCTGTTGCTTCGGACTGTGAGGGCCAGAGGGCATGGGGACAGAGGAAGAGGCTCCAAGTATCTCAGCAGAGAGTGAACGGCAAGAATCCATCTTGGACCCCCGCCCTCATGCAAAATGCCACAGCGTGGTGAGAAGAGTTGCCAGGTTGTGATGAGTGCATGGAGCTCCATCCCCTATAGCATAAAAGGTGTGACAGCCCTGCCAAGGAAGCAAAGGTAAACACAAAACTGTCAGGATGGCACAGATCATGATAGAGATCCCAAATGCACAGCTGACCAGACAGCAAATATCTAATCTAACAGATCAGCAGATAGGAAATCTTTCTGAGGCACAGTTCAGAACTTTGGTAATACGAATGCTTAGAGACCTAACAGCGGATCTTAAACATGACGGGGAAGGAATGAAGGCTAGCCCTGCTGAAATGAATGAAAACATATATTAAACTAGTGGTGAGGGAAATAAAACCAGGGATCAAATCAACAAATCAGAACATAGGGAAGGAACAGTCAACCAGTGCAGAAAAAGGAAATGAAAAGTGAGGAAAATGAGGAGAGGCTCAGAAACCTATGGGACAGCTATAAGCGGGCCAACATCCATATCATAGGGTTGACAGAAGGTGAAGAAGAAGAACTAGAAATTGAAAAATTATGTGAAAAAATAATGAAGGAGAAATTCTCTAACTTGGGGAAGGAAATAGACTTACAGGTTCAGGAAGCAAAGAGAATTCCAAAAAAAACTGGACCCAGGGAGAACCACACCAAGACACATTATAATCAAAATGTCAAAAATTAAAGATAAAGAGAGAATCTTAAAAGAACAAGAGAAAAGAAGAGAATTACATACAAAGGGGTCCCAATAAGACTATCAGCTGATTTCTCAAAAGAGACTCTGCAGGCAAGAAGGGACTGGCAAGAAATATTCAAAGTAATGAAAAGCAAAAAACCTACCACCATGATTACTCTATCCAGCGAAGCTGTCATTCAGAATAGAAGGGCAGAGAAAGCACTTCCAGGACAAAGTAAAACTGAAGGGGTTCATCAGATCCAAACTGCTGTCATATGAAATGTTAAAGGGACTTGTTTAGGAGTAAAAAGATCAAAACTATGAACATTAAAATGAAAACTGTATCACAACAACCAACAACAGAAGCTAAGAAATTGAAACAAAGGCAAACTAAGTAGGCAACGAGAGTGGGAAAAGAATTATAGGTATGGGGAACATTTTTGAGGGAGGTCAGTGGGGAGGAGAGAGAGGGAAAAGGGAGGGAGATGGTACAAGAATTAAGAAGCATAGTAGGAGGGAGTGGAGTAGACAGGAAGATGTTGAGAAGAACTATATGCACAACCAATGGGCATAGACTAACTGGGGAGACAACTGGAGGGAAGTGGGTAACTGGGTGGAGGGGAACAAAGGGAAAAGAAATTGGGACAACTGTAACAGCATAATCAATAAAGCATATATTAAAAAAAAGAGTTGAGATGGGAAATTAACTTTGTTGGTAGCTTTTTTGGATGGATGAATTATAAATGAATGAGTTAGATAGCATGTCATCATAGGCTACTAAACTTCTAAAATGAGAAGGTTGTGAGTGGCAAGGCAGAAGGAAGTACTGTACATCCTGGCTCTCTGACATCAGAAGATGACACATTAAGTTCCATGAATAGAATAAAATCCTCTTCTTACTCAGGCCAAGTTGTCCATAGAACATTTTGTAATGATGGGTATGTTCAGTATTTGCACTGCCCAACAGTCACATGGGGCTTGTGAGCACTTGAAAGATCACTAGTGTAACTGATAAAATGAGTTTTTACTTATACTTAATTTTATTAATTTAAATGTGTTTAAATAGCCACACATAGCTAATGACTATCATATTGGACAGTGTAGCTTTGAATGATGAAAAACATAATAAATACCTAACTATATGTACATATTTATCTGTCTTTAAATTTTGCTCTTAATAGTATGTATTACCATGTTTTATAACATGTACAGTTTGATCAAATGGATCACACACTAATTTTGTTTTTCTAAAGTATCTAATCAGAAGCTATCCAGGTATAAGAATAGTGAGAAAAGGAAACTGCATTTTTTGGGCTAGTTTCCAAAACCGAGTCTACACAGTAAGAACCTCTGATCTATCCTTTACAATAGTAACTTATGTTTGGAATCCCGTTGAAGGTAATGTAACTTGTCTTTTCTGTAGTCCATGTTTTTTACCTTGATGTGTTTTTTCATACCTTTGCCTTCTATAATTTCTAAAACTTGGGCAACTTTTCTCTTAATTTTTTCAGAGTGAGTTACCTCAGAGTAGATATGTCTTTTCCTTTCCTAACAGCACTCTCAGGGACATGGAAGCCAAAGATAGAGTGAGCGAGCCCTCCCTCTTACAGCCCCTGATGGCCATCAAGGTTGACCTTCACAGGCGCCTCTTTTACTTCAGTGCATTTCTATGTTTCTGATTGTTTGTTTGACTCCAGTTTCCCCAATTCTTCTTCCTCCTGTCTCTGTTTCACACTTCTGAGTAGATCAGACAAATCTAATTACATGGAATTGTAGCAGAGAAGCAGATCTTCTTTTTCTCCATGGAGAAAAGCAACCTGGGGAACCCCCTTTCCATCTTCTTCCAGACTAACCTCTGTTCAAGATGGCGTGTTCAGCACCCCAACCACTTCATGTATGTTTCCATTTGTTGCTCTGATTGCTTCCAGAGAAGCAAAAAAATTGTACATTTCTCACTAGATTCCATTCATGTCCAGGTAAAGGAAGAGTGGTTTTGACCTAGTATCATCTTTCTGAAAGGCCTCTGGGCTGCAGCTTTTAGACTGTGAGGAGCAAGGAAGAACAGGAATTGTTCAGGAAAGCTTGGGAGAAAAATTAGAGAGAGGCTATATCTTAGGTAGAACTGACAAGCTTGTGGACAAGATTGTCCAGTAGACATAAAGTTACCTGAAGGTGGAGATGACAGTCATATCCTTAGCACATATTATTTTATCCAGCACATAGGTTTTCTTTTCTTTTCTTTCTTTTTTTTGTAAATGTTTGTTAAATGACACATAAGAATAGTCTGCAGTTTGGAACCAGGTAATGCAGACATATTCAGGTAAAGTTAATGGGGCAGGAACAGACACTTAGCAAGATTTGGAGTGTCTGGAGTAATTACAGCAGACAACACATTTCACATTCAAAATGAGCATTGGGGCAGGAGGGAAAGCCCAGGCAAGGGTTGCCAGTAGAGATACATGGGAGTGAGCAAGTGCAAAGGAGAGATTACTGATAGACACAGCCTAATCTCCTGGATGAAACAGGCTTCCCAACATGCATAACTTTCTCCCTTAAAAGCATATTTTCAAGGCCATCATGTATATCAGTAGACATTTATATGCTGCACAATTTTTATAAAGACCACACTGGGCAATGCAAAATCTGCCCAACCATAGGCTGTGGGCCTCTCTATGTGGTCAATGAATTGTTTTCACTCTCCTCTCTCTTACTTAGAAACTATCCATTGTGTCGGTTATTTTTTTGCTAGCCTTCTTTCTATCTATTTGAACTCATGGGTTGGAGAAATAATGACATAGTCACAATGAGTGGTTGTAAACAAGATTTTGAGTTTTAAATGACTTCTAAGCACAAAAATGACTACTGGATATCATCGTTAGTCTAATTCAGTACATAATCACTGCTGTTTCTAGATCATGCTAAAAGTCTTTTTTTGAAAGAATTAACTCTAGAAGATGTGGGAAGCCATCTGTCCAATTCTGCCAAACTCCTGGAGCAGGTAGCTTCATTTCATGGTAACAAATGATATCCATAATACAACGTGGAATTAAAAAAAAAGTAACTTCCATACATTTCCCCCACTGCCTCCATTTAATTAACTATTGGGGAACCAGAAGAAAAATAGTGAGCAATCAATGAATGATTTTCTCTATAATGGTGAGGACTAAAACCAACATTGTTTGTACTTGTGTTAAATAATGTTGGGAACTAACATACTGGCCCAGGATTGGTTTTCTGGGAAGCAGACTAAAAAATGAAGGTGTGTGTAGGAAGTATAATCCCTATTATACCACTTGAGATCGACATCTGTGGTAGGGAAGGCAAGGAAGTAAAATTGGGCTGAGGGAGAACTAGAACCATGATAATGGTCCCAATGAAAGTCTAAGCTGACCTACAGGGAGTTCAAAAACTGGTATGACCCTTCAGGATTGTTCTGAGTTGGGGTGAAGAGGCCCCAACCTTGGGGACCTTTACACATCACATTAGTCAATGGGCTACCCTGGGAAGGGAACCTGATATACTGATCATTTGCTGCAAAATTGACCCCAAACTTAATGTCATTAAATGACAACCATCATTTATTTGTATTATTGCTATAGTTCTTGGTGTTGAATGGGCTCTGCTAGTTGGTTCTTAATTGGGGTCTCTCATGTAGTCATGGTCAGATGGTGGCTAAGGCAAGATATATCTCAAAGGCTTTCGCACTCATGTCTGATGGCTGATGGTGACTACAGCTCCACCTGAGCTGTGGCTGCTAGCTAGAGCATGGCTTCTCCATGTGGTCTGAGTTTCCTCCTCACACTGGTATTTCTAAGAGCGTTCCAAGAGCAAAGATAGAAGCTGTACAACAGAAGCATCAGAAGTCACACTATGGGTTGCAGAAGATAAATGTATGTTCACATTCAAGGGGAGTGGTGAGTTCACATTGTAACAAGAACTTGCGAGAAGGATGACATTGCTGTGGCCATTTTTGAAGAATACAATCTGCCATAGGACATGACTTTGAATGAGGTCACTATCTTTACCTGAGGCAATCCTTGTAAGGTATTATTCCCCCAGCAGCTGAAAAGTAAGTCCTTTATTTTGGACGAAAACCCAGGCATTCAGAACATCCACTATATATAGTTTCCTGTCCATTTTGTTCTTTTTATTTTCTAGCTCTACTGAGATGTAATTGACATATATCATTGTGTAAGTT
Organism: Furipterus horrens; assembly: GCF_987537825.1. Lineage (NCBI taxonomy): Eukaryota > Metazoa > Chordata > Mammalia > Chiroptera > Furipteridae > Furipterus > Furipterus horrens. Next base: position 154,712,452 of record NW_028327173.1, read on the forward strand.
TAAGTATACAGCTGTGTTGATTTGATACCTCTGTCACCTCACATAATTACCATTTCTTTTTTTTTATAGGGAGAACATTTAAGATTTCCTCTCTTAGTAACTTTCAAGTACAAAATACATTATGTTAACTATAATCACCAGGAGCACATTAGATCCCCCCAAATATTCATCTCATAACTGGAAATTTGTACCCTTTCACCAACATCTCACCTTTTCCCCCATGCTTAGTTCCTGGCAATCACTGTGCTCCTCTCTGTTTTTATGAATTCAGCTTTTGTTAGATTCCATACATAAGTGATGTCATAGAGTATTTGTCTTTCTCTTTTACTTAATACAATGCCCTCAAGTTCCATCCATGTTGTCACAAATGATAATATTTTCTTCTTTCTTGAGGCTGAATAATATTCTATTGTTTATATTAGTCATCTTCTTTACCCATTTATCTGTTGAGCAATAATTAGCTTGTTACCCTCTCTTGGCTATTGTGAATAAGGCTGCAATGAACATGCAGATATTTCTTCAAGATTCTCTTCTTACATATACCCATATGCGAGATTGCTGGGTCATATTGTAGTTCTATCTTAAATTTTTTGAGAATCTCCATCCTGTTTTCCACAGTGGATGCACCAACTTACATTCCCACCAACAGTGAACAAGGGTTCGTTCCTTTTTCTCCACATCCTTGCCAACACGTTGTTATTTCTTGTCTTTCGATAATGGTTATTCTAACAGGTATCTCACTGTGGTTTTGATTTGCAGTTCCCTGATAATTAGTGATGCTGAGCACCTTTCCCTGTACCTGTTGGCCATTTGTATGTCTTCCTTGGATGTTGGTCATTTGTGTGTTGTCTATTCAGTTCCTCTGACAATTTTTAAATTGAGCTTTTTTTTTTGCTATTAACTTGTATAAGTTCATTTAAAAATTTTGATATGAACCCTTATCAGATACATGATTTGCAAATATTTTCTTCCATTCTGTAGATTGCCTTTTCATTTTGTTGATAGCTTCCTTTGCTGTGCAGAGCATTTTAGTTTGATGTGATCTCACTTACTAATTTTTGCTTTTGTTACTTGTGCTTTTGATATCATAACCAAAAAACTGTTATCAAGACCAACATCAAGGAGCTTTTCCCTATGTTTTCTTCTAGGAGTTTTACAGTTTTAGGAATTATGTTTTAAGTCTTTTACCTATTTTGAGTCAATTTTTGTGAGTGGTATAAGATAGAGGTCCAATTTCATTCTTCATGTGATTATCTACTTTTTCCAACACCAAGACTAAAGAGTCTATTCTCTTTTCATTGAGTATTATACCTGGCTGCCTTGTCAAATATTAGTTGACAAATATGTGAGGGTTTAATTATGGACTCTCAGTTCTTTCCATTGGTCTATGTGGCCATTTTTATACTAGTAAAACACAGTATACAATACAATATACAATCAATATGATGTATGTTTTCACATTTTTTCATGTTAGTAATTAGCATTCTATCATTTCAGTTTGAAGAACTCCTTTTAGCGCTTCTTGTAAGGCAGGGCTAGTGATGATGAACTCCCTAGACTTTGCTTGTCTGGGCAAGTTCTTGTCTCTCCATGTCTCAAGAATAATTTTGCTGATAGAATGTTCTTGTTTAGTATTTTCTTTCTTTTGGCACTTGGACTATATCACCACACTTTCTCCAAGTCTATAAGGTTTCTGGTCAGAAATCCACTGATTGCCTTATGGTTGTTTCATTTAAGTTACAGATTTCTTTTTTCTTGCTCCTTTTAAATGGTATGCTTTTGATTTTTGACAGTTTTATTATGATGTTATCTTGAAGAAATTTTTTAAGTTGTGTTTGTTTGGTGACCTAGTGCTTCACAAACTTGGATATACAGATCTCTTCCCAGATTTGGGAAGTACTCAGCCTTTATTTCTTTCATTAAGCATTCTGTTCCCTTCTCCCTCTCATATTCTGGAATTCTCATAATTTTCAGATTTTTCTTTTGATCCTATCCAATACATTAAGTGAGTTTCTTCACTCTTTTTCATTATTTTTACAGTGTTCTCTCCTGACTGGATAATTGTAAAATTCATGCCTTGTAAGTCACAGATACTTTCTTTGCTTCATCCATTCTGATGTTGATGCTCTCTATTGCATTTTTCATTTCATTCATTATTTTCTTCAGCTCCAGAATTATTGTTTGGTTTATTTTTTATGATTTACCTTTGTTAAACTTATTTTAAAAAAAGATTTCATATTTATTTACTTATTTTTATAGAGGAGGGAAGCCAGGAGAGGGAGAGAAACATTGATGAAGAACATTGATTGGTCACCTCTTGTATGCCTCAAACTAGGAACCTTGCCCACAACATGTGCCATGACCAGGCATGTGCCATGACCAGGAATTAAACCAGTGAAGACCTTTGGGTTTGCAGGACAATGCCCAATCCACTGAGCCACAACAGTAAGGGCTTGCTCAACTTATTTTGTTCAAGTATGGTTTTCCTGATTTTATTAAATTGTCTATGTTTTCTTGTTGCTCATTGAGTTTCCTTAAAACAGCTATTTTGAGTGGCCTCTCAGACAAATTGAGATCTCTATGTCTTTGGGATTGCTTACTGAACAATTATTGTGATCTAATGGTGGTGTCATGTTTCCTTGATTTGTCATGTTCTTTTAAGGTTTACGTTGCTGCCTTTGCATGTGAAGTAGAAGTCACCTCTCCTAGTCTTTGCTTACTTCCTTTGGGAGAGAAATACCTTCTGTCAGCCCTGTTAGGGATGCAGAATTTTTCTTAGAACGTCTATGGATATACCTGCCCCATGCTTCTTGCTCCCTCTTGTGGCAAAATTCTTAAGCTTCTATGCCTTCTTACCCCGCAACATACCAGGATGAGTTCTGACAGACTCCCTTTTGCTTTCCCAAACGTGGTGCTAAGTCTCAAGTTTTCGGTCTCTCCCTGGCCCACAAATTTGGGCTGGCACAGGTTTTATGTGTGTGCTCACTCTTGCCAAAGGCCATTCTTGCCATTACCATTGGGAGCATATGCAGGGATTTGGCCATGGAGTGTGAATGTTTGGGGTTGAGGCTCATAGAGCTCTAGGGGTGCCCAAGAGCCAGTTGTGGGGATCTGTGGGTGAGGTGTCCCCAGAAGTTCATGGGCAGGCTTCTTGATGGAGTTTATGACACAGTAGAATCTGTATCTATTTAATGCCCTCTGAGATCCCATCTGCCACTCTCCCAGCCTCCCCTCCTTCCCCCACACACGCACTCAGCTCACCATTCAGCACCCTGAATGAGGTAAGAGAAAAATGAGCCTGTTTAGCAGCAACCACAGCATCAGGGAAAGCAGGTTTTCACTCACAAGGTCTTACTTTCCTCCACATGAGAAATCATGGGCTGAGAAGATCTCTCTTGTCACTGAGCTGTGTCACCTTTGGGGAAGAGTATGGTCAAACTGTTCCTTTACCTTCTTTTTCTTTTTTCTCTAGTGGTGTGCTAGTACTCTTCCACTGGGAACCTGGACTTCCATAAAGGCTCTCTTGTCCATAAGTGATTACCTATGAGTGTTTTCCAGGGACCAAGAAGTGCTAGAGCCTGTTCACACAGGCCACTATGAGGTCCACGTCAGGGACCAAGTCTGTATGCCTATTTCCTGATGCACAGGCAGATGAGACTCCTCTCGGTTCCCTTGATAAATGGTGCTAGGTCGCACAATTTCCACAAAGGCACTTTTGTCCATGATGGATGTCACGTTGCTGTTGTGAGAGGGGGACATGAACAAGGGATGTCTCATTCAGCTATAATGCTGATGTCACTGCTGTTCCTGTGTGAAAAACTTTGGGGACCACTTATACTTCTTTTTGATCCTTATATGTAACAATGTTAAGAATGAGCAAAAAATAATTTACATACTTGCTTTCTTCTAAAAGATAAGACTTTGAACCACCTAAAATAGTTTGCTCACCAAAGCTTACTTTAAGATCCTTGCTTCAGGGCCCACCAATTCAAAATTATAATATCATTAAACTCTGCCCGATCCTAACCAGTTCCCTGCCTTATGCGGCCTGTGTCAACATCATCCAGGTTAGGCCCTAAAATCCTATAAATATCATCCCTGAATTTACACATTTTGAGACACTACTAAAACTCTGTTTGTTGTTCTCCCTTACTACAATAAATCTAACTAAATTTAGCTTTATTTGGTCAACAGGTTTTTCTGGTGGTCTTTTAGGACTGCTGACAGCTGAAAATGGGAAAAATGGTGTTTCTGCATTGTTTTTCTTAGTGTGGCCTCAGAGGAACTCAGAAGAGCTGACAAAATGAGAATGTTGTCATTTCAGGGAAAAATCAAGCTATTTATCAATTTACCCATCAATGGTGTGGAAAGTCAAATTCCTCCAACAAAATCATAAATCTCAGGATTCAAAGGGACTTGAAATTTATCTAGTCCAACCCATCTGCTAAAGAGGCCGCTTAGTGCAACCAAGGGTTTTAGGCTTTCTCTCTGCTTCCTCAACTCCCCTCCTCATTCTCTTCCATTCCACAGCCTTAGTCTAGCATGTCCCTGTTTTTCCTCTTTGTAGACAACTAGAGGAAATATCAGTCCTCCACCATGTTTTGGTGAAGGGAGTCTGTGTTGCCACAGGGGTTTTAGGGCTGGGTGTTTTCAACAAAAATTATTTTTAAAAGACCTACCATTCCAGGAAACTAACATCTGGATTCTGTTTTCTGAAAGGTCTCATTAACGGATAATACTGTGATGTTCACATGCCTATTTTTGAAGCTGAATGCAAGTAAAGGTTTCATTTTGGAGGTTACAATCTCACAAATAATAGAACAAGCTTGCTAGCAGTGTAGGCTTTCTTATTCATCTCACCCTGAAAATCTTAGAAGGATTGAGAGGAAAAATGTATTATATGTTGTCTTTACTGGAAAAATGACTAGATGGGAGGGTTCTGGATTAGAAGTTTTTTTGTTTGTTTGTTTGTTTTTGATACTTATATTTTAGTTAATTTATCGTTTAAAAAATATAATGACCAGATCTTTAGTAAATGTTAATTAACTTGCAACGTCACTGATTTGAAATAAGAAATACAATTGATAGTACCTTTAATAACAATTTACAAGCTATTATTCACACATTAATGAGAAAAAGTCTATGAATGCACATGTGACTAAGATGATTGGAAATCTTTTTATAAATAAAAGTGAGAAGCAGTTGCACATGGCTCTGAAGAATTTCCCTCTGGACTCTTACCATGTGAAGATGGAGTGTTTACACAGAGCTGGTGACCTTTTATGAGTCTCGGGGTTTCTTCCTTTTTTTTCACTGTTGACTATTTGCTCCCTCTACATCACAGATAATTCACAACAGATGACTTCTTTATATAGCTCTTTTTTTTTTTTTTCTGAAGTCAACTTTGATATATCCCACATTATTTTCAATGGTAGAGTTTAATAACCCATTCTCAAAAGTTTTTACATGTTAAAAAGTCTGTGTATGGGTGTATGATGGTGGAAACATGTGTTTATACTAATACAATGTATTCATTATGATATTGCATTGAGTTTGGATTTTTTCCTAAACTACAACTGAATGTGAGCATTCTAAACTCAAGTTAGAAATAGAGATACAGCCTATAGACTTTTCTTTTTAACAGAACCCACGCAAAGTACACCAAGATTTTGTTCCTGAGTTTTCTTTCCTTTTTAAAGAATTTGTGTTTTACATTTAAAAAAGTTATTAGACTTTTAGGTATTTCTTTGTTAGTTTACTCTCAACGCATAAAGGAATTGAAATGGTTTATAAAAATACAAACAATATGAGAAGGAAAAATTAGGAGCCACAAATAAATTTTGCACAAGATTCTGCAAATTTAAAGACATACTAAACATTCTGCTCTCAGAAATCAAAGTTTTTTCCTGTTTTACTCATAACTCTAATGCTAAGTGATCAAGCTTAAAAATTCAAATATTCACCAAAATATTCAAATTTTCTACTAATAATGATTTATTGTATATTAATTAGTAGTGTATTATTTTCCTTACAAATGTACATTAAAAATCCTCTCAGAATCATGAACACCCCTGTGACTTACAATTAATTTACTCCTCCTTCCCTCTCTCCACATAGATCTCCAATCTTCTCAGTGTTTACATACAAATACTAAAGCATTTGACAATATAGCAATCCTCCCTCTTGTGACCTTGGCAAATCACTCTGAATCAAAGAAATATTACCTATAATGTTAAATTTATTTTTAAGTGTATTTGTTCCACAAGACTCTAATTTAAAATTGCACCGAGAAGAGGATTTTGAAATAGAATTGCACGATCATGCAATCTTAAATGTCTGAAGGAAAGCTGCTAAAGTAATTCAATGTTGGACCAACCGCAGAATTCACTATTTGACTGTTACCACCCTGCCCTCAAACAATAATTAAATTTCTCCTCAAGAACCTGGAATAGGCATTTATCTTCCTTTGGAGTTAGCCAATCCCCCTGGATAAAAGGTCAGTACCGGAGAGCTCCAGTGCTTCTGCCCTGAAACCAGGCTGCCAAGGAGGGACTCTAAGTACTGTCATTGACAACAGTGTCCTTAGGCAAGTTACCTAACTGTCCTTTGCCTGTTTCTTTATTTTTATTTATTTAAAAAAAATTCAATATTTTATTTATTTATTTTTAGAGAGAGTGGAAGGGAGGGAGATAGAGAGGGAGAGAAACATCAATGTGTGGATTCCTCTTGTGCGCCCCCAACCAGGCACCTGGACCACAATCCAGGCATGTGCTCTGACTAGGAATTGAACCAGTGGCCTTTTGGTTTGCCGGCCGGTGTTCAATCCACTGAGCCACACCAGCTAGGGCTCCTTATTTTTAAAATTGATGACAATGATAATATCTATCTCAATAATTCACAGAAGTAAATGAGTTAATAAGTATAAAGCACTTAGAAGAGTGCTTGATACATGGTAATTGTTCAACATGTTTTTAAAAAAATACCATTTCAATAATGACGACTTTACAGATTGACTTTATATCAGTGACTGTCAAATTTCTACCTCTTTCCTCTAGTTTTTAAAAAATTTTTGAAGATAATGTCAATTCTTTCTGAAAAATAAAATAAAATTTGGTCTTATCTTTATATAAAACCATGCCATACCCATGCATCAAGCATTAAATTAGCAACTATTGTAGGCTAGATACTTTTTTCAGGTGTCAGGGACATTGAGGCAAATCTGTGCAGCAAGCCACTTACCCTCTTTGTGCTTTGGGTTCCTCATCTGTGAAGGGGCTG